>NC_060123.1:86481371-86787353 GCF_021461395.2 Schistocerca americana | reverse complement strand
GTGAAGAAGCAATATTTAACATCTCCCGTAGTTCGTTAACAGCGACAATAGATGTTGGGTAGGAATTCGTGTCCGTTAAAAATGTTTACTTTATGTAATTTGAAGTTGATATTTGCTAACCGATACTGTCTAAAATCGAGGTATATCACTCTCCGTATGCCTAGTCAGGAATGACTGTTAGTTTTCGTTAGTCACGAAATCTTAGTCTGCATGTCCTGGGTTTGAATACATATGCGGAACGAGACGGTTCGTCGTGTCATTTGAAGTTCATACACATTCTCAACTAGCTGCTCGTGAATATCTCAAATTTTTAATATCATTTTATGTTAAATAACAAGTACGGTACGTTACTTTGAAGGGGAAATCATGAATACGACGAACTTACTACGTGCATTACGTCTCCGACGTAATAATGGGAGTGGTAACATTTCTGGTATGTCATTTATTGCCATAAATGTGAGCTTACCGTCCTTAAGGACAGTCTTATCTGTGATAAGGTGTTCCCTGATATTTCTAGTATCTTGGTATTACTTTACATCTTGAGTTATTGCGATACAGAGCAGTGTTTTCTAATGGTGACTTGCTGGAACCATTTTCAGTAGTCAAACGACTGTACCAAGGAGCGATTTGGTGACCTTGTAGACAGCTGCGTTATGTGGGTTGCATGCGAATCAGGCGAAATGCGATTCAGGTCGTTCGGACACTTTTGAGCACGACTGTACATAGACGTTTTTTCCTCAGATTTAGACCCGTGTTTGGTACTGGTTGACTTTTCTTCGCTAGGAATAGCCCTTTCGCCATTGCTTGTCTGCCTTTGATTTCTTCTTTGCTCCGTCTGTCATGGGTTATTCATCTGCCTAGGTAGCAGAATTCGTTAACTTCATCTTCTTCGTGATCCAAATTCCTGATGTTAAGTTTCTTGCAGGTCTCATTTGTGCTACTTCTCATTACTTTCGTCTTTCTTCGATGTACCCTCAATCCATAATCTGTACTCATTGGAACATCCCATTCAGCAGATCCTGTGATTCTTCCTCACTTTCACTGTGGACAGCGAATCTTATTATTGATATCGTTTCACCTTGAATTTTAATTCCACTTTGAACTGTTCCTTTATTTCCATCATTGTTTGTTCGATGCACAGACTCAATAGTAGGGGCGAAAGATCACATCCCTGTCTTACACCCTTTTTAATCCATGTATTTCATTCTTCGTCTTTCACTCTTGGTTCTTGTACACATTCTATATTATCCGTCTTTCCCTAAAACTTAAACCATATTTTTCTCAGAATTTCGAACAGCTTGCACCATTTGCACTGTCGAACATTTTTCCCGGGTCGATAAATTTTGTGAACGTTTCTTGATTTTTCTTCGGTCTTGCTTCCAGTATCAATCGCAACGTGAGAACTGACTCTTTAGTGCCTTTACCTTTCCTAAGGCCAAACTGATCGTCACGCAACATATCCTCAGTTTTCTTTTCCATTCTCCTGCATATTTCCCTTATCAGTATCTTGGATGCATGACCTGTTAAGCTGATTCTGCGATAATTCTCGCACTTGCCAGCCCATGCTATCCTCGGAATTGATAATGATGTTTTCTGAACGTCTTGTGATATATCTGGAGACTCATATATTCTACGCGCCAACGAGATTAGTTGTTTGGTCCACAAATGAGTTCAGAAACTCTGATGGGATCTTGTCAATCCCTTCTGCCTTATTCGATCTTAAGTCTTCCAAAGATCTTTTAATTTCTGATTATAATACTGGATCTCCGAACTCTTCTATATCGATTTCAGTTTCTCCTTCTAACACGTCATCAGGCAAGTCTTCCCCCTCATAGAGACCTTCAATGTACTCTTTGCACCTATCCCTCTCTTCTCTGCACTTCGGAGTGAAATTCCCATTGCACTCTTAAGTTATCATCCTTGCCTTTAACTTCACCGAGGGGTTATTTTGACTTTTTTATATCCTGGGTTAGTCCTTGAGGCGGTCATTTCTTTTTCTACTTCACATTTTTCATGTAGCCATTTTACCTTAGCTTCCGTGAACTTCCTATTCAATTTAGTCCCAATTGACTTGTATTTTTGTATTATTGAATTTCCCTGAACATTTTTGTACTTCCTTTCTTCGACAATCAGTTGAAGTATTTATTCTGTTACCCATGATTTCTCCAAATCTACCTTCCTTGTACCTACGTTTTTCTCTCCAACTTCCGTGATTGCTCTTTTCAGAGATGTCTATTCCTCTTCAACTTCTTATTGAGCTGTTTATTACTCAATATCGATAGGCGCAGAGAACTTCAAGAGTATCTATTAGTACTTCTGTATCCCACTTCCTTGAGCATTAGTTCCTTTTGACTAGTCTCTTAAACGTCAGCCTACTATTCATCACTACTAAATTTGCCCAAATTCCAGAACGTTCTGAATAATTTGGAGAGAACGCCAATGCCGTCCAGTAGCATGTCGCCGTTCCCAAAGTTTGCGAACCCCCCGACCAAGCAAATACGTTGCCGCCTTTCCTTACGAAATTTGCTGCAAGCAATGTTTTGATCGTGTCGCTGCGGGACGGTGGTATCCCACATAGGAGTTCATCTGATGCCACGCTATGGCTGTCCTAGGCCCTCGGAACAGTAAACACTCTTGTCCCGGTCACCGGACGCCTCCACTCGCCACGAATATGGACAAGGTCTCTTAGGAGAAATTCTACATTCAGATTCGCGACCACGGTAAGGTCGGAGGACGGCAAACGAACTGACGGCCTCCCAGTTGCCGTTTGCCCACAGGGCTACTAATCTGGTCAAAGACGACGCAGCTTTCGTCCGCCAGTGAATCGGTATAAGACCCAACACCCACTGTTCCTCCCTGACCAAAGGGCTCAATACAGGTTCCTGCGACTTTAACTCTTCTGTCCCGATGACAAATGGGAGTCTCTGGACCACTGCAACGCTTCACTCCTAACTAGCTACTAAATAATTAAAATTGAGGTTCACATTTGAATTAACGAGAAGAATGGGTAGCCTCAGCAGTCATTACTCACTTCTATGGATAAGTAATATTCTCAATTTTGCATATACTCCTGCTTTTATAAATGATAGCTCCCTGTCGTACTACGAATTAAGTTACCGCGCACGATAAAAATGAAACACAAGGCTTGCTACAGCGCGATGCGTTTCAGTGATCCTTATCCTCACTAGGATGTACTGGAAGTCCATACCACCTCCTATTCGCAGTGGCGTAAGAGATTTTGTGGGAGATAGCTTCCAGGAAATAATCCTTGATAAACCTGATATGAAAACACTGTTCAACTTAGTTTTGACACCTTTCCTAGAAAATGCTCTTGAAGCAACGAGGTCTACTATTAATTAATTAAAACTACGTATATAGTTATATAGATAACTCGTAGTGCTTAGCCTACATAAATTTGAATTCCAGTTTCGTAATCCTCTGATCAAATTGAATCTTTTGATGCATATCACATTAACATTCTGTTCGATTTTTATTTTGGCATTTTTCTACTGATTTTTTTTGTAGTTTTAGCCCTCCTAGCCCCCTTTCAGCCCGGTTCAATTAATGTAATGTAAACATGATTTGCATGCGAACAGAATCGACAGTTTGTTAGGGACTTCGAATGTCATTCAGATGCACTGAATTATCCATATAATTAGCCATATGTAAAATCAAAAAGTTAATTTAATTCATAAGACGCTCGTGGTCTAGTGGTTTAAGTCTTTGCGTCTACATCGGAGGTTTCCGGTTTCGATTCCCAGCCAGGTCGGAGATTTTCTTCGCTCGGAGACTGAGCATGTGTCTCTCTGTCTGTCTGTGTGTGTGTGTGTGTGTGTGTGTGTGTGTGTGTGTGTGTGTTCTCTCCTAATCATTTCACCTCGTCTTCATCGACGCCCAAGTCGCCGAATTGGCGTCTCATAGAATTATTTGCACCAGGCTGCTGAACAACGCCAGATGGGGTCCTGCGACCAGTAATGCCATACTGTCAATCTGACGAAGGGCTAGTTTGACACCATGGGAGTGACGTAACAAACCAACAGAGTGTGAGAAGCAGCCCTAGCTGAAGGTGGGAGAGGGGGAGGGGGTGGGGCTGAAATTCTTGGCGTGGTATCGGCAGCAATAGCAAGCGGGCGCTTTGACATCTGCAGATGCACCAATTTTGAAAGTGGCTCTGTACTGCTTACGCCAAGTGTAAGGGGAGCACCTGTAACGGTTCGTTTTTTTAAGGCAAGGATACAATTATACTCTAGAGGTACTTCACTAGTGTATATGATAAAACTGGTGTAAGATACATGCATCACCTGTTTTCAAGTAATGGTCTACTATTTAATCTGGATTCATCACTTGTCTTTTGCTTCTTGTTCTCTCTCTCAAATGGACGTACAAAGAGGTCCTGCTCTTAGTTTTTTGTAATATGATTAATAGTTACAAATTTATTTGTTTCAGTCGTTTCATAATATTTATGATCATGTCCCACTAACTGTGAATCATTTATACGTTTCCAGTTAGTTAAGTCGTCGGGGAAGTGATCGGTATGGTGACGCGACGGTCGCGAGCCACCAGCACACTGTCGAATACACGTTTATATTTTCGCAAGTCAGGCCTGCAGTCCAATCTTCTTTTTCCAAAGCCCGAATATCTTTTCCATTGTCATGCAAATCGTTTACTTCGTTGCAGTTCAATATTTTCACGGTCCTGCGTCACTAAACTTTTCCGCCCTCCAACGACGACTCCTGCGTCTGGCTTTTACAGGAACTCTTATACTCCTTCTCCTATCGACGTAATGTGTACCATCTCCCGAATCATAGAACTCCACTCTTTACATTTATTTCATAATTTCATGGGATACATTACACGGTACTGATGGAGTGAGATAGTTCAGTGTATCTGACATGTTTTTATGTATACCTGGAAACAAAATAAGCAAACATTTGAGAAATTTTTTCTTACTTTAAAACACTTCGAACAAAATATGTATACTCTGTATGTCCATCTTTTCAGTCATAGTTGAGGGACTCGGCTGTTCAGTACAGAAGGTCAAATCAAACACCTTTCAGCCGTGGAGTTTCCAAACTGTTACTTTATTGGGCTACCAGTTTCGGCTATTTATTACGCCATCTTCAGGCCCCTGTGTACAGATAACAATGGTAACAGTATGAAATAGATAACAAAAATGGGGGTGGTGGTGCAAGTCTTACATACAGTGGTAATATGTAACAACACAACAATAGCAAATTGTACAGGATGTTTACTCAAGGTTACAGATAAACTAGGGACTAGAATAAGATACAACTTATTTAACAAAACATTTCTAACGGCCCAATCAGTGAATCTAATGTAATACACTCCAATGATTACCACTAAACACTTAGTATTGAAACATATGGGAAAGGGCATAACCAACGTTATCATGAAAGTAATAAGTGTGTCGGTAAGAAGGCGTGTGGCTGAGAGATAAACTAGACCGAAAGCCGTGAAGTACTCGTAAATCCAAAGAAAAGTGCTGCAGTATGTACGCAGTAAGGTAGAAAGACGATCATTAAAATCAGAAAAAAAGCGCGTACCTCTTTATGTCATGTAGCCCTTAAGCAGGGGAAGACAAAGGATAATATAACCTACGACGGAAAAACCACCAGAAAACATGTGTTAGGCTATACTAAATTACATAAAATATGTCCGTTGGTACCTTTGCGATAAGAGGGTTAATTGAGAATTGCGGGCCAAAGATTCTAAATTATTAGTGTGGGCTCATATTGACGACATTTCAGAGAAACACTGATAGCTCCCTACCGTCTGCTTAGTGTGTGACAAGCTTCATCAAAATCGTTAGTTTAGTGGTTTCGTTTCTACTATTGTTTGACATATATACTTTGCTCCCTAGTTTATGTTAATACAGTGTGCAACTGTTCTCTTATTTTATTCCTTAATTTATCTGTCATTTGATGTTAAAGTGTTACCATTTTTGTCTGTACACGGAAACCGAAAAATAGCGCAATAAATAGCCGAAACTGGCAGCGCAATAAAATAAAAGTTTCGAAATTAGACGCACATACACACATGTCTCTGAGCACTATGGGACTTAACTTCTGAGGTCATCAGGCCCCTAGAACTTAGAACTACTTAAACCTAACTAATCTGAGGCTATCACACACATCCATGCCCGAGGCAGGATTCGAACCTGCGGTTGAAGCGGTCGCGCGGCTCCAGACTGTAGCGCCTAGAACTGCTCGGCCACTCTGGCCGGCGAAATTAGAAGTCTGAAAGGTATTTGATGTGTAAAATATGTATATGTGGACCTGCAACCATGGCCATCTAACGCCTACAAGGCAAGTATCTACGGGGGTTGTGGACTAGAGGTTCTACATTATTAGTGGGGCTTCATATTAATGACATTTCAAAGAGACACAGGTCGGTATCTAGTGTCTGTTTAGTGTGTGACAAACTTAATCAAAGTCGATCAGTTCGGTTGCGGCAGACGAGAAGTCTGCTGCATACGAATTTTTGTGCTCTGCCAGAATAAGTCTTTTACGAGATTTGACACAAACAACTGAGCTTGGTGCTGTAAATCTGTCTACTTACTAAATAAGTTCCTTTAGCAGCGGTCACCCAGGAAATGCAAACCACGTGAGTCCACATCATTGTGCACTCGTCCGTTCCTCTGCTCAGAGCAGTTCTACATCTTATCCCCTGCAATGTTGTGCTGTAGATAACCCTTTTGGAGTTTCGCTGAAATCTAAGAGCAGTTCTGCAATAAATTTAACTACCACTGAATATATCAATTTTGATGAAACCTCTAACAGAGCGTGGATACAGCTCAGAAACTCAAATCCACTACGTTCTAAAACGGCACGACAAGCTATTAGTAATGTTTGCAATGTTGCCATTTTGGTCCGAGCTGCCGGAGACGGCAGACATGTGTACGTGATGTGTACTTGCTTGTGTGAATGAGTGTGTGTGTGTTCCTTTTTCTGAAAAAAGCTTTGGCCGAAAGCCAATGTGAAAGTGTCTTTCAGTTCTGCCTGTCTGCAACTTAACGTATCATCTTCAGTGTAATTAACAATCTATCCTCTCCTTGCCTTGTTGATATTCCTACCTGGAGATTCCATTATTGGTAATATTCGTTGTTTTCCTTCCTTGTGTTGCGGCGGGGCGGGTCGTGGTATCACTATCCTTTAAACAATAAGTCCACCTACCTGAATAGGCTTCAGGTTGTCTGGAATTTCTCCGTACGATGGTAGATACAGGCTTAGGTGACAAAATCAGCGATCATGAAAATTCGACTAAATACCTATCAAGCGAAGGCAACATAATTATAGTATTTAGGTACTTGTTGAAACTTAATGAAACTATCGAGCATTCGAAATTCTTGCAGAACTTGTCAGAAAAAAGTTAAAAAGTTCCTTGAATTTTGATTATCCTCTTTATAACACAGGAAATGGCTATCAAGTCCGCATTTAACATCCGGACATCAATTTTTCGTTGTTATCGTGCCTGTTACAAATTCACACCCGAAAGAGGCCAGAAGATACTTAGTCCGACCCAATACTTTAAACGTCCTAAACAGTCATTGACCCACGACTACTTGCGAGTTAACGCAATCAGTCGTTCAGTAGAATTCTTGTAAAGAAGTTGCAACGTCCCCTTAGAACAATTTTACATGACTGTCCTCAAACTGACACACAATATTTTTAGCGCAACGCAATCTGACTTTCAAAAATCCCTACAAAAGAATGGCCCTGACTAACATTAACCAATACCTTTCACAAATCACTCACCTCACCAAAAATCTTCGTTACTCGAACTAGTGCAATACAGCGAGCGCCACTACTGCCAACTAAATAAAAGATTCAAACTACTGAAAGCACTAACTACTGATACGCATAGTTAGCAAATGAAAGATTTTGATAGAGAACAAACAATGTATTTACCTTAATAGTGTTGAAAAGTCATAATATACATAGCAGTTCATGACATCCAGTATTACAAATTTCAAAACTCCGCCATCTCTCTCCCCACATCCACTACTGCTTGCGGCTCACCTCCAACTGCCTAACGCTACGCGCTGTTCACATCCAGCTGCCCAACACTACAATGACAGACAACAATGCAAACTAGCCGCAGACTGCACACAGCACAGCCAGTGATTTTCATACAGAGCGCTACGTAACGTTGCCAACAAGAAAACATAAACAGCCTACTTACATAGCCCCCATGTTCCCCACAAAAAATTTTACAAATTGTTTTGGGCAGTGCCCAATAATGATTTGATAAAATTTTTCATAATTACAATAACAAAGATATCAAATGCACACACTTATTGATACAATGTTGGTCAAAATCTAAAATTTTCTCACAGTCCATAGAGACAGTCCTGATCATTCATCACAGTAAAATTGCAGTGCTTTTCTCAAAGTCTGAGCAGTAAAAGAAAATGCACACGAAAGTAGTGGATTTCCATGCAGTCTTGAAGAAGTTGTGTTGTCCTTCCAACGGAAAGACAGTGCTGTCTCTTGACATGCAGACAGGTAATGGTCCACAACAGAGTAAACCCACGACAGAGTCAGTCGAAGTTTTGAAGAATATTGGTAGGTAGGTCATCACAGAGCAGACCCACTGTAGTCCTGGTAGATATTACGGTATTGGTGGGCCACCAGAGGTGCAGACCCACTGCAATCCTTGTAGAAATAATGGTATTGATGGATCATCTAAGGTGTAGACCCACTGTAGTCCTTGTAGAGATGGCCAGCAGCCATCTGCTGCGACTGTGCAGGTGCACAATCACCATCGAAGAGTCTTGCGGACAATATAGCAAGTCCATAACCACCACTTGTGCATTCACAAAGTTTTTGGAATTGTCCTTAGAACCAGCAATGCTGTTATCCAGTCCCTTGCTGAATTATTAACACATGTGCAAACACTAACAGTCCATACTTCTCACATATTGTCCATATTCTATGACCAACAGAAATGTGTGCATGAAATGGAACTTACAAGTTAATAATATGATGAACTGATGTCAATTACAATTTTATAAAATAAGAATACAATTACAAAGGTACAAAATACATCATTAAAGAACATAACAATACAGATAACATTTGTAGTACAGGCTTTACAAAAGAATCGAAATAACATATACATCAGTGTTACAGCAATTACAGCAATTATGACATGAGTACATACATAAAAGATCAGAATAACTTTCGAAACATCAACTTCACACATGAGCATTAAAACAGAACAGAATAAATAATGTCTAAACATCTTTACAAAGAAAATAACATATTATCAGAAAAATTCTACAACACAACTCTTATTAGCTAAACACATTAAAACAGGAAAAACACAAATTCACATAGTGTAATAACACAAAAATGCAGGACAGGGTTTGTTTTTAGTGTGACATTTGGTACTGCAGTCCACCCCAAAACTTCATTCCATATATCTTTCCTCTCATTTCAACATTTGTTTCCACAAAAAAATATTATCCAAGCATGCTTTCTGTATTTATACATTCACACATTCCTTACCTCATTATTTATTTTCTATTATCTTACCTCATCATTTGTTTCCAAGAAAATCCTACCTAAACCTGTTGTCCCTAAACCCTACTTTTTTGGCTCATATCCTCTTTAAAAATACTTTTTTGGCCAAATCATTTTCTTATAGCTTCTCAATGCATTTCTTCCAATTCATCACAACTTGTTCTCTTATATGGCCTACTCCATCTTAAGCTAACTTAAATCTACTGAGCTCAGATGCTAAACTAAGGGACGAGGCAATGCAGCAGCACAAAAAAATTAACACAAGCAGTAATGACAAAAAAATGCAAATTGGCAAAGCAAGCAGCAGTATATCAAAGCAAATGTAACATTACAACTAATATAAGGCAATGTGCAGCAACAAGAAAAATAAATCAGTAGTAAAACTGGCTTAACAGAGTAATACAAAGTGACATTCAGTAGCCCTATGCCTGGCAAACAGCAGCAGCAAATGCAATAACTTATATCTAATCATGACAAAGCTCAAGCAGAAAAAATATTACACTAAAGACAACAATGCAGAAAATGTAAATGTCTATTCACATCTCAATATCTATGTCATTAAAGTGGTGCACCATAAGAAGTTATTCTACCAAAAAAATTACCAAGTAGTTGAAAAGAAAATTATGTATGCAGTAACTGTTATTAATCCCTTCTTATTGTTCTTTCCTTTCCAAGTGCTCCTTTTTCGAAGAACGTGGATCGTAAAATAATTATTTAATAGATCTGTTGACAGAAAGTGTTCACATTAGCAAATGCATTTAATTTTATTTTATAAAATCAATGCTGCATCACAGCTGGAAAACAGATGTCAAATGAAATAAACAACTACGTACAAAGCATAAAAATATCTTTCAATAGTCATGTGACATTTCATAAGTTAGTAAAAACTCTGTCAACTCTCATAGCAAGACGCTTGTCATAATCAGATGTGCAGATGTAAGTATCTTTCCAAGTAATGAGCGTGTCGTATTTGCAATGCTTTCTACAAGGGAATGTCAATAGCGAGGATAATGGCCTCTTTTTTTTCGCCACCTAATGGCTTTCTTTTGTCAGACGACTATCTCTCAGCTGGGCGCCAAAAACGCATTATGTCAGGATCACTTGCCTTTCTTACAGAAATATTTACGACAGCAGTTTCCACTACAGTGGCAGTCTCATATAAAAAAAATTTCACAGGTTGAGAATTTACGTCACAAATGTGTAGAAACAAAATCCTATAAACATAACAGGGTCCAAAAAATTTTCGCCGGCATTGTGATACATTCACGCATATACACACATTTCATAACTCTTAACGTACGATTCTTGGTTTCCAACATCCTTTTTCACAAACCAGAGTCCCTAACTTACTTATAAACACGTAATCACATTCCTCATATATGGTAGCATCATATTATTGATCATAAACATACCTCAACAGCATAATACACATCGTCGTCCTAATAATATCATAATATCTCAGTCAATTCTCAAAATCGTCGTAGCTTCCTCCAATAACTTCAAAACCTAAAAAAATTCTCTTCACATTTCAATAGTGTCATCTACCTCGAACGTATTTTAAAAATCATGCTCCCTTACCAAATACATCATTCAGAGCTCTCATAGTATCACAATGGTTCCGAAAAAATATGAACAGTTCACGAAGTACAGACGAAATACAATTTCAAAACTGTGAAGTTATCCAACTGTGTAATAGCGTAAATATCTGTCGCTGACTTAGTAAAAAAAAAAGTTTGTCTCTCTCAGTTAAATAATCAGATGGCTGTGTAATTTGTGTGTTAGAGGAATATGATACCGATGTGTAAAGTTGTATAAGCAAATACCATATTAGCTAGGGCTCCTTGTGCTTGCCAAACACATGGTACACAAAGTAGGCATGTACCCCCTGAGGATTAATGTAATTATACCCTCAGGTGTTACAGATTACAGCAATGGAATGAAATGTATCACGGAAAACCTTTGTATCATTGTAATTCAAAAATCTTTAAAAATAAATGTTTTAAGTACAAAATTAATCACTCAAATGCGTGTCCGGTAGCGCTAAATTGTGCGTCTTGTTGTAACATAATCTCTGTCATTACTTAAGGGTAAAAAATGTGCCAAGTGCCGTAATTATTGTCGTCCGTAAGCAAAGTTCTGTGGAAGTCAATGTACTTACCTCATGATAAACAAAAGTGAAATGCTTTGCTTATAGATATCTTACTTATTACGCTTATTGCCGTGATGAACGAAGTACTGTGCTGTAACGTATTGTTGTGCTACGGAAAAGGCAGTCTCATTGTAGCTACACCACAAAAGTTACTACTAAAACATGTTTTACTTTCCAGAATAATACAGAAAAACTGTGCAGATATAAAACAGAAACACTGCAAAAGCAACATTGTAAATTGTCACTCATTACTAGCGTCGTGATAAAATCGTGTAGCTGTCACATAAACTAACCACTGTGTCATCTGGTATCTCACTGAAAGTACTTTAAATCCAGAATGTATTTTCAAGTAAACCAAAATGTTCCATTAAAATCTCATTAGCAGTACCAGAATATGTTCTAAGTATGTAAGCCTTATAGTCATTATGTAATCGTGCAACTAACAAGCAAGAATGTACACACACAATAATACTGTGACGTCTGTTCACTATAACAATGCATTCGCAATTTCTGTTTAAATAAGTTCTCTTGGTTCTTCATTGGATATTTAACTTCAAACATTGTTGCATGGTAACAGTTTCTAAGTCTGACAATGCATACTAGAAATGTGAAGTGAAAAGTTTTATGGCAAAGACAAAGTTAAAAAGTAGATTATCTTTCAATAAACGGTTTTACATGTGAAATGTGGTGTAAACCTTTACTCTTCCTAGTACACAGAGTCTCAACCTGAACGCAATTATCGTGCAGTATACGTCGATAAAGAATACTGGAATTTTTCTCAAGGTTAGCGTCTATGTTATTTTTTTCTGAGCCTGCCGGCGCACGCGGCTGCCTGTGGTGCGAGTCATTGTCTGTCTCTTTGTTGGCGCACGTCGTCATTAGGATTAAGAGACCTAACTTTTGCATATTCACCTTGTCGTGAAGGCCCTGCCCTGTTTGAAGCTCGCCAGTTCTGATGGAATTCAGGTCTGTCGTTTTGTCGGTAGTTTACATATTTTCTTTTTTGTTGGTCATGTGGTGAAGAACTTCTCCTGGAATCGTAACTGCGTGGTAGACCATTGCGTCTGAAGTTATTCTGTCTCCCTTGATAATAATTATTTTCGTTCCCATATTGTCTGTTTCTATGGTTATCTCTGTCATATTCATTACTATGGAAATGCGATCTTTCTCTGTAACTATTACTCTGCCAGTGGTTGTCATATGGGTGGTGTCTGTTTTGTTCACGATTTGCGTTGTAAGAATAGCCTTGTCGTGTCCAGTTATTATTTCTTTCATTGCGGAATTGTGACAGATGTGACCTGTAATTGTTGTGTTCCTGTTTCCGCGTTCCGTGATTGTCAGTGTCAATTTCCATTTCTTGTAACAGTCCCTGAAAAGCTTCAATGTCATCTTTGCAACGTCCTGCCAAAATAATATGTCGTAAATGTTCAGGTAGTTTGATTAAGCAAATGCGGATGAGTTCTGAGGGGCTGTATGTGTTTGACAGGTACTGATTCTTGTGCAACATGTCTTCAAAATATTTCACAAGACTGGAAAATTCAGATTGTTCGAAATGTTTCATCATTATGATGCTATGTTTTACTCGGTCTTGTGTAGCTTGAGACCAATATGCTGAGAGGAAGGCATGATAAAATTCTCCTTCACTGTGGCAATCGTGAATGACCAATCGCATTCTTACAACTGGTTCATTCTCTAAATAGCCACACATAAATTCTAATCTGTGCTCTAATGACCAGTTGGGAGGAAAACAATGACAGAATTGATGGATCCACGCTTGTGGATGAATGTAGTTGCCAGAATTCTTAAATGTTTTAAATTTATGTGTAGTAATGAACAGCTTATAGTCAAAATCATCATGTCGGCGAGTCGCATATCGGTCATTGTTACGTCGTTTCGGCGGTTGCATTTCAAAATTCGTTGCACCTTGCCAATTTCTTTCATAATTTCCGAAATGCGCTGTGTTATTATTTTGTGGCTGTTCCGTATTTATATGTCCCTCTTCCCGTATTGGAGCGCGAGTGTCCTCTGAAATACGTAATTCTTGTACTACCTGTGTCAGCTGATCTTGTACTTCCCGGATTTCTCTTTGGTGTTGCGTATTAATTTGATTCTGACTTTGTTTGAATTTCCTAATTTGTTCACACTCTTCTGTGCCATTAAAGACTACCAGTTTTGTGTCATTTAGATTATCATCTACCTTCGTAGATAAATTATTTAGCTGATCTGAATGTTCAACTACTTTCTCTGATAATGAACTAATTTCCTCCATGTGTCTTTCTGAACCAATTTTCAGAGTATCTACTGTGTCCTTTAAGTTTTCCTGAGTTTTTGCAAGTTGCGTAACCGAATCGGTAGATCCATCTGAGTCAATTTTAGCTTGCAAGGTCTCATGGTTTTCACGAACAATAGTTTGCAGTTCTTTTATGGCTGCTTCATGATTCTGTAATTCATTTTCATGCCGCGAAAAAATAGGTTGAAAATGCTCACAAATTTGTGTTTTTACGTCATTACAGACTTTTTGACATTTCGATTCAATGTTATGTAACTCAGTAGTTAAATCTTCACGTGTTTGTTCAAGCGTGGTGTCTAACTTCCGAAGATTTTGTTCCATTGTGTCTAACTTTTGAAGCTTTTGCTGTGTTTGTCTCTGATTTTGTTCCACTAACTTTCGAAGATTTTGTTCCATTGTGTCTAACTTTTGAAGCTTTTGCTGTGTTTGTCCCATTTCTTGTATTAATTGTAATAACAATGCACTGG
Source organism: Schistocerca americana (assembly GCF_021461395.2). Classification (NCBI taxonomy): domain Eukaryota; kingdom Metazoa; phylum Arthropoda; class Insecta; order Orthoptera; family Acrididae; genus Schistocerca; species Schistocerca americana. The sequence goes on along the minus strand of NC_060123.1, from coordinate 86,772,902 downwards.
TGTCTGAAACATGTTCCTCAGTGCTTTTCGGCAGTGAATTTGCACCGGCAACATTCATATTTTGACAAGCAGAAAATGTGTCTTGACTTATTTAAGAAAATGGTGAGGACCCAAAACCTGAATCTACAGTATTTGCGAGATTGTGTCCTGTCATTTCGGATTCCTGAGGCGAGCTATTGCCGACCGATCGATCTATAATGCTTCTCTGTTCACTAATTGTTTCACTGTCTACGCCATTATTTGCCACCCGCTCCGTTTCCCTATGCACAATTACCAAATCACTAGTTTGAACATTAGTTAATTCACTACACGGTGGCGCTAACACACTGCTTTCGTCTTCACTGTCATTTCTCAGTTTGTTTTGGAGCCTAGTATTACATTTTTCACACGCCATTATTGTCACAATATTTCACATGACAATACAGAAAAGCACAATTTGAAGAGCAAAATAAGAAAACACATTAACATAACATCGAAAATAGTATCTAGTTAATTGCAAGCGCAGCTGCGAAATACTTGGTGCAAATCTACATGCATGCCTCAACAACAGTGAAAGACTGCAACTACAAAGGAGATTCTCTCTACAATTAGGCGCTAGCAATAAACAATAGCTACACTAATTACACAAACTTCAAGAAAAAAAATCAGAAGATTCCAGTTAGGTATCCTCGGCTAAGGGTCGACATATGCAACGTCCCCTTAGAGCAATTGTACATGACTGTCCTTAGACTGACACACAATATTTTTAGCGCAACGCAATCTGACTTTCAAAAACCCTTCAAAAGAATGGCCCTGACTAACATTAACCTATACCTTTCACAAATCACTTACCTTCACCAAAAATCTTCGTTACTCGAACTACTGCAATACAGCGAGCGCCACTACTGCCAGCTAAATAAAAGATTCAAACTACTGAAGGCACTAACTACTGATACGCATAGTTAGCAAATGAAAGATTTTGATAGAGAACAAACAATGTATTTACCTTAAGAGTGTTGAAAAGTCATAATATACATAGTAGTTCATGACATCCAGTCTTACCAATTTCAAAACTCCGCCATCTCTCTCCCCACATCCACCACTGCTGGCGGCTCACCTCCAACTGCCCAACACTACGCGCTGTTCACATCCAGCTGCCCAACACTACAATGGCAGACAACAATGCAAACTAGCTGCAGACTGCACACAGCACAGCCAGTGATTTTCATACAGAGCGCTACGTAACGTTGCCAACAAGAAAACATAAACAGCCTACTTACAAAGTCCTCGCCATAATGTCTCGCTATCTGGACGAAACACATCATTCGGAATTTATGTACGACTTGAAAAGTTCACACGCGAATATCTCATAAACTAAACCACTCGGAAAGCTCAAACTTTCAGAAAATATTCAATATTGTATTCGTTCTTCGTTGACGACACGAGAACAAATCAGACGTGCAGATTTCTTCATTTTGGTACAAATTTCATCAGCCCAGTTCAACATAGGTGTTTACCAGAAGACGGCTTTCGAGCGAGTATATCGACTCATAGATCTAATGCACTATGCCCTGTTCAAACGCGCTGGAAATGCTGAACTCCTATTGGCTAGTATGTTAAGCTGCCAACCAGATCACCTCCAGCACTTCTACCCTCGCGGTGTTTCTAATGTCAGCCAATCAATGTACCAAAAGTAATTTAACTAGAAATGTCGTAAATCCGAAACTAAATAAAATTTGACGAAAACAAAGTACAATTCTGTTCCACAATATAAATTACTAATAAATTTAACATTCAACTCCCCTTCCGGCTGCCCTTTACAAAATCAAGCTCACTGGGACATACGTCACAAATTCCCCTACAGCACAATAACTTTCTCACGCATACATTTACATAGTTTTCGTAAAATATCACATTCTCACTTTACGTATGTCCTCCATTCACTCTCTGTCTCTCCAAAACCCAATTACATAATAATGTTCCAATGTACTGTTAATTATGTCAGAAATCTGTGGCAATGAAACTAAAGAAAATTCCCGAGAATTAGATTGTGTGAACCTATCCCCTTCGTTGTAGCTTCAGCTGATACTGTAGATAAATACATTATAGTCCCTACTGGGATTCACAATGCGAGCACTGTCATTATGTGTTTTGGGTAAAAATTTTCGTCCCCAAAAGTATTGAAGTTACTGATTTGAAATTTTAGAAGTATGGTTCTGTTACCTATAGAATTTGGTACACCAAGTATGAAAAAGATGGATTAATATTTAATAGTACTTCTTCATATTCATAGAGAATACCTGTAACGTACAGTTCGGCGGCCTAGTAGCCACAGTCAGCCGTGCCAGTGTGACAACCAAAACCTACCTCTCCTCCGGGCTCCAAGGTAGGCTACGCTTTCAAATGTTCGGATGTGTGTAAATTCCTAAGGGATCAAACTGCTGAGGTCATCGGTACCTAGACTTACAAACTACTTAAACTAACTTACGCTAAGAACAACACACACACCAAAATGGTTCAAATGGCTCTAAGCACTATGGGACTTAACATCTGAGGTCAGCAGTCCACTAGACTTAGAACTACTTGAAGCTAACTAACGTAAGGACATCACACACATCCATGCCTGAGGCAGGATTCGAACCTGCAACCGTAGCAGCAGCGCGGTTCCGGACTGAAGCGCCTAGGACCGCCCGGCCACAGCGGCCGGCAACACACACACCCATGCTCGAGGGAGGACTCGAAACTCCGACAGGAGTGACTGCGCAATCCGTGACATTGTGCCTCAAACCACGCGGCCACTCCACGCGGCAGCTACGCTTTGAATAAGCACTCCGTCTTCACGCCACAAGTGGCCCATCGGGACCATCCGACGGCCGTGTCATCCTCAGCTGAGGATGCGAATAGGAGGGGCGTGTGGTCAGCACACCGCTCTCCCGGTCGTCACGATGGTTTTGTTTGACCGGAGCCGCTACTATTCGGTCGCGTAGCTCCTCAGTTGGTATCACGAAGCTGAGTGCACCCCGAAAAATGGCAACAGCACATGGCAGCCCGGATAGTCACCCATCCAATTGCTGGCCACGCCCGACAGTGCTTAACTTCGGTGATCTGACGGGAACCGGTGTATCCACTGCGGCAAGGCCGTTGCCCAAAGCTTTGAATGCAAGGTGACAACTCGTAATAATTTGCTACGTTACAGTGTGTGAAGCAAGTATACAATAACGTATGAAAATAGATGTAATGTAAATAACTTACATAAAGCATGCTTTAAACAAACCATAAAAGAGCCTCTAGTTTCAGAATAGCATCACAGGAATATAATAATTTGGAAGATATCGTAACAGCTAACTCCGTTTACCGTTTCGTGGTTTGTTTTTCGCTACTGTTGAGATAATTGTAATAAGACAATAATCAAAAACTGGACATCAAGCTATGATGATTCGATGGCGTCAGCTGTTTGTTTCATATTGCCATTAGATACTGAAATCACAACCTACGGGATAATTTAGTACATGATTCTAGGCTTCCGTCCCTTCACGGGACGATAAGAAACTACAGCATATAAAATAATACTGCTTCGAAAATAATCTGTAGTGCAGCTCTATTGTCGTGATATGAACTTTCCTCACCTCGTTCATTCATTGTGAGAGCACAGAATTTTGCCCTGAATGCATGGACTCCAGTAGAACCTGGTGAGGCGCTGCGGCAACCTCTTCGGGTGTGGGGGGCCGACTGGCCGCGTCCAAACGTCTTGTGGCAATTTGCATCACAAATCACTGTGGCGGTTACCAGGCGACGCGGCAGTCGGGCGATGCTGTCAGTAAGACGCCGCTAGAGTGCCACGACCCAGGCTGAAGGATTTCACGGGATTTGGAAAGTAGAAGACTAAAGGATCTACATCTACATGCATACTCGGCAAATCACACTTAAATGGCTTGCGCAGGGTTCACCCTCACAATAACTCTCTATTATTCCAGTCTCGAACATTGCGCAGAAAAAACGGACACCTATATATTTCCGTGCGAGCTCTGATTCCCCTTATTTTGTTATGATGATCGTTTCTCCCTATTTTCGCATTCGGAGGAGAAAGTTGGTAAGTGAAGTTTCGTGAGAAGATTTCGCCGGATCGAAGAACTCCTTTCTTTTAATGATGTCCACCGTAAATCCTGTATCATGTCAGTGACACTGTTTCCCCTGTTTCCCGATAATACAAAACGTGTTGCTCTTCTTTGAACTTTCTCGTGTACTCGCAGGCCGCTGTGGCCGAGCGGTTCTAGGAGCTTTTAGCAGTCATGTGGATGACCTCACACTTTCCATTATTTAGGATAAAATGCTAATTTTCACGCCATACATATATCTTTTCTAAATCGTTTTGCATTTGTTATGTTTTGATCTTCTCATGAATTTACTTGACGATAAACGACAGTCTTTGAATAGTAGTAAAAACGTCCTTGGTCCCTGGTTCGAATCACGCCACTGCTTAAGTTTTGATTAATGATCAGCACTGGCGGACAAAGACTTCAGGCATAAGAAGTCACCCTTATTTTCCAACGGCCTTGTCAAAGAGGGTGGAAGAGACGACGGAGTTTCAAGGTACTCCCTTGTCCTAGGGGTGGGAAACTGCCCCTAAAGGCGGAATAATCAGCAATAATCAACCCCATGAGGATGCAGAAGGCAATGGAAACCACTGCATTTAAGACAAGCAACGTGTATCCACATTACATGTGGCCTGTAATTTGAGAAGTGTCGTGATGATCTCTCCATTCGCAAAATATTCCGGAATTGTCCCCCATTCGGATCTCCGGGAAGGGACTGCCAGGTGGGAGGTTATTATGAGAAAAAGATTGAATAATCAAAGGAAGGATAACGTTCTACGAGTCGGGGCGTGGAATGTCAGACGCTCGAATGTAGTAGGGAAGCTAGAAAATCAGGAAAGGGAAATGTAAAGACTTACTCTAGATTTAGTAGAGGTCAGTGAAGTGAGATGGAAAAAGACAAGGATTTCTCGTCAGATGAGTATAGGGTAATATCAAGAGCAGCAGAAAATGGTATAAACGGGAGTAGAATTCGTTATGAATAGGAAGGTAGGGAAGAGTGTGTGTTACAGTGAACAGTTCAGTGATAGGGTTGTTCTTACCACAATTGACAACAAGCCATCACCGACAACGATTGTTCAGGTATACATGCCGACGTTGCAAGCTAAAGGTGAAGAGATAAAGAAAGTATATGAGGATATTGGATGAGTAATACAGTATGTAAATGGAGATGAATATCGAATACTCATGGGGAACTGGAACGCAGTTGTAGGGGAAGAAGTAGAAGAAAAAGTTAAAGGAGATTATGGGCTTTGGACAAGGAATAACAGAGGAGAAAGACTGATTGAGTCCTGTAATAAATGTCATCCAGTAATAGCTAATACCCTGTTCAAGAGTCGCAAGAGGAGGAGGTTACTTGGAAAAGGCCGGTAATGCGGGAAGATTTCAGTTGGATTGCATCATGGTCAGGCAGAGATTCCTAAATCAGATACTGGGTTGTAAGGCGTTCCCAAGAGCAGATATAGGCTCAGATCGCGATGTAGTAGTGAAGAAGAATAAGCTGAAGTTTAAGAGATTAGTCAGGAAGAATGAGTATGCAAAGAAGTGGGTTACGAAAATACTAAGGAATGACGAGACACGCTTGAAGTTCTCTAAGGCTATAGATACAGCGATAATGAATAGCTAAGTGGGCAGTACAGTTGAAGAGGAATGGACGTCTCTAAAAAGGGCAACCACAGATGTTGGAAATAAAAACATAGGTACAAAGAAGAAACCATGGGTAACAAAAGACCTGCTTCACCTGAAAGGTGAAAGAAGGAAGTACAAAAACGTTCAGGAAAATTCAGGAATACAGAAATACAAGTCGCTGAGGAATGAAATAAATAGGAAGTGCAGGTAAGCTAAAACGAAATGGCTGCATGAAAAATGTGAAGAAATCGAAAACGAAATAACAGTCAGAAGAACTGACTCAGCACATAGGAAAGTCAAAACAACGTTCGCTAAAATTACAAACATGGGTCGTAACATTAAGAGTGAAACTGGAATTCTACTGTTAAATGCAGAAGAGAGAGTGTATATGTGGGAAGAGCACACTGAAGGCCTCTACGAGGGGGAAGAGACAGGGGAAGATTTAGAAGAGACAAGGGATCCAGTATTAGAGTGAGAATTTAAGAGATATTTGCAGACTTCAATGCAGTATATACATAAATGCGAATGCTATCAGTAAATTGCTTGCTATATTCCTTGCATGTATCGAAGTACTGAATGAACAACCTAGGAAGCGGCGCATTTGTTTCCTAAGTCGTTTTTTCGTTCCGTCTACACCACAAGGACTCGTAGATCACTTTGATGAATATCTGCCAAACAGCCTAGCCTCTGATACTCTTATCCAACAAACCGCTTGTCAACATTTCAGCTCGCCTGGACTGAAAGATGAAGTCATACTCGCTACTTCGAAAAGAGTAAAAACAGAATTACGACAGATTAAAAGTCCACGGTTTACAATAACATTATTTTGTAATATGAATCCATATTGACAATTAATTGACCGTGATTGTTTCAAAAGTATGAAAGGTTTCCAGATACCGCTACTAATCACAAAACTTGTTGACTACTAAATTATTTGTTTAGTGACATTTTTCGAGGTGCTACCTCATCATCAGGGTGTACTGGCAATACAAAAACGTTTAACATAAGTGTATACAGGTAATAAGTTTCTGTAGACGTCTGTTGTGATCATTCTGTGGAGAGAGAGAGAGGGACGGATAATCTAGGATTAGGCGATGTCACTTTTTATATTGGACAATCACTCCCTTCGCACCTGTAGCTTGGTATTCTTCTTGTGATATACTGAGGTACCGCTGATTCCACCGCTCTCTTGAATTCCACTATTGCTCGCAAACTTCACAAGGGTGACTTTATAACACGACAACACAAAACAAATCAGCTGTCGAGAAAACGAGATGGTGCTCAAAACAAGGCTAGTTTCGATTTGGATATCTATATGTCGATACTGGTGTTGTCAGGAGAAATATCTTCTGCATATCTTGCAGTCGTATTACTGATGTTGATTGGCATAATATATTACAAAATGAATGACTGTGCCAGTTTTATAATACAAACGACAGTATAAAAACTTTTTTTTATTTCAAGAACTACAAAGGTACTTCTGGGATTTGTACTCATATACAACCTTAATGTCATATACTTACTATTTTAAAAGTACTGAATTCAAATTCGTAAAGAAGTGTGAATTTTTTAACTCTCTCATATCATTTACGATGTCATTTCTTGACTTATAGCCATGGGTGAATATTTGCATTTCTTGCAAGATGTCCATTCTCCAGGTTATTTCCAGAGTATGCAGTACTTCGAGGTCGTTGTCTGCTGCAACACCGTGTCCTGTTTCATTTAAATGTTTTGGTATAGGTGACTTATTAGCTTTATCGAGTCTGAAACAGTCAATGTCTTCTTTAAAACTGGTTTTAAAAATTCCTCGCGTTTGTCCAATGTAGTATTTGTTGCAATGATAACATGTAATTTTATAAATTCCTTATTTGCTCAGTTTTTCTGTATGTTACTTGATGGCATGGGCCAGTTTCTTAAGTTGTTGTGGGTGGAAAAACTGACCCTGATATCGGCTACAAAGTTATGAGAAAGTTGCATTCAATTTTCGAAAACCAATACGAATTTTAAAACCTCTTTTACAGAGAAAAATAGCTACCAAGCATTTCAAGGTATCTGAGATCTTCATATTCCACCAAATGCAAAGCTGAATTCCTTTGATGTAGTAAACTTATACGACAGGTTAACTACTTGCCGCGCAGATTGACAACACGACAGGCAGTGCAAGAAACAACATTAAATTGAAACGAATAAGGCTTTTCAATCATTGTAGTTCGTGCAAATGTTCGCTTCTACCAGTTCCATAAACACAAGATGTTAAGGTCTCTCGGTAGCCACACGCACTGTTTGTGAAACGCTACACGAATACGTGGCAGCTTCGAGGTTCCTTATACACAGTGTCACAGGAGGAATGTTCAGTATTCAGTGGTATGACAGGAAAGATCATTCGAAGCAATAATGTCTAGTAAACGTGGGTTATAAAATGCGTACCTTAAGAACTATAAGCACTTCTTTTTTCAGTAGAAGAGATGTGTTTCACAGTAGCGAAGATGAACAAGTGCTCATAAGTAATATGCCCGCATCTCGTGGTCGTGCGGTAGCGTTCTCGCTTCCCACGCCCGGGTTCCCGGGTTCGATTCCCGGCGGGGTCAGGGATTTTCTCTGCCTCGTGATGGCTGGGTGTTGTGTGCTGTCCTTAGGTTAGTTAGGTTTAAGTAGTTCTAAGTTCTAGGGGACTGATGACCTAAGATGTTAAGTCCCATAGTGCTCAGAGCCATTTGAACCATTTTTTTCATAAGTAATAAGGTATGCGCGTTAGAGCACTCGTTTACTTGACATTTTTCTTGTTTTGATCTATATTACAACCTCTCAAAATATGGAAAGCAAACAGCTTGGAATGGAAAAGATTTGTTTCAGAGTATCCAAGATCAAGAAGTATGCATAGCTCTTAAGTTATGCTTATAGAGCCCATGTTTGCTAGACTCTGAATGAATGTCATATCTCTGAATATTGACCACTCCTGCAACGACATCCTGTATGCCCACCGTGTCATCCGGAGCGGACCGCGTCTAAAATGCTAGCGCTCCCACCTCCAGTGCTCAAAATGTATCCTTTCTACATGCTGAATTATTAATAACTTCTCCTATTGTGATCTTATTACCGTTTTAATTTTACCTATGGTAAATCTATACTTGAAGATTTCTCATTTTGTATGGATGTATGTATTGAACTGGGGACCTAGAAACGACGGAGAGGCTTCGTCCCTGCCGTAGCCGTCAGTGGTACACAAGCCCGCCCTCTCCCCCCCCCCCCCCTCCCACCAAACAGGCTACAGCAGTCCACTCACCCCACCGCCACCCCACATCGAACCCAGAGTTATGGTGCGATTCAGCCCCCAGTAGAAACCCCTGGAACGTCTCATACCAGACGACCTTAACTCCAAATCTTTACGTGGTAGAATAAGTAGTGCTACCACCTTTGATCTTACGACGTATGACAATCTACTCCTTATCACTGGCTCCTAGAACTTTAGAAACTGAGCGCGCTTTTCATCTGGCTGGAGCACTGTCTTGGTATCGTCAGCAATGCCCTAGTGCCACTGGTCACACGCAGAATTAGTATGCAGAGAGGTGGTGTTGGAATTCCACAAGAAACCATCGTGCGCAGTCACGTCATACATTAATTGTCAGAAGAATTTGGTAGCAAGTATGAAAGTAGTATGAAACTTGGAAGTATTACGTTGGGGCGTAGAGTAAAAGTGATTTCTGCATCGGTTTATCTTGTAGCTAGCGCACGGGATTAGTTATTAAACTTACAGCTGAAATAGCATTTTTAGCAGTAACTTTGACGGCGGAAAACATAACTAAAAAACGCTTCCGTGGTCATCGATTACCTAGTAAACTAGCATGAAAGTGCAATAGATCAATGACTACTTCAGCAGGAATGTGAAATGAGCTTCACTGTTAATACAAGAGTGGATCAGGCTAGGCATTGTTATGGAGTGCGTTTTGTGACAAAAATGATGTTAAAACGAAGTAATATTAGTCTGCACTGTTCTTATTTCAAGGTGGCGTTTTCCATCTTTCAATTTGGAGACTTCAACATTTGAAAAGTATAAGAGACGTATGTTCGTACTAGGTGCATGATCAAGTCTGTTTAGAAACGAAATGTGTTCTCTCTGTGAAGCTGTAATACCCGAGTCGACAGCCACACAAGAATAATGAAGATATACTCGTAAAAGAGCTTGTACAACACTGACAGTTCCTTAGCAGATTATCTCTCCAAATACAGAGGTATCAGATGGCCTACACATACAACTTCCCCGCTTGGCGAAGAACGAAACTCTGTCTCGAAATCTGGTAGAAAACGCAAAGAGATTTTGGTTGTATGTAAAGAACACTAGCAACAAAACGCAGTCTGTACTTTCACTGCTTACCTTTACTGCACGATAAAAATGGTGACGCTACTGATGACAGTGCCAATAAAGCGGAGTTACTGAATCCAGTTTTCCTAGACTCCTTCACAGATGAGGACGAAGTAAATATTCCAAAATTCAATCAAGAACAACTGCTAACATGAGTAACTGAGAAGTAGATATCATCGGTGTAACGAAGCCGCTTGAAGCACTTAATAAAGTTAAGATCTCCAGTCCGGTTTGTACACCGTCAGCTTGCTTTCAGAGCATTCTGATACAATATCTCCATATATAGCAATTATATATAACAGCTCATAGAAACACCCATACCCAAAAACTGGACAGTTTCACAAATTGCACAAATCACACCAATTCCCAAGAAAGCAAATCGGATGAATTTTCTGAATTACACACACATATCACTAACGTCGATTTTCCACTAAGACTGTGTTCGAACATTAAGAACTACCTTGAAGAAAACAATTTGTTAAGAAGTAGCCAACAAGGATTCAGAAAATATCGTTATAGTGAAACTCAGCTAGCTATTTATTCTCACGACGCGGGCCGGTGTGGTCGAGCGGCTCTAGGCGTTTCAGGTCGGAACCGCGCGGCAGCTACGGTCGGAGGTTCGAATTCTGCCTCGGGCATGGATATGTGTGATGTCCTTAGCTTAGTTAGGTTTAAGTAGATCTAAATCTAGAGGACTGGTGACCTCAGATGTTAAGTCCCATAGTGCTTAGAGCCACTTGAACCAATTTTATTCTCACGAAGTAATGACTGCTATTGACAGAGGATGTCAAATTTACTCCGTATTTTTAGATTTCCTGAAGGCATTTTGACACCGTTAATCACATGAGACCTCTAATCAAAATACGTGCCTGTGGAGTATCGCCTCACCCGTGTGACTGGATTCGTGATTTCCTGTCGGAAGGTCACAGTCCGTAATAACTGGCGGAAAATCATCGAGTAAAACAAAAGTAATATCTGGCGCTTTTCAAGGACCAGCTGAAGGCTCTCGTTGTTCCTGATATACATAAACGATTTAGGAGACAATCTGAGCAGCACTCTTAGACTTTTTGCAGAAGATGTTGTCATGTAAAGTCATCCGATGTACAAAACCAATTGCAAAATGATCTAGACAAGATCTGTACTGTGAAAAAATTCGCAATTTATTCGAAATTATGAAGTGTGAAGTAATCCACACGAGAATCCGTTAAATATCAGTTACACGATAAATCACAAACCTAAAGCCTGAAAACTCAACTAAACACTTAGATTATAATTACAAATAACTTAAACTGAAACGATCAAATAGGTAATGTTATGTGGAAAGCAAACCAAAGACTGCGATTTATTGGTAGAACACTTAGAAGATGCAGGAGGTCCACGAAAGAGCCCGCTTGTACTACACTTTCACACTTTCTGGAGTACTGCTGCGCGGTGTGGGATCCGCATCAGATAGGACTGACGGAGAACATCGAAAAAGTTCAAAGAAGGGCAGCTCGTTTTACATTATCACGAAATTAGGAAGAGAGTGCCACGGATATGATACACGAATTGCGTGGCAGTGAGTGAAACAAAGGCGTTTTTCACCGAGGCAAGACCTTCCCATGAAATTTCAATCACCAACTTTCTCCTCAGAGTGTAAAAATATTTTGTTGGCGCCCGCCTACGTAAGGAGAAATGATCATCATAATAAAGTATAAGAAATGAGAGCTCGCACGGAAAGATTGAAGTGTGAAATTATAATGAAATCTAGGTCGTTCGCTGCTTACAGGCGTTGATAAATATCAATGGGGAAAGTTGAAAAATAAATGTGTGTCCCAACCGGGACTCGAAACTTTTTTTTGTAACTAAATATATTTATTTAAATTTTTAACAACGATACATTTTTAAAACATTTCTTTCTACTAAGATATTCCTACAGTTGCTTAACATTGAGGTCGTTTTTTATAGGTTTTCGTTTGTATATTCTTTCTTTTGTATTTTTCTCTTATTGCTGTTCCATGGCCAATGGTCGTCTTTTTTTGTGGGTTAACCATTGCAGAACGGGCATAATACTTCTGTCTATCGTCAAAATATTGATTATGAGTTCAGATTTGTGTATGTGATGCACTTTGTGATACTACAGGCACGATGTGCGTGCGGGTTTGATATCATCCTCTAGTCAGCACTGTTAGGTGGGACAGTATGAGAGGAAACATCAGCATGGCAGATGGAGCAGAAATGGGAGAAATTTTTACATATACTACAAACTAAAGGTAAATTGAAGAAGAAAGTAAAAATAATGTTATATTATAAAAGAGAAGCAGAGACGAGAGTATAAATTTTATAAAGTACATAGTAAAGGAAACCTTCGTTCTTTTAAGAGTAGTTGGTGCTTTCCACTAAGTAATACTAGTATCCTAAACAATATTGTACAAATAGTCCGCCCCGGTAGCTGAGTGGTCAGCGTGACAGACTGTCAATCCTAAGGGGCCGGGTTCGATTCCCGGCTGGGTCGGAGATTTTCTCCGCTCAGGGACTGGGTGTTGTGTTGTCCTAATCATCATCATTTCATCCCCGTCGACGCGCAGGTCGCCGAAGTGGCATCAAATCGAAAGACCTGCACCAGCGAACGGTCTACCCGACGGGAGGCCCTAGCCACACGACATTCGCATTTCCATTGTACAAATAATGAAGAACCCGGGACCTCCTGCTTATATGGCAGACACTCTATCCGACTGAGCCACCGAGGACACAGACGATGGTGCGACTGCTCGTGCTATTCGTCCACGAGACTCAGAGGGCCATAGACACGGGTTCGCGGGTAGATGCCGTGTTTCTTGACTTCCGCAAGGCGTTTGATACAGTTCTCCACAGTCGTTTAATGAACAAAGTAAGAGCATGTGGAGTATCAGACCAATTGTGTGATTTGATTGAAGAGTTCCTAGATAACAGAACGCAGCAGGTCATCCTCAATGGACAGAAGTCTTCCGAAGTAAGAGTGATTTCAGGTGTGCCACAGGGGAGTGTCGTAAGATCGTTGCCATTCACAGTATATATAAGTAACTTCTGGATAATATCGGAAGTTCACTGAGGGTTTTTGCGGATGATGCTGTAGTATATCGAGAGGTTGTAACAATGCAAACTTATACTGAAATGCAGGAAGATCTGCAACGAATTGACGCATGGTGCAGGGAATGGCAATTAAATCTCACTGTAGACAAGTGTAATGTGCTGCGAATACATAGAGAGAAAGCTCCTTTATCATTTAGCTACAACATAGGTGGTCAGAAACTGGAAGCAGTTAATTCCATAAATTATCTGGGAGTAGGCATTAGGAGTGATTTAAAATTGAATGATCATATAAAATTAATCGTCGGTAAATCAGATGCCAGACTGAGATTCATTAGAAGAATCCTAAGGAAATGCAGTCCGAAAACAAAGGAAGTAGGTTACAGTACACTTGTTCGCCCACTGCTTGAATACTGCTCACCGGTGTGGGATCCGTACCAGATAGGATTGATAGAAGAGATAGAGAAGATCCAACGGAGAGCAGCGCGCTGTATTACAGGATCATTTAGCAATCGCAAAAGCGTTACGGAGATGACAGATAAACTCCAGTGGAAGACTCTGTAACAGAGACGGTCAGTAGCTCGGTACAGGCTTTTGTTGAAGTTTCGAGAACATACCTTCACCGAGGAGTCAAGCAGTATATCGCTCCCTCGTACGTATATCTCGCGAAGAGTCCATGAGGATAAAGTCAGAGAGATTAGACCCCACACAGAGGCATAGCGACAATCTTTCTTTCCACGAACAACACGAGACTGGAATAGAAGGGAGAACCGATAGAGGTACTCAAGGTACCCTCCACCACAACCGTCAGTTGGCTTGCGGAGTATGGATGTAGATGTAGATGTAGACTTATCTCTTGCACGTTCCCCGTGAGACCCACACTTCCAACTTACTGTCCACTCACTACATTTGTAGGGCCCCTGCCCACCATACTCATTACTCGCGCAATCAATCTACTGGTTCCCGTAAGAGTTCGGGCAATGTGAATGCATCCGCACTGAAGACGATCATTGGCCGGGAAGGCTTACCTATATGAATATGGCAGCTATTCTTTCGGACATGTCCGAAAGACTAGATACCGTTGGTGATCTTGCAGCTCTGCAATCGGTAGATTGACCGCCGCGAGTAATGAGCATACTGGGCAGGGGCACTACAAATGTTGTGAGTGGACAGTAAGTTGGAAGTGTGGGTCTCACGGGGAGCGTGGCAGAGATAAATCCCTGCAGTCGCTCTATCGTCTGTGTCCTCGGCGGCTCAATGGGATGCCAACACGGTAGCTCAGCGTGTTCAGTCAGAGGGGCGGTGGCCCTTTGTAATAAAAAAAAACTGAGTAAAGGAATCAACGATCAACTTGAACGGATGTCCTATGACGTCCGCCCAGACCAAACGCAATGAACATTACCGAACAAAATAAAAAAAAAGTTAGAGCGTCTGCTTTGTAAGCAGGAGGTCCCGGATTCGATTCCCGGTCGGGGCACACATTTTTCAACTGTCCATATTGATATTTATCAAAGCCTGTAAGCAGCAAAAGCTCTAGATTTCATTATAACTTCATTCTTCGAGAGCTGCAAGATCACCAGTGATATCTGTACAGATACCAGATTAAAGTGTCGCTTTTCCCGCGCTCTGTTCGACAGTGTAACGGTTGATAAGTAGCTTGAAGGTGAATCGATGAGCCCTTCGTCATGTACTTAACTGTGAATTTCAGAGTAATGGTGTAGCTGCAGATGCAGAAGAAGGTAGCTGGGATTCAAATAGCAAAACGCAATGGATAGTTTATTCTTACATCAGCATTAATATTCTAACAGCAGAGCTGACAGAAAATCAAAAGTTACTTCAGTATTGCTACGTACAGTGAGAAGTATTGGGTTTCATATTATTGGTTTCCACAGCAGCGTTTACTTACCTATACCATTTGTACAAAAGAGTAAGTCGTGATTCTGTTGCGTATAACACACGGGAATTGGCAGAATTATTCCACATTTGTCAAGAGAACGGTCTCTGTTCGAAAAGTGCACATTGCAGCGCTAGAGAAAGTAAATAGTACATTGCTGACCCCTAACACTGTAACAGAGGAGAAATAATAAAGTTCGTTTGTTGTCTGCGTACAGTTCAGCAGAAACAATTTGTAGGTGATTCACAGGTAAAGAGAAAGCGAAATTTAGTACACAAAGATGCCACCTCTGCCTGCAGGAATATCTGTGACCCAGCTGATTGTGGAACTGAGTGCGAATGACGTCATTCGATGGTGTTTCAGATCTATGTAAGAGTTCATCAGTTATAGTGACTGGAAATTGGAGGACAATCACGACCAGATGATGTCAGTGGGTGAGATGTCTTGAGAACTTGCCGCCCAGGGGAACAGTCGAATTATCTTTGTATTGAGATAGTGGCGGACAGCACGAAAAACATGCGGTTCTCTGTTACCTTGTTGAAAGATAACAACATGAACGTATCGAAGACCGAGCATAGCCGGAGGCATTGACATGTCACAAAATTAATGCCTCCTGTTCAGATTACTTGCTATGTGAATCAGAGGTAGTCGTGTTGTGCATCCACGGCATCCCACATCATCACGGTACATGCAGCGTCCGCGTAACGATGACTGTAACAGGACCAGGCACATCTGTGTAGGCCTATTGGAATGCAATTTGGTCGGAGTTTGGCGTTTGAATTACACGCTCGTGCGGCATGCGACGGAAGGGAGCTCACCCGCTGCCGCTGGCCGCTGGCCGGTGGTGTTTTCTGCTCTGCCGTAAGCTGTTATGGCCTCGGGGCCCTATGATCCCCGCTGGATCCATCCGCATGGTTCAGACAAAGTGCAAACCACGTGAGGGATTTTTGCAAGACCGTGACGTCAGCAGCCACTGGCCGTTGAACCGCCAATTGCTTTATCATTTGCGCGCATGCACCGCAAACCATACTATGTAGAGAACCACATGACGTTTCATTTCGAATAGGGTTTCATCACGCATCTAATGATATCAGCAGAGTGTCTTGTATAAAATAAGCCATAGAGACAAAACGATTTACTTATAATGTTTGCACATCAAAAATCTTTCATTCTTAACATCGTCACGTCACCAATTGGGCTCAGCAATCAAATTAGTGCTTTTAATAAGGAGTATCGAGTGAGATAATCATACGATTCATAACTCTGTTAATTAAGATGAGAGAATGAATTTAACTGGAAATTAATAAAATTCAGCGTAACTTATGAAAGAAGAAAGATACGCTTACAGCATAGCACTGTGTGTTGGCAGAGAGTACTAGTAACTATATACACTATTCTTAATTGTTAAATTATTATTTTTTGTTAACCATTTTTTGTTTAATATTAAATTCACAAATGTTTGCCTAGAGCTAGAATTCCATCAAATGTACGTAAATTCTGAATATAGCAATGAAAAGAGGAGAGAAAACCTGATGAAAATAGTATAAGATTCCAAGAGCATATACAATTTTCGCCGTTAAAATTTCTGACTGTGAGTAATTAAACTCGTCTTTATGGGCAGGCTATGGTACTTAGAAGTCATCATGATACAAGTTTTTGAGGTAGAACATAAGCGTGTACTTAATGGCGGAACCGGAATTTCAGTAAAATTTATGGAGGTGTTCGTATAAGGGACACCTGGGACGTCTTTGGGTACACTTTCGCGGGTAGCAGACGCTGAGAGGTATAGGAAGGGCTAGTTTTAGTAATAGGGTGGCTAAGGCGTTAAAAAGGCTGTGGCCTCGTTGCTCGTGATCTGTCTGTCGTCCATCGCAGCGTCGTGGTTGTCTGGCTGTCACAGCCTGGTGGTCGGTCTGGTTTTTGAGGTCGGTCGGTCGGTGTGAACATTAGTCCAGCCGGGACTTGATTGTTTGAAAATGTTCCACGTTCCGTGTAGACTCTGACGAATTTTGTTCAGTTTGTGGCGTAGTCACAGGACTTGGAATTATTCGGGCTCAGTTTGGACTCTGATAATTTTGCATTTGCCAGCGGAGTTAGTAGTATCTAACCGATCTGCAGAACAATACATCGGCGTGTTGGTTATCTAGCCTTGAGTAAGAATATTTTATCGTAATTTGTAGCTGTGAACAGTCTGGTATTTTCCAGTTAGTTCATTAATTAATTAAATTGATGGTGTATTGTTACTCTTCATTGTGGGTTCGAGTTATACCATTTATTGCTCCAAAATAGCTTGTGTTGATTGCCAGATAACTATAACATGTGTTGAGTGACAATAAATTTCACCCTTAGATGCGTTAGTGGTTTGAAAAACCTCCATCCATGTTTCAGCCTAGCAGTTAGTGGAATTCTGATCAGCTGTCAGTAATCGTCCTGGGCTTTTATCTTAAATTAAAGGAAATAGAACCTGCCCACCGAGCGAGGTGGCGCAATGGTTAGCACACCAGACTTGCACTCTGCAGGACGACGGTTGAAACCTGGTTCAAATGGCTCTAAGCACTATGGGACTTAACATCTGAGGTCATCAGTCTCCTAGATTTAGAACTACTTAAACCTAACTAACCTAAGGACATCACACACAACCATGCCCGAGACAGGATTCGAACCAGTAACCGTAGCAGCAGCGCGCTTTCGGACTGAATCGCCTAGAATAGCTCGGTCACAACGGTCGGCTGTGACCTGCCATCCTGATTTAGGTTTCCCGTGATTTTCCTAAGTCGCTTCAGGCAAATACTGGTATGGTTTACTTGAGAGGCCACGGCCAACTTCCTAACCCATCCTTTCATAATCCGATGGGACCGATGACCTCACTGTTTGGTCCCCTTCGTCCAGCCAGCCAGCCGAAACCTGCCTCTAGACGAACAGAAGCCGAGCTCGGGGTAAAATTGAATTTCATTAATTTTTACCACGATAGCGTCGCATGGTGAACGCGGTGCGGCAATGTTCATTGTATTCAGACTTTCCGCACATCATTTCATCCACTGCGATGATGTACGAAAAACCGGGACCCGTATGAAAGTACGATGTGATGCCTTTTCTGCGCCCAGTTCGTCGTTTGTCAGCGTGCCTCTCCTTGCTGCCGCGTCAAGTACAGCTCTACCAGATACGTCGCGTCACTGTCTGCATGGACACTTGTCTGGCTTGCTGCAAATAAGCCCACTTCCAGCTTCGAACCACGTGACTATATAATGCCCGGGTGCTAATCGTGTGGGGACCGTCGAATATGGCCTTCCTGAACCCATCAACTCTGTACTATTGTGTCATTCGCACGGTCCCGACCAACGCCAGCAGCAATGTCGCCAAGCGAGAAACTTCAGTCTCCATAGGATCTAGCCCCTGTCGAACTCCGACACGTGATGGCATATGTTTCTCATCCTTACGCGAAGAATAGCTCATCACCTAACGAACAGTTAGATTTAAATGTGATTTCCGAAACTCACTGTGCAAACATCCCTTATTCACAGACTGTAGTATACTTCATGTTTCTGCGACCGAGAAGAAGGTATTTTGACGTAGACCATACAACAGCAATTCAACCAAGTAAGTAGGTACTTAACATTTTAGTTGCGCTTGCCACATTGTCAATTAAAAAAGTTAATCACTCATACGGGTGTACCTGGAAAGCAGTGGCAAGTAACACTGTTCAACAAGCCATGAGATGCTTGCGTCACTTCTTCTCTCCTCTGATAGGTTGCACATGCTGTTGCTTCGCCTGTATAAGCTGAACAACGTTCCAACCTAACTTTACTACTGAAAAAGTTTGCAGAGACAGATGCCGAAAGTTCGAGAATTTTCTTCTAAAGGACGCGGCCTAATTACGGATTTGAGGATACGTAATTATCTCTCTTCTTGGAACCAGATTCCTGCGCCCTTGCTATTGCTTCTTACTCACTTATTCATCAAGTACTGGACATTATCATCTGTTCCTTGCGGGTAACTGTAAGAACATCCTCTTACATCTGACCGAGGTTAGGTGTTGCAGCGGCTTGGCTGTCCTCATACATTTGGCTTCCTCGGATGAGCAGGGAGCAGAGTAGACTGTAAGTTCGAATTCGAACGTAATACGAGGACAAATAGTCACAACTCGAATAGCAAACGCAACACCTCGTGAGATGTATGCATTTCACAGTGCGAACATACTTCTTTTATCAAATTCATTTCGTTGCCGAGTTCACCTACCCGGTTTAATTTCCTCACGGTGAGACTTTGCCTGTGTTCTGGGAGGACAGTGCGACTGAGTTTTTCCAACTATCTGCACAGAGTGTCATACGCCACTCTGCTTCGCACGAATGTTTTCGGAAGCGTAGCGTTTCTTTGTGTAAGCAGAAGCCACAGCTGACTCACACGGGTGAGCACCGCTACCAGTATTCGCGGTAGAGGAATACTTGGCGGTATCACACCGTCAAAGGTCCGCAGTTTTTGCTTTTGTAACGAATTTCGACCCCATTGTGAATGATTGTGTATTGTGCAGTGAATGCTGCTGTACGTGTCGAATTTTGCTATTTCTTTCTATTTTTTCAGGTTATTAAGGAAAAATTGAGTTTTATTATAAAATTTGTACAACTACTATAGATTAATTTGCCTTTAGAAATAAGATACAACGATAAAATTATAGCACTGTGTTCAATAGAAACAATGATGGAGCTGTATCAAACTCTGCAGTGGAGTGTGCGCCGATATTAAACTTCCTGGCAAATTAAAACTGTGTGTCGGACCGAGACTCGAACTCTTTTTATCCAGGAGTGCTAGTTCTGCAAGGTATGCAGGAGAGCTTCTGTAAAGTTTGGAAGGTAGGAGACGAGGTACTAGCGGAATTAAAGCTGTGGGGACGGATCGTGAGTCGTGTTTGGGTAGCTCAGACGGTAGAGCACTTGCCCGTGAAAGGTGAAGTCCCAAGTTCGAGTCACGGTCCGGCACACAGTTTTGATCTGCTAGAAGTTTCAAACTGCAAGATGGTTGTGTAACTTCATAGAGTTATAGACGACAAGATAGGCAGGTCAGAGATCACAAGCTACCCTCGCTTCCGTTGGAGCAATGTACAAATCGGAATTTAAGAGTTATCTAACTGATATTTTTATGTAACATACATAGAGTACAGTATTGCCCGTATAAAACTTGGAAAATTTACAATATTATGAAAAGGAAAGTTGCTACTCACCATATGGCGTAGAAGCTGAGTTGCAGATAGGCAGAACAAAAAGACTGTCACAAATAAAGCTTTCGGCCAGCAAGACCCTCGTCAAAAATAGACGACACACACACAAACACACACTCAGGCAAACGCATCTCACACACACATGACAAGGAAAGTTGTTAGTCTTCGACTAATATCGATATGTAAAATCTTGTAGTCAGAGAAGCTGCCAATTGAGCACTGCTGTACGTGCTTAAGGCATTGTAACAACAGATATTCATTCTTTGTGGAGGAGTGTTCCGTCTAATTGAAGACAGTTTGTTTACTGCCATAGGCGTTTCGCTTCTTTTATTTGTGAAGCATCTTCAGTGGCCTGTAATACACGTTTGTTTTTATACAAACAATAAATGTATTATGTTAGTTACTACATATTATATTACAATTTGTCGTGTTTTCTCTTGTTTTCTTAGGTTAGAATTAAAAAGAACCCATAAAAAACTGTGTAAAAAAAAAACAAGAGAAAAACACGACAAAATGTAACATAGTAACATATTGTAACTAACAAATAATACGTTTATTGTATGTACAAAAAGAAACATTTATTACAGGCCACTCGAGATGCTTCACAAATAGAAGATGCGAAACGGTTATGGCAATTAACAAACGGCCATCAATTAGCTGCGTAGAGGGAACACACCTCCATGAATTTTGAAGCAACTAAACGACGGAAAAACAAAAAATGATAAATATGTTTGGCATCCGGTACGAAACGGCGCCCACAGTACAGTAAGACCACCGTAGCGGTATGTAGGAGTCACCCGACCGCAGTTACTCGCCAGTGGCACACCTCGCTACGCTCCAGAATGTGCCGTACTTCTGCCCACGCCCGCTTATGCTAAGCCTCGGGAGACATTCAGCACGACTGACTACGGTGCATACTAATCGAATTAGTTATCGCACGTTTTGTACAAATGTTTAGAGGTGAAATTTCGCGAGTTAATAATTTATTGGAAAACCTGTATTTTAGCTTCGATATTTTTATAATTTGTGTGGCCCCCGCAGTGTTGTACAAAACCGCGTGGCAAGTGCAGTAGCTGGTTCGTCACTTTTTGGACGAGGAATTAACTGCACCTAATTACCGGATGGAGCAACAATTAGCGGTACTTGGAACTTCGAGTAGAGGTTGTCTCTGAACTGTGTCGAGTGCTGATTACGATAGGAAAAATTCACAAATTTCAAAAATATTAACTTCTACGTGTGAATCTTTCTTGCATATACCGACATCTTTTAAACAGTAAACTTTTGTTTATCAACGTAGTTCCCGACTCCTTTTGATTTTGAATACAAAGTAAGAACATTTTATTCCAGTTCGACGAGGTGGACTGTGGACTTCTGGGATTGAGATTAAGGGCAGCAGGTTTCTCGATTATTTTCTGGCTGCCCGCTCAAATAACTATCAGGGTCATGTAAGCGGCAGTGGTATATAAATTCCCAAGAATGCGTCATAAATTTACCAATAACAAACAATATCTAATGAAGAAATAACTAAAACTTTCAACCCGATGGTGTACAGGTTGTTTCCAGAAACGTTGTCTACTATTATCAGAGCAGAAACAGAGGAGAGTTTCGTCCATAAATAACATCCGACGTCAATCGTAAGGCGCCAGTTCTGCGTGGTCCAAGGTGCTGTGGTGTACTAGGTGCTGGTCGCCACGGTCGTCGGGTGTGGAGATTCACGCCATGCAGTCGTCTCCTAACTGTCCGAGGCGGTACATGGCGTGCTGCAGCATTTACGCACGCAGAATTCAGTTATGGATCTCAGCGTAGATATCGATCATCGTGTCCACCGCCGAACATCAAGGGCCAGTGCAGTGCAATACCTCAGCACAACATGTCAATTGAAAACGATTCCATCCACGCACCACATACTTTGATTTCGGTGCACAGCTCGAGGAACTTCCTTGATTCGCAAGCCTTCTACACGTAACGTGACGCTGCGGAACCCCGTCAATGGTCGCGACTGTCCTTTGGCGCATGATGGGTGTTCATTCTACAAACCTTCAACATCGCAGCGCGTCAGCAATCGTTAGTTAATATATTAAAAAACTAGAAACCAGCCTCGATCCTAGTTTTTTAATATATTCACTCTAAACTTCCTCATAACGGTCTAAAACGTCCCTGACGGTGCTTTACTTCCCTCTGAACTGCTGCACTCTACTCGAGTGTGACGTTCTGCTCGTAATTAGGACTCATGGTAACACAGTGTACGTTCGTTAACAACGTGTACGTTCGTTAACAACGTTAGAAGTAACCTCTCGATCGGTACGGTATCAGTCACAATAGCAGTACACCTGCGCGACATATTGGTGTAATGAAAAACCTTTGTTGATGCTTTTATACACACACACACACACACATATATATATATATATATATATATATATATATATATATATATATGTGTGTGTGTGTGTGTGTGTGTGTGTGTATATATATATATATATATGTATGTGTGTGTGTGTGTGTGTGTGTGTGTGTGTATAAAAGCGTCAACAAAGTAAACAGATTGTAATAATACTTAAGAGAGTATTTTTTATGGAGCCATGCACTGTTCTAAATAGAACAATGCTAATTTGCATTAGCAGACTAAAAGGAGGGTAAATCAGAATGTCAGTTGTGTTTATTGCAGGATTCTAGTGCGAGTCATTTACTAGATATCGTATTGTGCCAAGTTTCCACACCGATATCTGTTTGTGCCAATCAACCGGCATGGTTGCTAGGTTTGCTTACAGTGTGCTTGTGTGTCCCTTGAATTCACTGCGACTTGCTGGTCAATCAGTGTGTAAGAGTCCAAGCAGTAGGCCGTGAGTGAACGATGGAATTTACCAATGCAGAAAAAGCACATGGCGAATGGAGAGTGGAGGAACAACGCAGTTCGTTCTTGCACGGTGTATACGGCAAGATTTCCCTTCAGATGTCAACCATTATGCCAATCATTTAAGTAAAATTGGTAGTGTAACACCTAGACAACGTGACAGAAGGAAACAATTGATGACAGAAGATGAGGAAATTAATGTCCTTCCTGCTGTTGCATTTGATCCGTACGTTGGCTCCCTCGCAGTCGCACGAGAAAGTGGCATGAGTCAGGAACTGCCCTACGCATTCTCCATCGACGTAGGTTCCATCCCTGTCACATCTGTCTCCATCAAGAGCAACGTGGAAACGATTATGAGAAACGTATCAACTTCCGTACATGGGCATTAAGGCAGCATACTCTAGATGTATCATGTATCTTTTTTAGTGATGAAGCCACATTACCAGTAATAGCCAGATAAAACGCCGAAACATGCACTGTTGGACTGTTGACAGTCCCCGTTGGCTTCGTCGGGTGGAACGTCAGCATCCAGTGGGTGTAAACGAGTGGTGTGGGATAATGAAACATCGACTCATAGTCCCTCTTTCCTTAGGCGGAACACTGACCACGCACAGGTATCATACTCTCCTAACAGATCATCTTCCACTGGCGCTAGAAGACGTTCCTCTACACGCCAGGAGGAACATGTAGTACCAGCATGCTGATGTCCAGCCCATAATGCACGAAGTACTACAGCACGTCTTCACGAATTGTTTCCAAATCGTTGTCTTGGAGCGGAGAATCTGTATGTTGGCCGGCATTTTCCCTGGATCGACGCCTGTAGACCTTTTTCTGTGGGGACCTGAAAGACAATGTCTGCGAGGATTTACCAACCACACCTGATGTCATGCAACGCCCTATTACTGCAACCTGCTCGGACATCCGCTGAAATTCTAGCACGTGTGCATCAGTCGTTCCACACCCGTCTCGAAGAGTGTAATACCGCTGCCGGTGGTAATTTTGATCACAAACTATGATAGTCAGTTGCCTCCTTACTGGTCAGATTCCACGTAACGAGTGTATACACATGTGTTGTTCTTCAGTGTGTGCTACCACAGGTGCAGTAAAAGTGTCGGTGTGGAAACTTTTCAAAGTACCATGTCTCGCAATCAACTCGCAATAAACTCCTCGCCACTGAATTCCAGTTTATCCTACTTTTACTTTGTTAATGTCAATAGGCATTCTGCCACTTAAAAAAGTGTATGATTGTACAAAAAGAACACTTTCTAAGTATTACTGCAGTCTGTTTACTGGTTAACGGTACGAGCCGCTGACCTACAATCCAATCTGTGCAAACCTCAAATCAGCAGCACTTTCCATTGCGGCAATATCTGCCGTGTAAAAACTTACACGAGAATGTAACATCTAACGTTTTCTGGATTACACGTGCTGCTAGAAATCCACACAACATGGGTAAGAGTTGCAGTATGCTGACGCTCCTGGGGGCAATGCGTATAATTGTGCGCCTGAATGACAAGAGATAGATGACTCGAGCAACAGCTTGGTCTGTGGACCGCCTTGCAGCCTTATGCGACCAATGCGTGCCGCGACCGTCAGATTTCTTTTGTATGGCAGGTTACGATTTTCCCGCCGGAGTTGCGCCGGTCATCTCTCTCAATCGCACATATGCTTTGTTTATCTCAGGATCTCTCCACTGTCGGTATAAGACAGTAGTCTCAATTTCGTCCCCTTATTATTCAATCTTAGTCATCTTTCTGCGATCCAGAGAGAACCAACTAAAGATCCGCATTTGCTAAGCAAGGTAAGAAATACAATGTAGAGAGACGGCAAATTTCACTTAAGCGGGGCAATGGATGCTTTCTTCATAATTTTAGAGACACATGTGAAGCAGCGGACAGGATAGCAGGAAAACTGCTGCCCAGGTTCAGGAGCCCTATGGAAATTCTCAAGTTTCACATATATATCAACATCCTTGTTAAAAATCGTAAAACAGAGAGGATCTTTAGAATTCGTCTCTCATAGACTAAACCCCATTTCATAAAAACTCAATTCTATTTTATTTCTTCTACTTTTCTGACTTGTATTTTTTGTCAGGTCAACACTAATTCTGGAAATTGCTCGATCGTATGGTAAACGGTGCAGACAAGTAGTACTGGGAGGACGGTTGACATTTTCCTTCTGAAAAGTTGTTTCTCGGAAGAGCCTTAGTTCTTATTGTGGTGTGCCCCCCTAGCTGTATGGCCTTCCTAAGATCCACAAGCATGTACTTTCTCTTACACTTATTGTCAGTAACATTGGTGCACCAACGCCCCACCTAATAAAACATTTTGATACTCGTTATAGCACACTAGTAAGTTGTTGTGTACATCAGTTGAAGAACTCGGAGAAGTTCTTTCCTACGCAAGAATTTCTCAGAGTTGAGTACCTCTAATATTTTAGGAAATTTTGATTTGATCTCTCTTGTCACTCATGTTTCGCTGATATTAGTTGTGGCATTCAATTAACTAACCTACGAGGCGCATTCAGTAAGTAATGCAACACTTTTTTTCTGAAGGCAGTTCGGTTTCGTTCTAGTTTGCCAATACACCATATTGTTCCACACTCTTTGAGCCGTGTGCGCTCGCGTTCTTGCCGTTCATAACTAGACGTCGTGTAATAGCTAGCGGTAGTGGCGTCTCGATTCCTTCTTGTGTTAATGGTGCCACTGAGTTGCTAGTATTGTTCGTCCGCGATTGGCAGCAGCAGCGGTTATCGATAGCCGGTGCTGTGGTACTATCTTTGGTGACACGGCTAGTATTCTGGGCCGACGTGTGTGTCAGGCAGTTTGGCTTCGGATGGAGCAGCGAGGAGGTCCGCAGAGCGAGGGCAGGCACTGTCGGACCGAGGGGCTGTAGCCGACGACCGAACCCAGGACGTTTGAAGTTGAGTGAACCGTGTCCAGTACTGAAACCTCCACTGTTTGACATCTCACTGTTGTCTGCGTGTTGCTGCTCCCAGGGTCAGTGAGACCAACCGCAACAAGTGGTCAGGTTGGTGGAAGCTGTTAGCCGCCATCTACTCTTTGATGTTACTTTGGATTTAGTATTATTCTTATTAGTGAAGTGCAACGAGCGGTATTTTCTCCCTTATGGCCTCTAACGCCCCAGGTACCCACCGTGGAGGTCAGCGTACTTTTCCAGCAGTGTGCCTTTCCTCGTCGTGTTGGTGCTGTCCGACACTGCGTGTAGTTCGACAGCCTCTTGAACTGTACTGTGCATATGTGTTTGGGAGGTCTACCTTGCCTCTAGTGTTTCCTTCGGCCTTGGGTGTGTTTCTGAAGATGTGGTGCTGTCTGTCTCTTTGCCCTTGCCTAAAAATATTCCATCGTTGTATCGGTGATCGGACGTTAGGCGGATTGGTTAGTCGCTCGGTCGGCGCTTAAGCTACCCCTAGTGTGAGTTGCCATCCTATTACGTGAGTACAACTCTTGTCTGCCTGTCTCACCACTTACACAGCTGTAGTCACCTTCCTCAGGTCGATCCAGTGAGCACTGTCTGTGGATCACTCCATCTTATTTGTACAAGTTGTCATAATTGTTTAAAATTTATCCTAATGTTTTAACTTGTTATTGCCTTCCCCACTTTTAATTCCGACCTTCAGCCATGAATTTTTTGTAACACTGCTTGTGGCCTTCAGCAAACAAGTTGTTTTCTATTTTCTCTTAATAAAGCCAGCAGCCGTCACTATAGCCTGTTGCAGTTCGTTAAGATTGTTTAAAAAGGTTTTAGTATTTTAACGCGCAACTGCCTTCCTTACTAGTAATTCAGGCTTTGAGCTGTTGACTATTCTGAAAATTGCTTGTGGCCTTCAGCCCCCAATAATTTTGAATCCTTTCTTAATCAGGCCTTTAGCCGTTAATTGTTGTAACATTGCTTGTGGCCTTCAGCCGACAAATAATTGTGAATTCGGTTTTAGTGAGGCCTTCAGCCGTCACTATAGCTTATTACAAGTTATTAAAACTATTAAACAGGGTTTTAGTATTTTAAAGGGTACTTGTCCACTTTATTTGTAATTCAGGCCTTCAGCACTTGTGTATTCTGAATTTGCTTGTGGCCTTCAGCCCACGAACAATTTTGAGCCTTCGTATTCAGGCCTTCAGCCGTTGATTGTGTGTAACATTGTTTGTAGCCTTCAGCAGACAATAACTTGCAATTCTTCTAATAAGGATTTCAGCCGCCAGAGTAGTAAAATCTTTTAAAAATGATTGTTGAGAGTTTTTTTTTAATAAAGTGTATGTGTTTTCTGTGCAACCATCGGTAACTGATTAGGCCCCGTCCACACCTTTCCTGCTTTCCCTAAGCCCCACGTTTGACTCTTTTGTCTACTAAAGCCCATAATCTCCTTTCAACGCAACGGCCTTTCGCCACTTTACTAGGAGGGCCTGTATGCCCGCATGGCACCACTTTACTGGTCGAAGTTGAGCCAAGTGTTGCTGCATCAATAACCTCCCCATCGTTCACTTACTACTCCCTGCGGTGTGCCTCCTTTTTGGGGCCAAAGAGATCGAAGTCGCAAGGTGTAAGATCCAGGCTGTAGGCTGGATGAAGAAGAACAGGATGTCCAGTTAAGGCTTGTGAGCTCCTCTCGGGTGCGCAGACTTGTGTGATGTCATGCGTTGTCACGGAGAAGGAGAATTTAGCTTGCATTTTTGTCACAAAGAACACGCTGAAGTCGTTTCTTAAGTTTCCTGAGGGTAGGACAATACACTTCAAGTTGATCGTTGCGCCATGTGGAACGACGTCAAACAGAATACCCCCGTCAGAGTCTCAGAAGACGGTCGTCATGACTTTACCGACTAAGGGTGCGGCTTTGAACTTTTTATTTGCAGGTGAGCCGGCGTGGCGCCACTCCATGGTTTGATGTTTTGTTTCCGGTTCAAAGTAATGAACCCATGCTTCATCGCCTGTGATGATGTTCGACAAAAAACTGTCATGGTCAGCCTCGCAGGGCGCAAACAATTCCGCACAGAGCGGTCGCCATTGCACTCTATGGTCTTCTGTTTGACGGCGTGGAACCCAGCGGCCACACACCTTTCTGTACCCCAACTGGTGGATGGTGTGTGTCGGCACTACCAACAGTGACGCCCAGTTGAGCAGCGAGGAATTTTGTTGTGATCCGACCATCACCTCGACTCACAGTCCGCGCGTTCCAGCATTTCAGGAGTCACAGCTGTAAGCGGCCGGTCGGCACGTCGGAAGTCGGGCAGGTCTGCGCTCCTTTGTACGATGATGAAAGGCCCCTCGCCCAACGATTCAACCCTCTTTCTTTCACTGCCAGGTCTTCGTAGAAATTCTGCAAGCAGCTTTCAATATCTGCGATACTTTGCTTTTCCACCAAAAGAAACTCAGTGGCAACTTCTTGCTTAAAACACACTTCCGTTGCAGCCGCCATTTTGAATGCTACGTATAGCGCCGCCAGCCGGCTGGTGTGTCCGAGCGGTTCTAAGCGCTTCAGTTTGGAACCGCGTGACTCCTACGGTCGCAGGTTCGAATCCTGCCTCGGGCATGGCTGTCTGTGATGTCCTTAGGTTAGTTAGGTTTAAGTAGTTCTAAGTTCTGGGGACTGACGACCTCAGATGTTATGTCCCATAGTGCTCAGAGCCATTTCAGCCATATAGCGCCGCCACTTATCGGAACTTCGTGAAACTATAGGGGCTGAAGCGGGAATATTCCACTACGTCCACAGCAAATTCTGCAATTTTCAACAGTAACTGGCAGAGGTAAAAACTTGTTGCATCTTGCTGAACGCCCTTTGTGTCTCGACACGCGTTGACTATCTCTTAATTTTTTTTCAACGACTTGTACCGTGACTCGACAGTTGGAATGGCGATGAGCAACCTGCTATCACCTGTTACGGCCAATTATTTTATCTAAGATTTCGAGAAACGTTCCTTCGAGTCGGTGGCATCAAAACTTTGTATTTTTCTTTAGATATAAATACATTACTTCAGTTTTCGGCCTCATGGGAGTCAGAATTTTAACAACATTTTAGAACATCTGAATTCAGGCCTCCCGGATATTCACTTCAGTATGGAAGTGCAAAAGGATGTCTGCTTTCCATTTCTTGACGTGTTGATCAGGAGCAAGGTTGGAGATGCTGTTCATCGGAAGCCAAGTTGCACTGATTTTGATCTTCAGCCTGATAGATGTCTCCATCTGGATCAGCGTTAAAGGGTACGTAGAGCTTCATAGCTTCATAGAGCCCACATCATCTCAGGCCTACAACGAAGGCACCTTTCGTCATGTAGGTTATAGCGAATGACAGATCAGATGCATGTTGTGCTACCGACCAACCTAGAATCGGTTGATTCATGGTAATTACGAGGTAGTATCTAAATCTACGGCATCGTTGCCTTAAGCGAGTAGTATATCCAACAGAATACATCGTTTTCTGTGGAAGCGCGATGTGATGTTTTTGACCAGCCTTTTAGTGCCTGTAAAGGATGACCTGGCTTTGCTTAAGATGGATTTCTATAGTATTTGAAGCAGCTGTGGCATGTCATTGGTCAGCCCATTAGGATCCCTGCCTTCGCACCGGCCATCCTGTTGAATACAACAATACTGAAATCCACTTCCAGCTTCTGAGACAGCCTTATTAATGAAACAATTGAGATTAACAAGTGACGTCAAAAGTAAAGACGGAGGCTTTTGCTAAATTCTGCTTGCAGTTTTGCTCTCTCCGTGTCCAAACAACAGAGGGGCAGAGTTACTGCTACTTCTTCACCCACTGGTAATTGACATTCACTGGGTGGCGACGCTAGTTGTTTCTGTGTTTGGTTATGGTTATGTGTTGCCTTTCTGTACATGTTAGTATTATGGATCATGGGCGACGTAACACCGAGGGACTAGATTTCTTATCACGGTGCTCACCTTTCGAAACATCGATCGCTTGGCTGCATTCCTGTAAGTTACCTGAGCAATCTATACGATAGTTCTTAGTTTTTGTCGAACGTCTGATGCTAGCCGCAGAAGAGTGTAGGTCGGTGAGGTACCAATATACTGTTTATCTGGGATTTGCAGTTCTATGTGTTCAGTAATACGTTCAGTAAGGACGTTAAATAAATAATGCAACACATTTTTTTTTCTCGGCCAATTTCGTTTGAAAAAATATGGAATTTTCTGCCGGATATCTTGTAGTATTTCCCCTTCAGCCCATATACTGTAGTTTCGTGAAGTTCCGAAACGTTACGGCCCTATGCGTGGCCTTAAAAGTAGCGTCTGTAACGGTGATGTTTTTCAAGCAAAGAGCTGTCACTGATTTCTTTTGATGGAAAACCAGAGCATCACAGATATTACAGATGCTCGAAGAATGTCTAAGGAGTTCTGGTAGTGAACAAAAGCGCAATGAGTCTTTGGGCGAGGCGTCTTTCATCATCGCAACAAGGTAGCGCAACTCTATCCGACCTCCCACGTGCCGGCCGGCGGATACAGGTGTGACTCATGTAGTGTTGAGACGTGCGGACACTCTCATTCGAAGTCGTCCACCGTTCACAATTAAAACACCTCGCTGCACAGCTGAATGTCTCTATTGGTAGTGCTGGCACACTCATCAGTCAGTTGTGGCACTCAGAGGTGGGTACCCGCTGGGTTCTTCGCCGCCTAACAGAAGACCATGAAGAGTAACGAAGGAGAATCTTTGCGGCATTGCTCGAGCGTTATTAGGCTGATAGGGATAAATTTTTGTCGAACATCGTCACAGGAGATGAAACATGGATCACTCACTTTGAACGGAAAACAAAGCGACAATCCATAGAGTGGCACCACAGCACCTCTCGTGCAAATAAAAAGATCAAACCTGCACCCTCAGTTGGTAAGACCATGACGACAGTCTTGTGAGACTCTGAAGGGGTTATTTTGTTTGATGTCTTCCCACATCGTGCAACGATCAACTCTAAGTGTATTGTGCTGCACTGAGGAAATAGAAGAAACGACTTCAGCGTGTTCTTAATCACAAAAATGCTATCGAAATACTCGTTCCCATAACAACGCATGACCTCGTACTTGTCTGTGCACCGGAGAGGAGCTCACAAATCTTCATAGGACTGTTCTTCCTCATCCACCCCACAGCCTTGATATCAGACATTTCGAGTTCCACCTGTTTGGTGCAATGAAGGATGAACTCTGATTGAATCTGTACGTCATTGATGGCGAGGTTATTGATGAAACAAGACGTTGGCTCCAACGTCGACCAGCAGAGTTGTACCCTGCGGCATTCGGGCACTCCCAGTAAGGTGGCGTAAGGTCATCGTATTGAACGGAGATTATGTTGAAATGTAGGGTTTGTAGCCAGAGGAGTGGGGAATAACACGGTACACTGGAAAATATTTGTTGCATGACTTATTGAAGTCTCCTCGTACGTTATTTGTGATCTAGACCGGTAGTAAGTACAT
Source organism: Schistocerca americana (assembly GCF_021461395.2). NCBI lineage: Eukaryota > Metazoa > Arthropoda > Insecta > Orthoptera > Acrididae > Schistocerca > Schistocerca americana. The sequence continues at coordinate 86,741,407 of NC_060123.1, read as the reverse complement.
ATGTCAGACGAGATGCCCAGGCAGGTTCCTCCAAATTACTGTCCAGAATTGCAGTCAATAGCGGACATCTTACATCCAGGAAGCAGCGATCAATGGAATGTAATGGCAAGCGGTGACCGCTGGCGTGAACCTGAATGAACATGCTTCGACAAAGTATTGAACGTCACCCAGCAGCAGATTTTAATTTCGTAGATGTGAACACGGTGATAGCTTAAAGCATGTGCCATCTTCTTCTCACAGAAGCAGGACTCAGCGTTATGCTTTGAAACAACTATGTAACCTTTATTTCTTTCTTGCGGCCTTTGCCCCGCTTCAACGCTGGGTCGGCCGGGTTACTATTGATTTGGCAGTGTTAGTTGCAGAGGGTGGCCGAAGCCCTTCCGAACCCCCCCCCCCCCCCCCCCCCCCCCCCCCCCGCCGGGACAGAATTAGTGTACCCCAGCTGTCCGTGTCTAGTGTAAGCTACAGATTAGTGAAAACGGTTTCAAATGTCTGCGAGGCATGTAACTGAGGCGGAATGTGGGTACCAGCCCAGTATTCACCTATCGGGATGTGGAAAACCACATCCAGGCTGGCCAGCATACCGGCCCTGGTCGTTAATCCACCGATTCGGGAGCGGCGCGCCTACCCGAGTCCAGCTCTCGGCTACCCTGATGGGTTTGAAACCGATATGTAACCTCCTGTACACTGCCTGTATATGAGCCTGAAATGGTTCGAAAACCGCTTCGTGGAACAAATAACTATTTCAAAAAAAGAGACTGGTTGCACCTTCCTGAATTTACATACTTTTAGTTTCAGGGGACATATACTTTGGTCCCATGCTCCCTTGGAACTAAACCCACACGATTTCGCAGAAATTTTTCCAGTACAAAACTTTATCTCAGCTATTTATTTCATAAATGTAGATGAATTTTGGGCTGTTACAAAATGCTTTCAAAAGTGTCACCATAAAATTATGGCTAAGTGAATGCACTATGTTTCCGGTTATCAGGGAAAATTAATTACAAGATTTTTAATGTGTTGCTGCGGAAGTCCCAAGCCGTGAATGATTAACAAAAGATAGAAAAATGTTAAAAAGACTTCCAAGAATTTTGTGAAATGAGCAGAGCTGAACGAATTATTGTTCGTCGCAGTGTACCGTAATTAAAATTTTGTCGCCCCTTTATTATCACAACAGGCCAGCCGACGAAGTTTCTCAAAATTTCCCCCCCCCCCCCCCACTTGGGTGTTTTTTCATTAATGCCTTCTTGGAACTGAATAACACATTACACAAGAAAAAAGGGCCATTTTTCTGAAGCAGTAGCCTGTAAGCACGGGTACGAGAAGATGGGGGGGGGGGGGGGGGCGGGCGCGTTGCTGTAGGAGTACCTGTACTTCGCCTAGTGACTCAGGGTGGTTTGTTGCAGAATGGGTGGGATCCGCCGTCGAGAAGACCTGAGCCCACAAAGACGGCTGACACTTCATTTCACGACTCACACAAAGTGAAATTTATTTCCATCCGACGCCGAAAAGCAGAGGGCGTCCGGGAGCCATTCCGTCATGCCGAAAGCGGCTCGCCACTAAAAACCTCGGAGATAAATGGAATTCTGCGCCGCGAAACAATTTATCTGGATTCAGCCGCTAATGGCCTCTATCGACCTGCACACCCGTCGCGCAGGCGGGCCTCGCGTTTAATACAGCGTGGCAGGTGGGCGGACCGCGCGCGACGCGCACTTGCTGGCACTGCGCCCAGGTGGCGCCCGTCCTGGTGGCACTCCGGCAACCGTGGAGGTCATTAACCTTTGATAGACTGGGTGACAACACTTATAACTTCTGCTGAGTGGGTACATGTTATACCCACTACGTATTTAGTTTTAAGATAAATTTCATATTGTTAATTACACTACTGGCCATTAAAATTGCTACACCAAGAAGAAATGCAGATGATAAACGGGTATTCATTGGACAAGTATATTATACTAGAACTGACATGTGATTACATTTGCACACAATTTGGGTGCATAGATCCTGAGAAATCAGTACCCAGAACAACCACCTCTGCCCGTAATAACGGCCTTGATACGGCTGGGCATTGAGTCAAACAGAGCTTGGATGGCGTGTACAGGTACAGCTGCCCATGCAGCTTCAACACGATACCACAGTTCATCAAGAGCAGTGAGTGGCGTATTGTGACGAGTCAGTTGCTCGGCACCATTGACCACGTTTTCAATTGGTGTGAGAGCTGGAGAATGTGCTGGCCAGGGCAGCAGTCGAACATTTTATGTATCCAGAAAGGCGCGTACAGGACATTCAACATGCGGTCGAGCACCCAGGTTCGTCGTTGAGTACACCATCGCAGGCGCTCCTGTCTGCGATGCAGCGTCAAGGGTAACCGCAGCCATGGTCTCCGAGCTCACAGTTCATTACTGCTGCAAACGTCGTCGAACTGTTCGTGCAGATGGTTGTTGTCTTGCTAACGTCCCCATTTGTTGACTCAGGGATAGAACGTGGCTGCACGATCCGTTACTTCCATGCGAATAAGATGCCTGTCATCTCGACTGCTAGTGATGCGAGGCCGTTGGGATCCAGCACGGCATTCCGTATTACCCTCCTCAAACCACCGATTCCATATTCTGCTAACAGTCATTGGATCTCGACCAACTCGAGCAGCAATGTCACGATACGATAATCCGCAATCGCGATAGGCTGCAATCCGACCTTTATCAAGGTCGGAAACGTGATGGTACGCATTTCTCCTCCTTACACGAGGCATCACAACAACGTTTCACCAGGCAACGCCGGTCAACTGCTGTTTGTGAATCGTAAATCGGTTGGAAACTTTCATGTCAGCACGTTGTAGGTGTCGCCACCGGCGACAAACCTGTGTGAATGCTCTGAAAAGCTAATCATTTGCATATCACAGCATCTTCTTCCTGTCGGTTAAATTTCGCGTCTGTAGCACGTCATCTTCGTGGTGTAGCAATTTTAATGTCCAGTAGTGTATTATCTAAACTTTATTGTGGTTACACGATACATCTGTCATAGTTTTGGGTTTTATCTACCGAGTAAAGCGAAAAATTATATTTTTACTCTATTATTGTTTACTTTATACTGTTATTCACATTTACTTCACGTACAATATTTTAAAACATAAATTTGTTTTAAATGTTACAATGTGATTTTTTATTGTATTGTATGGAACTGGGAACCTAGAAACGACGGAGAGGCTTCGTTCCTCCAGTAGCCTCAGTCGTTCACAACCCCACAACAGGCTACAGAAGTCCACTCACCCCACCACCGCCCCACACCGAACCCAGGGTTATTGTGCGGTTCGCCCCCAGTCGACACCCCCGGGAACGTCTCACACCAGGCGAGTGTAACCCCAATGTTTGCGTGGTAGAGTAATTACGGTGCACGGGTACATGGAGAAAGTGTTTGCGCAGCAATCTCCGACATAGTGTAACTGAGGCGGAATCAGGGGAACCTGCTCGAATTTGCCGAGGCAGACGGAAAACCGCCTTAAAAACCATCTACAGACTTGCCGGCACACTGGACCTCGACACTAATCCGGCGGGCGGATTCGTCCTGGAGACTGGCACGCCTTCCCGCCCTGACAGAAGTGCGTTAGACCGAACGGCTAACCGGGCAGTCCAATGTGATATTAGTCTTTTTGTTTTGTTGCCCAAGAGAAATTTTACTGAAAACAGCAACATCAGTTGGAACAATTTCTGCAGACGAAACTACACTCGTCTGACCATAGCTGCGAGTTGGCTCTGAACACTATGGGACTTAACTTCTAAGGTCATCAGTCCCCTAGAACTTAGAACTGCTTAAACCTAACTAACCTAAGGACATCACACACATCCATGCCCGAGTCAGGATTCGAACCTGTGACCGTAGAGGTCCAGACTATAGCGCCTAGAACCGCTCAGCAACCCCGGCCGTCATAGCTGTGAGTTCTTTGACTGCTCGGTGAGGTGGCACATCAAACAACTTCACTTCATTAGATAAATGAATAAAAGATTTACTTTGCTTTGACACATTTCTTTGCAACAGGGCTGCTTGATAATTTATAACTGTCACTGCCCTGAGCTTTTTCTACTGTTCAGGTTTGTTGAGTTTTCGTAGATACGCCCATAAAATTCCTTACTCAAGTTCTTTCCATTTTTTTGTTCTTGTTCAATGTTAGGTCTCACCATTTCTTCTCCTGAACCTAATAGGAACAGAGGCCGGCGATACTTCTTCATTTGCTGCCCGGTTGTATCATTCGTAATGCAGTGAACCAAAGCATTTAACGTCAGACTGAGGAAGCGTTTAATAGGCCATGGTCTGGTGGATCCTGAGCGTCTACATTCCCTCACTAACTTAATAAACATATCAGCATCCCTTTTGGTAGCATTACAATGCATGATGATTTCCAGGATGGAGTTACTTCCTTCATCACTACATGGATCGTTTTGATGTTGAGTTGAGAGAAGTATTACTGCTCTCTCCTTTGATGACATATAAGATGCGAAAATTAATTCACTGGTAATACCAAAGAGGGAAGAGTGTATCTCCCTTCGTTTATTTATCAAAAATAATCCTGTAATTTCTGCCTTATGACGGATTGTGCCTACCAACCTTATATTCTTTTTTAGAAGTAACTCTGCTAGGACAAAGCTAGTAAAAACAATTGTCAGTAGTGATGCATCTGCCTGTCCCATACAAACTATTGACCATAGCCTTGACTTATCATCACTGTCATCGCCAAAGATATCCACATTAATATCATCTGAATTTGCATCTAGTACCTCTTGTAACGTTTTTCCGATTACTTTCGTACTTTCTTCATGGAAAGCCACCTTCGCTAAGTGAATGCCTGCGGGTGTTAAGTGTGTTGCTTGTGAACAGTCAACTGAATGTAATCTTTATTTCCAAATGATCAAGTTTCCCAACAATGCAATTTACAGAAAGTAAAACGTCAAATAAGAATTAACTGCAACAAATACTAAGTGTGTACAAATTTGTCCAATGCTATTCGTATCAGTGCTTACATATGTAAGTATAGAGTCAGTCGCTCCCTGTCGGTCGCTGTGTGAGGTGCTATACAACGTGTTCGTCAGATTACCAATTCTCTCAAGCTGACTGAACGTGTTGAGCAAAGATACTGCATCAAATTTTGTCAAAAGCTTGGTGACTCTCAAAGAGAAACAATTCGTAAGATTCAGCAGGTGTTTGGAGAAGATGCTATGGGTGTAACACAAATTAAGGAGTGGTTCAACCGATTCAGAAATGGCCGCACATCAGCGGAGAGTGACCAGCGTTCTGGCAGGCCCCAAACTGCTCGGAGTGCAGCTGTTGTTGAGTGGGTGCAAAATTTTGCGACGGCAGATCGTCGTTTGACCGTGCGGGAGTTTGCCCAAGAAGTTGGAGTAAGTAAAGGTTCTGCACATGGAATTTTGCGTGATGATTTGAACATGCACCGGAGTGGCAGCGAAATTCGTGCCCAAGTTGCTATTGCCGGAACGAAAAGACCTTCGTTTTTAAGTTGCACAGGACCTTCTGGACACCACCAACACCGATCCTGGGTTTCTGAACACCGTGGCAACTGGAAATGAGTCATGGGTGTACAGGTACGACCCAGAAACAAAAAGACGCAATGGAAGCATCCCGAGTCTCCAAGGCCGAAGGAAGTGCGGCAGGTGCGAAGCAAAATCAAGGTGATGCTGACTGTCTTCTTTGATGTCCGTGGAATTGTGCATCTCGAATATGCACCGTAAGGACAAACTTTGACAAAGGAGTACTATTAAGATCTTCTCCGGCGACTCCGCGCACGCTGTGAACGGCGAAAAACTGGCAACTGCATCACGACAACGACCTCGCACATTCATCCCACTTGATCCAAAATTTCTTGGCCAAACATGAAATTACAGTCCTTCGACAACCTCCCTACTCCCCAGACATGACTCCTTCCGACTTCTGGTTGTTTCAAAATTGAAGACGCCACTGAAGGGATCCCGTTTTGAGAGTAGAAAGGAAATAATGTGGAACACGACGACGGAGCTTAACACCGTCCCAAAGGAAGATTTCCAGAGGTGTTTCCAGCAGAGGAAGGATCGGTGGGCTAAGTGTGTGCAAGTACAAGGGGCCTACTTTAAAGGGAATCAGGGCCCCAACCCCGTCAGGTATTCGAAATATTTTTTCTGGCCAAAATTCGGATACTTTTTAGACAGGCCTCGTAAGTTTCATCATATATATATGTAATAATAACACCTTAAATCACTAATATACAAACTTCTTAAAAGCTTTTCAGAGAATCGAATAGTAATTAGGAAAATGCATCCCCACTTAGCAAATCAAACTTAAGGCCACCTGAACTGCACTCGTTCTTATGACTCTTACTGTTAATGTATCTGAATCAGTTAAATGCTGCATACTATAGCACTGGCTAAGTAGGTTAGTGAGCAAATGCTGCCAGACTATATTAATATGCCCTCCTTGTTGTTTCCAAAACTTGCTTCAAAGCAGTAGCTTAACGGGAAGCTCCTTGTCCCATTATTAATGTGTACTTGAGTTGCTGGACAGAATATGGCAGCCAGCGGTCGACTGAAAAACTGTTGAAAAAAAAAAAGAATTGGGTCGTAACAGGTAGCTACGGTCAAACTTTCAGGAAACATTTCTCACACATACAACAAGAATATATGTTATATGGGTATGGTGCTGGAAATGCTTTATGGCTGCACGGAGTGGCCGCGCTGTTTAAGGCACCATGTCACGGATTGCGCGGCGCAGGCTCTTCCCATCGGAGGTTCGAGTCCTCCCTCGGGCATGGATGTGTGTGTTGTTCTTAGCATAAGTTAAAGTAGTGTGTAAGTCTAGGGACCGACGACCTCAGCAGTTTGGTCCCTAAGGAATTCATACACATTTTTGAAACGCTTTATGTCCATGTTATAGCTCATTTTTTACTTCTCTGCATATTCACATTAATCATGGGAAATACATAGGAAAAGAACGTATCAGAACAGCATGAAACACTTATCTAAATGAAATGTTCAAAACGCCCTCCGTTAGCGAGGATATATGCATCAATTACTAGTAAACCCATAAAACAATTCAACCAATCTTTGGGAATAAGGATAACTGTGGACGGTAGTGAGCCCATTAACGACGTATTAGCTCCGCAGCTTAGTTCCAAGTACGTGTCATGGAGCAATCTTAATAAATCTCCAGTAGCTCCAAGTATGTGTGGCAAGGAAATTCAGCATTTGCACGCTCCTGTTACACGAAAGGTAGGCTGAAAATTAAGCTTTTCGTTACCAGCTTCAACATGCACGGCACAGCAAATTTAACAGACTTCGCTGTAATTGCTCCACCTGCAACGGTCGCGATAGTATTCTAAACCCTAGTACCTTGTCCATGCAAGCACTCTCTTCTGATACCGGCTGTACGTTTCATTTCCGCGTAATTGTCGCATACTAACGTGTTCTCGATGCCTTACAGATACCGCATCCTAGGCCATATTCTTCGTTTCTTCCCCAGAACATTTCCTTCAAGAATACTAATGATGAAGGTATTGTGTCTGAGGACGTGGTCAATAAATTGTGTATTACTCTTTTCCATTTCCATTAATAATCTTATGTCTTCTTTGACTTCCCTCAAGACTTCCAGGTTCCTTCTTCTTTCAGCCCAGCTCGTTCTGGCATTTTCCGCCATATCCACGTATCAGCAACTTCAACTCAATTCCTTTCCGATTACACCGAGTCCAACTTTCACTTGCATTGAGACGTGTACTCAACACAAAAGGTTTTGCAAAGCGTTTTCTGACATCTATATTAATGTGTTTGCTGGTTAAAATGTTTTTCTTAGTCATAAATGGCTGTTTTGCCAATGCAGTCCTCATCACTTTCATTAAGCCTCTATTGTACATTATGCTTATATTACTTAGATTACAAAATTGTTTCACCTAATCAGTTCTGATGTCATCGATTTTTATATCGGTTTTAATTTATAACGTCTTTTCCGTACTACCGCTATTTTCTTTTCCTTTTGTTTACTTTTAATTTCCGTAGTTTAAGATTGTCTGATAACACAACATTCTGTTCATATCTTCTTCTGAGTCTAGAACTATCACAGCATCGTCAGCAAATCTAATACCGTGAAGTCTTTCACCACTGGATTTTATTCCCTTTGTCGTCTTCGCTTTTATTCTCTTTGTCTCCTTATTTTCTAATCTTGGCCTCTTCCCCTACCGTACTAATGTTTATTTTTGTGCTTTGATTCTAATACAATTGATTAATCATGTTTCCTTCCTACTAGTCAAGCTCTATTTTGTTCATAGTTCTACAGAGTTCACATTGTCAACGGACTCAAGATTCTTATTATTAACAGTGGCTGCTATTTTTGACAGTACTGGTGGACATGAGTCTCAAAACGTTTTGTGTTGCGTTGCTGTAAAATAGCTCGAACGTTTGTAAGATCACCAAACAGTCAGATATCAGGATTCATCTAAATACTGCACGTGGCACGAAACAGTAATAATATAACAGAGTTTTGTCAAATATAGACATGGTTGGAGACCGTGGCTGATATATGAAATAAATTGTTGACGGTCTACAGCAACCACCCACAAATTGGTTATAGTTTACTTTGTTCAGAAAGTACCGTTACCGGTTTCGAATTTATACTATTCATCATTTCGCGGCTTTCATGTTTTCGTCAACACGGATGATACATTGCTTTACTGGGGAGTTGCCGTAGGATAAACAATAATTCACAGTTAAAAACCTCTAATAAAGATGTTTCCTAGACAGACTTCTGTCAGAATGGAACTTATGTGAAATTACCGTCTAGGACGCTAGTTTTCACAATTTTCTGCCAACTAAACCAATATTATTTGTATTTCACCATCCCATACGTCGATTTCCATTATTAAGCACTTTCGTTCGGTCAAAAATGAATTTCTAAACCGCACTACAAGTTCTTCCTTGGAAGAAAACTGAAAAAAATGCTCCAGAAAGACATTTCACGTAAGCTCCATTCTCGCACAAGTCTGTAGCGCTACCATCTGTACTATACGTTTATAACTGTGAATTATTGTTTATTGATTTTATCGTTAGGCAAACCACCAGTAAACCAATGAATCATACGTTCTGACGAAAGCATGAAAGACGTCTCATGATGAATTGTATAAATTCGAAATCGGTACCGGTAATCCATCAAATTTTGGGCATGTAGCCGTGCATATGCTACTTAATCAACTGATCTTTCGGCCGCATATCGTCCGGGAACCTTCAGAGTGAGTCGCAAGACGGATGACACGGTGCCAAGCGCGGCCTTATATACTCAGGTGACAAAAGACATGGAACAGAGATATGCACATATACAGAGGGCAGCAGAATCGCGTACACAGGGTATAAAAAGGCGGTGCATTGGTGGAGCTGTCGTTTGTACTCAAGTGTTTCATGTGAAAAGGTTTTCGACGTGCTTATGGACGCATGACGGGAATCAACAGACTTTGAACACGGAATAGTAGGAGGAGCTATACGCATGGGACATTCCTTTTCGGAAATCGTTAGGTAAGTCAATACTTTAAGGGTCTACAGGTTGCGCGCAGCCGTACGGTACGTAACACGCACTCACCAGCTGACCTGTCTGGAATGCTGACAATTTGCTTGGTCAGCACACGTGTGTCTGGCCGCAGTGCGATGCAGGACGTTCAAATGGCTCTGAGCACTATGGGACTTAACATCTGTGGTCATCAGTCCCCTAGAACTTAGAACTACTTAAACCTAACTAACCTATGGACATCACACACATCCATGCCCGAGGCAGGATTCGAACCTGCGACCGTAGCGGTCACGCGGTTCCAGACTGTAGCGCCTAGAACCGCACGGCCACACCGGCCGGCGCGCCGCAGGAGTATGCCACTGGCCGCCATCCGCCATATTAACTAGCACGGCCTCAGGCCGCGAATTTGTCTCTTTTTCTTATCTCACCATGGAGACTTTCAATAAGACCATAATTAGAATGTCAGACACAGTGATGATGGGTACGCATAGTGTGCGTGTTTTATCATCCTCCTTTGTTAATAAAACTGTTTAAACTTACTCCTCGGTGTTCGCATATTGCCGTACCTAAAGGATCCACCACTCACAAATCCTGACTAATATTTCGCCTAATTATCATCCGGGCAACAACTCAAACAACCCCTTATAATACTCCGAGATCCACAATGTCAAGAGTGGGCCGAGAATACCAAATTTCAGGCATTACCTCTCACCACAGACAATGCAGTGGCCGACAGCTTTCACTTAATGACCGAGAGCAGCGGCGTTCGCATAGAGCTGTCAGGGCTAGCAGACAAGCAACACAGCGTGAGATAACCACAGAAATAAATGTGGAGCTTATGACGAACGTATCCATTAGGACAGTGCGGCGAAATTTGGCGTTAATGGGGTATGGCAACAGACGACCAACGCTAGTGCCTTTGCTGGGCTCTCCTGGTCAGATGAGTCCCAGTTTCTATTGGTAAGAGCTGACGGTGGACCCAAGTTACCAACAACGCACTGTTCAAGCTGATGATTGCTCCACAATGGTGTGGCTTTGTTTACATGGAATAGGCTGGGTCCTGGATGTTCGGCTACTTGGAGACCATTTTCAACCGTTCATGGACCTCATATTCCCAAACAACCAACAGAATTTTTATGAATGACAATGCGCCATGTCACCGAGCCAGAATTGTTCGAGATTGGTTTAAAGAACTTCCTGTGCAATTTCAGGGAATGATTTGATTACCCAGATCGACATGACTCCCATCGAACATTTATGGGACATAAGCGAAAGGTCACTCCGTGCAGAAAATCCTGGACCGGCGACAGCTTCGCAATTAGGAACAGCTATGGTTCAATACTTGTGGTGCGCACTTCCAACGACTTGTTTAGTCTGTGCCACGTCTAGTTGCTGAAGTGCACCGAGCGAAAGGTGGCCCCACACGATTTTAAGAGGTTGTTCATCTAATGACCCGTATCTATACGATGTTCTGCCACAGCTCACTATTCTGGCTGTAGTAAGCGTGTGTACCTTGGGCCTTGCGCGCACATCTACGTAAAGTGCGTGTTATCTGACATATATCTAACTTATCATGATTTCATCAGGGAATCTGATACACACGCACATCACGTAGCAATAAATCATCCCTCACAGAACCGAGTAAGATTGCAATGTTCGGAGGAGGCCGCAAGACAACCTTAACACGGTGTTTCTTGAGAATAAAGATTATCTTTGAAGAAGTTGAAGAAGTAACATTTCGGCGGCTGCATGCCCGGAATTAGATGGATTATTGTTTACACCGCGAAAATGTACACCGGTAATGGTACTTTGTGAATAAAGTAACCTAAAACAAATTTGTGGCTGGTTGCTGTAGACCACCAACAATTTATTATAGTAACATAATGTAGCAGATACCGGAAAAATCGTGTGATGCTAAATACGTTTAACTTCAAAAATTTGGAATATTAAAGAACGAAATGCTACAGTTAACCGTCAGGCTAATGTAGTAAGCTGCATTTAGTTGCGAACAAACAGTTTTGTCAAATTTATTGCAGTGAGTAAAAACAGAAATCGGTAAATAGGACTGGTTGACGTTAAATTAAATTGCTGTCTTGTAGTTACTTACTTAAGAGGGAACGACAGGGTGTCGGATGAAAATACTGCTCAAATTCAGAACTTTTTTCTCCTTACTGGAATGTAGTAGACAAATAGTGTTAGCTGCAATGAGTAAAGCATACATTGAAGCTGTTATTGGAATATTTTATTGAAAAATATTAGTATTTTCATTGTTTAATTGAGATTTTCCCGAAGCAGCTATGATAGGAGATAGATCGACGGTTGTCGCTGTAACTCGGGTCTTATACCCTGATCGTAACAGATGTAATTTCAATTCATCGTAGGGATTTGCAAAAAAAAAAAAAAAAGAAAAAAATCGCGAAGTTATAGACATTTGAGAAAAATGCCGATTTTTGGACCCCTGTTTTTTGGCGAAAAAAATAGTAAGTATCAACATTAAAAAAATCGGCTACGATGAACTGAAGAGAATTCAGTTTGCTTCAAGGGAGTCCAAAAATCACTACAATCGGACGGAAAGTGTAGCGAGGGCGATTACAATCATGGCGAAAAACATTATTTTAAGAAGAACGAGTTTGAAGTTTGACAAGTATTCATCACATAAAAAAGGGACAAAGCTTGAAACCTACGGGATATGATCGATGCCTGGTCCATAATAACTATCGATCTGGGTAGTGGATGGTCGCTTTCTGCTACTTTGAGCTGATAAGCCCTCATTTTTGTCCTCAAATCCCCTTTCGTCGCTGAGAGCATCGCCACTGCCGTCTCCATCTTAAGAGAACCGGCGCATTCTGATCTGCATTAATGCAGTATGGCTTATACTGAACAGACGTACGGTCAAATTTGAAACAATGTTTACAATTTCGCTTCGGCTGGATGTTATGTTTGGAGCGTACCTTCAAATGAAGCTATTGAAACTTCCGTTCAGATTTTGAGTAAAACCGACCAAACAACGCTCCAGCAAATCAAGTTTAGTCAAAACCATAAACATTTCACAGACGCAACGAAGAGAGTGCGAGTGTGGAGCTGGTTCTCTATTGCCGAGGAGTGCCATGCACACTTGGCCTCAAAATCTCTCAGAACCGATACTTTTTGGAGTTCACGCATAATATTCTGGTGAACAATTCTTAAATGTATATACATTAGAACTGCGTAATAAAAGAAATTTAGAGGTTTTTCTGCCGTCACCCTGTCGTTCGCCTTTAAGTGAGACTCAAAAGAAGATGTGTTGTAATCAAAATGGTTCAAATGGCTCTGAGCACTATGGGACTTAACATCTATGGTCATCAGTCCCCTAGAACTTAGAACTACTTAAATCTAACTAACCTAAGGACGCCCGCATCTCGTGGTCGTGCGGTAGCGTTCTCGCTTCCCACGCCCGGGTTCCCGGGTTCGATTCCCGGCGGGGCTGGGTGTTGTGTGCTGTCCTTAGGTTAGTTAGGTTTAAGTAGTTCTAAGTTCTAGGGGACTGATGACCATAGATGTTAAGTCCCATAGTGCTCAGAGCCATTTGTTAAATAACCTAAGGACATCACACAACACCCAGTCATCACGAGGCAGAGAAAATCCCTGACCCCGCCGGGAATCGAACCCGGGAACCCGGGCGTGGGATGTAATCGAAAGGTCCCATCACAATGGCCATGGAGACGGCTTTCAAATTTCATAGTAGACCACTTACGGGACCAAGTGACCTTGGTCACAACAAAGACGTCCCAGCTCTTTCTCTACACGTCGGTTAACTTAACGCAAACTGTAGAGTTGTGATAGGCTGTGAATGCATTCCCCCGCTTCCAATTATCGGAATGGAATTGGAGCACAAACTGATGAACCCGAGTGCGTTCTGGGAAACACTGAGGATCGGGATGCACGTACGCAGACAGGTCGGGGCGCCACGTGTGTAGAAAGGTCGGGGTGTCACGTGTGTTGTCACGTGACCGCCGCCGCCACGGCCGTCGACTTTCTTACGGCGATCCGGCCGCGCCTCCGTCGCCTCCCACGGAGAACGGAGCCCGTTATCCGGCAGGCAGGCGCCGCACAGTGAGGACGCCGTAAGGATCTTATACCCTGGGATTGTGGGCTGAACCGGCTCACCTCCCGCGAAGGCAACCTGCAGGCGCGCCGTCCCGCCCATGGAGGTAAAAATAAGAGGAGTTGTCATGACGTCACAAACTTGAAGCCGACCCAAATGAAGATCCACCGTGTTAGCTACCCCAAAACATTCGCTTCTGGTGGTTTCATTCCGTGTAGTTATTTATTTAGCGTATGTGGTTTTTAAGTACAAATGGTTTCCATGTTTAAATACATACAGACAGATAAAGATAAAATCAACATACATTATAACACATAAATAATGTCTCGTCTTATCGACATTCAATTAAGGATAAAGTAGGCATACACAGGTTGATACAATAAGGTATCTTGTCATAGATAAGATAAAATTATCATATAGAAATTCTTGCTCTAAGGTCATTCAGCAATCACGTATATGGAATCCATAGAGTCCCTTTAAAGTTCTATGTCTAGGTTTTCCATCCACTCGATGGCTGCAGGAGAGGCTCCATAAAGTTCCAAATGGATCCTTTAAACGCACGTTTAGGGCATTCCTGAATGATGTGCTGGATCGTTTGCTCTGGATGTCCACAATCGCACTGTGGTGAATCTCGTATGCCCCATCTACAGAGCATCTCGCCACTTCTGCCATGACCAGTTCTGAGTCTATTGAGTATAACCAAAGTTCTTCTTGGCAGGTCTGTACCAGGCTTCGATAGTCCGGTCTGAGACCATTCATTTTTCCATGAATCCATAGCATCGTAAGACGTAGCCATGAGGTTTTGAGCTGTTCTCCATGGTGGTCTTCTAGATCTTAGTCGGGAAAGATTTGGGGCAATGTCCTGATGGATTGGAAGGTTGGTATTGGAGGAGGTTTTACGCCATTCATTAACTAAGGCTGTTTGCCGCCTAAGATGTGGTGGAGCTATACTGCAGAGAACAGGAAGCCAAGGTAGTGGAGTGGATGTAATGGTCCCAGTTATGGTTCTCATGGTGTTATGAGTATCCACTTTAGACGTGTGGCTGCTTTTAAGCCAAACAGGGCTGCAATATTCCGCAACAGAGTATACCAGTGCTACAGAAAAAATCTTCAGAGTATATACATCAGCTCCCCAGCTAGCTTTTGAATAATATTATTTCTTGTACGTACTTAGCAGCAGTATCTATTAGGTGTGGTTTTAATGTAAGCGATCTATCCAATTTAATACCAAGATATTTTGGGATTCCGTGTAGTCATGTAATGTTTTGATAAAAAAATGCCGCCAGCCGCGGTGGTCTCGCGCTTCTAGGCGCGCAGTCCGGAACCGTGCGACTGCTACGGTCGCAGGTTCGAATCCTGCCTCGGGCATGGACGTGTGTGATGTCCTTAGATTAGTTAGGTTTAAGTAGTTCTAAGTTCTAGGGGACTGATAACCACAGCAGTTGAGTCCCATAGTGCTCAGAGCCATTTTTAAAAAAAATGCCGGCTTGTGTCGCTTACGGGTGTACTGTTTTGATTGTAGTGTAAAGTTCAAATAAATCACATTTCATTCGTAAGTGGACTTATTTATGCGCTATTTTCTTATACATACTTGAAATTCTGATGCACTGTAAAGTTTTACAGTATGGTTTTATTTCTGCGATTTGACTATAAATTTCCTATCAATCGAACGCGAAGAGCTCTCTGGCGGCGAGCAATACACTTGGTTTTCAGTGTTTGGCTATTCCCAAGTAACTGAAAAGTCCTGGCACGAAATATCCTGGAAATGGAGACTAATGTTTTAAAATGCAATAATTTATTATAAAAGTAATGTAACTACATTTAGTTAATTAAATCTTCAGTAAAATGTGTGGAACACCTGTTACAGTGGTAAAATTATAAGTACTTAAAGGGTTACATATTTGTTAATGCAACGTTCCCTGTCTAAGTCGAGGCTATCTAAATGGTTCAAATGGCTCTGAGCACTATGGGACTTAACATCTGAGGTCATCAGTCCCCTAGAACTTAGAATTACTTAAACCTAACTAATCTAAGGACATCACACACATCCATGCCCGAGGCAGGTTTCGAACCTGCGACCGTACCGGTCACGCTGTTCCAGACTGAAGCGCCTAGAACTGCAAGGCCACACGGGCCGGCCAGGCTGTTTACATCATTACATTAATCACTGTGTTGTCGTGTTACCCCGTAAATTGCTGTTGTTTGCCACACTGAGTGTCACTTGGTAGGCACAATTTAAAAACAAAGCAGATGTGTAAACTACAATGGGCCTGACAATCTTAAATTCAGTTCTTTCCTTCGTAATTTAACGGAACTTTCACTTTCTTGACATTACAGCTATTTGTCTATGTCATCTCTGCATACATCTATGGGACACCAAAAGAAATAAGGGAAGTTTATTGCAAACTGAAACATTTAAAATTTCCATTTTACTTGAAAATGCAAAGAATACAAATCGGTGCCTCTAAACTATCAGTCATTGCTTTTTGAGTTCTGGCTTTATCAATTATCGACACAAACACAATGAAAGTGAATAGAAATGGATTACGAGAGCACGCTTTTCGTAGCACATACTTCTCGGTTATTGTAATTACAGTACTGAGGCCAGAAGCGTCATATTTTTGTGTCGTATTACTGAGCCGATTACGCATTTAAGACCATAAAAACGTTTGAAGTTGCGTTCGTTATGGTGTGTTGTTCACTAAAACAGTGTAACATTTACTACATAAAACAAATATCGCGTGCACACGACAGAAATAACGAACAAGGAGCAATAGTAAACACTCGTCTGCTGATGTTTTGGGGGATTCAAGATGGAGTCAGGCCCCGCCCACTTGCTTCAAAACAACGTACAGCGTAAGTCTGTAGCGCCAACTCCCTTTATTCTCCCTCCATGGTCCCGCCTGTCCAGGATCGCGCAGCAGCGACCGCCAACGGCGCCGGATGCTCAGCACGACCCTCCCACCGACGTCCGGCGTCGCCCTCGCCTTCTAAGCTAAAACCTGCCAGCACACCTAACTACAAAAAAGCAGCAGTGTGTGCTTCCGGTCGATTTCGGCAGTGCAGCGCAGCGTATTCAGTAAGGCGTACAGATTGTAATGACGAAAATGCAGATAAAATACCTTCTGCACATCCAAAATTTTTTTGCGTTTATTATCCGTCGATAACTTGTATCGTTCTTCTTATTCTTAAGCTGTAAGCCGTATTATGGAAACTATATTTAATATGTAGTGGATGCAATAATGTATTTTTTTGGATTGAATATAACCGATTGTAATTATAATGTAAATATTGTCAACTGCTGGGTAATAGCCAAGGGAACTTCATTGAAATGTGTCGACAGCAACGAGGAAATGGCAGTAGCAGTGCCGCTGTTTCTCTCTACGTATGGAGAGTCTCCCTCGTGCTGCGAGTAGAGACGTGGCAGAAGAGCTGGAGTGATGGAAGAGCGCGGAACTGTTTTCTGGGCGCTCCCCCAGACGCGGTGTGCACCTGTGGTTCGCCAGTGAAGGCGCACCTACTTAGTTAACCCGTTAAGAACCTGGTAGGAGTGGACAGGCGGAGGGAGATGCAGTTCTAATTACTGCCTGTCTCATAATTATCCGTGTCTCTGCAGACGACTCGAGGTTCTCAAAAAGCGGCAGCAGCAACAATGGTACCTCAGCATTGTCGTCGGCTACATTCTTGGTTGTCCGCACAGCTACAACATCGTTAACGGACAAAGTATAACTAATATTGTACAGGCATTACCCAGTGACATGTCTTTCACAAACTTGAATAACTAACTTTCTTGAATAATAACCTGCAGTAGTTAAAATTGGCAGGATACCTGTGATGTCATTCTCCAAAAACATTATTGCCAAGCATGGTTCGCTTCCTTTCCTTTCCATGCAGTCATGGAGTGTCATAAGAATATGAAAATTAATTAACTATTTACTGCCAGTTTCATTTCCTTGCTAATGACCAGTTTGTCAAGATTTTGCTGCCTCAGTAACCGTTCATACTTGTGTTGCATTACAGAGGCTCAACGCATTTGCAATTTTCAGTATTGACTTAACTCGCTTAAAGTACTGTAAGATTTAATTGGCAAAACTATAGGAACAGCACAAATTAAAAGTGCGCAATTTCATTTAGTTTGTATTTTAGCTTAGCGAATGACTACTGCTGCCTAGGTGCACACATTATTGTTCTTATGTTAAAAGTAAAATCAGTTCTTAATTTTCTGAAAGCAAATTCAAGTCAGTTTTTCTATAATTAAAAGAAAATAGCATGCATTTTTCCAGATTTTTGCCTTAAGGTATGCTGAGAATGCTACAAATCATCTTTTTAGGCAACAATGTTTCAGTAACAATCAGTCATTTATTTAACCAGTAACTTCATTAACTTTGCTTTCAAAATTTAGTATTTCATATTAAGTAACTGCAAACTCACTGGTTTCTGATTCTTTTATTCTATCGTGAAATGTTGTATTGTGGAAAAGCGTGACGACCTTCTGTTGCCACGCCAGTGATTTCTCGCTTGATTCTCTTTGCTATTACTTTCCTTAGGATTCTTCATAATCATTGCCTTAGTGGGCTGACAACCGTTTAATTATTCGTTTTTCTGCTAAACAGTAATTTTTGCAGAATGAGATCTTCACTCTGCAGCGGAGTGTGCGCTGATATGAAACTTCCTGGCAGATTAAAACCGTGTGCCGGACCGAGACTTGAACTTGCACTCGGTCCGGCACACGGTTTTAATCTGCCAGGAAGTTTCAGTATTTTTTGTATTAAATACTACGTGGTACCCTTTTCCCCCCTATGTAGTTCGTGAACGATTGCGCTATACTCCACTATTCCAAAATTATCAGTATTTAGATTAGATTTAGAATAGATTCTTCCTTCAGAAGGGTCTGTTATGGACTTTCCTGCTATTCAAAACGGTTCAAATGGCTCTGAGCACTATGGGACTCAACTGCTGAGGTCATTAGTCCCCTAGAACTTAGAACCAGTTAAACCTAACTAACCTAAGGACATCACACACATCCATGCCCGAGGCAGGACTCGAACCTGCGACCGTAGCGGTCTCGCGGTTCCAGACTGCAGCGCCAGAACCGCGCGGCCACTTCGGCCGGCATTCCTGCTATTAACCAGCATTATTTCCCTTCGGTAACGACACCTTTATTCACTGTAAAATGTCATTAGGCACACACTACCGCGTTCATTTAGATCGCAGTCCAATAGGCCGATTAGGAGGGGGGAGCTTACGTCTATCATAGGTTATGTAATAATCGACGACGAACTAAATGGAAAAAATAAGAGACAGCAGATTTTGTATGAGATGCGACGTCGCTTCAGATCACTTTGTCTCAAACAGGTATGTTTACAAAATGGAAGAAGAGTTGGAAGATACCCAAGGAACGAACAAACGATGAAATGTATGAAGTGCGAATGATCGAACTTTAATACTGATAACTATTTTTTTACGCCTTACACAAAACAGATACAAGTTCCGAAGTTTTGCCGTTCTTCAGAGTAGTCACCAACATTCCGTACAGGTGGAAGCCGTTGAATACACTGCCAGTTGTGTTGACAGCTTGAATGGAGCTGTGTATTGACCGCCGAATCTCTCCGACACTTCTGAAGCGAATACTATGAAGTGCTTCCTTCATCTTAGGAAGCATGCTGAAGTCACAAGGGCTTAAGTCCAGGCAGTGTACTGGCCGCTACAGCTCTTCCTAGCCCCCATCGGTCGAAGAAATCACTCACAAGTTGGCGCCATTTGATCCCAAAGACTGTCCTGCAAAACTATGTGCGGGTCCTGCAGAAAGAGAGCCGCTTCTTTCTCTAAGCTTGTAGCAGGCTGAGTTCCAGAAAACAACAGCTCGCACAAAAAGAAGCAGCCACATTTTCAGCAGCGCCCGCCTATCATTTTGTAGGACAATTCTCGAGTCCATATGGCGAAAGTTGTGACTGATTTGGGTCTGCGAATTGTTTAGCCACCTGCCACACACCCCGGACATAAGACCATGTGATTCCTAAGACTAAGGAAACGCTTCATGGCACTGGCTTCAGAACTGTCAGAGAGATTCGTCGGGCAATAGGACGCTCCTCTCGAGCTATCAAAACAACTGGCGCTGCAAAGGAATCTTACGACTTCCACATCGCTGGCAACATATCATCGATAATGTTGGTGACAACTCTTAACGACAGTAAACTTTGAAAAATGTGTCCATTTTATGCAAGTTGTTAATAAATATTTTCACTATTAAAGATCCAACCCTCGTATATTTTCTTCAGAGACCGGAGTCAAAGTTGACTAAACAGGTATATGCAGGAGACAGAAGCAGCAGAAGATACTGAGCAGGAACAGAACATTGTAAGAACAGCAGTAACGAAGGTTGGTAATGAAGCACAGGGTAAGGAGAAAAGGTATGACAGAAAAGAGGCTTCAAAATCTCGACACTGCACTTTGAAGCGATCATAAATTTCAAACATATAGTTCATCTCTATTATCGTAACGACCCAAAGAACAAAATCATCTGCTTTACAAACAGAAGAGCAACATTGTTAAAGAGGTGGTAGAAGCCACCAGAAGTCTTGCAAATAGTTTGTAAGATCGATCGAAGGTGACGTCCACGGGAAACAAGCACTAGCCTACAACACAATGAAAATTCTTAACAAAGCAGACAGAGAAACATGACATTAGAACAGCGACGATGGTCGAACGCTATAAACTCCTTTGGTATTGGTATACAGGCGATCACACAGAAAATGAATATGTGGACTCGCATTGTGTGGACAGTGAATGAACAGAAGAGGTGACGGAGTGTCTGAAGGCCTTGAGAAATAGGAAAGCTACAGGCATGGAGAGTATCAAAAGTGAACTAAAATACGGTGGAATTTCTCTCCGCCTGATACTGCTAAATCTGTTCAGTATATGCTGGAAAACATCACACTGAAACACCCCGATATCGACAAGTCAGCGATGAGCTGCGATTAAGAACCCTTAACTACAGTCTCCGATGTATTTTGTTTAAATAAATGAAAGATTTTTCTACGTCTCCTCGCCGCCGCGAACGAGACACACTTCTGCTTTATGTCTATTACGACTAGACGCCTTTTCCATTACAGATGCGATAACCATTTTGTAACACGTAACATTTACGCAAATATCGTACACTATATTGAAGTAACCCGCGGTCTAGGGGTAGCGTCTTTGATTCACAATCAAAACGTTTTCGGTCCCGGGTTCGATCCCCGCCACTGCCTACATTTTGATAAATAATCAGCATTGGCGGCCGAAGACTTCCGGCATAAGAAGTCAGCCTCATTCTGCCAACGGCCTTGTCAAAGAGGGCGGAGGGGCGGATAGAAGTTCAGGGCACTCTCTTGTCCTAGGGGTGGGAAATTCCCCCTAAAGGCGGAAGAATCAGCAATGATCAACGACATGAGGATGCAGAAGGCAATGGAAACCACTGCATTAAAGACACGTAACGAGTATCCACAGGACATGTGGCCTGTAATTGAAGAAGTATCATGATGGTCTCTCCATTGGCAAAAGATACCGGAATAGTCCCCCATTCGGATCTCCGGGAGGGGACGGCCAAGGGTGAGGTTACCATGAGAAAAACATTGAATAATCAACGAAAGGATAACGTTCTACGGGTCGGGGCGTGGAATGTCAGAAGCTTGAAATGGTAGGGAAACTAGAAAATCTGAAAAGGGAAATGCAAAGGCTCTATCTAGATATAGTGGGGGTCAGTGAAGTGAAGTGGAAGGAAGACAAGGATTTCTGGTCAGATGAGTATCGGGTAATAGCAACAGCAGCAGAAAATGGTATAACAGGTGTAGGATTCGTTATGAATAGGAAGGTAGAGCAGAGGGTGTGTTACTGTGAACAGTTCAGTGACCGGGTAGTTCTAATCAGAATCGACAGCAGACCAACACCGACAACGATAGTTCAGGTATACATGCCGACGTCGCAAGCTGAAGATGAACAGTTAGAGAAAGTGTATGAGGATATTGAAAGGGTAATGCAGGAGTTAAAGGGGGCGAAAATCTAATAGCCATGGACGACTGGAATGCAGTTGTAGGGGAAGGAGTAGAAGAAAAGGTTACAGGAGAATATGGGCTTGGGACAAGGAATGAAAGAGGAGAAGGACTAATTGAGTTTTGTAACAAGTTTCAGCTAGTAATAGCGAATACCCAGTTCCAGAATCACAAGAGGCGGAGGTATACTTGGAAAAGGCCGGGAAATACGGGAAGATTTCAATTAGATTACATCATGGTCAGACAGAGATTCCGAAATCAGATACTGGATTGTAAGGCGTACCCAGGAGCAGATATAGACTCAGGTCACAATATAGTAGTGATGAAGAGTAGGCTGAAGTTCAAGACATTAGTCAGGAAGAATCAATACGCAAAGAAGTGGGATACGGAAGTACTAAGGAATGACGAGATGCGTTTGAAGTTCTCTAACGCTATAGATACAGCAATAAGGAATAGCGCAGTAGGCAGTACAGTTGAAGAGGAATGGACATCTCTAAAAAGGGCCATCACAGAAGTTGGGAAGGAAAACATAGGTACAAAGAAGGTAGCTGCGAAGAAACCATGGGTAACAGTAGAAATAATTCAGTTGATTGATGAAAGGAGGAAGTACAAACATGTTCCGGGAAAATCAGGAATACAGAAATACAAGTCACTGAGAAATGAAATAAATAGGAAGTGCAGGGAAGCTAAGACGAAATGGCTGCAGGAAAAATGTGAAGACATCGAAAAAGATATGATTGTCGGAAGGACAGACTCAGCATACAGGAAAGTCAAAACAACCTTTGGTGACATTAAAAGCAACGGTGGTAACATTAAGAGTGCAATGGGAATTCTGCTGTTAAATGCAGAGGAGAGAGCAGATAGGTGGAAAGAATACATTGAAAGCCTCTATGAGGGTGAAGATTTGTCTGGTGTGATAGAAGAAGAAACAGGAGTCGATTTAGAAGAGATAGGGGATCCAGTATTAGGACCGGAATCGAAAAGATCTTTGGAGGACTTACGGTCAAATAAGGCAGAAGGGATAGATAACTTTCCATCAGAATTTCTAAAATCATTGGGGGAAGTGGCAACAAAACGACTATTCACGTTGGTGTGTAGAATATATGAGTCTGGCGACATACCATCTGACTTTCGGAAAAGCATCATCCACACAATTCCGAAGACGGCAAGAGCTGACAAGTGCGAGAATTATCGCACAATCAGCTTAGCAGCTCATGCAACGAAGCAGCTTACAAGAATAGTATACAGAAGAATGGAAAAGAAAAATGAGAACGCGCTAGGTGACGATCAGTTTGACCTTAGGAAAAGTAAGGGGACGAGAGAGGCAATTCTGACGTTACGGCTAATAATGGAAGCAAGGCTAAAGAACAGTGAAGACACTTTCATGGGATTTGTCGACCTGGAAAAAGCGTTCGACAATATAAAATGGTGCAAGCTGTTCGAGATTCTGAAAAAAGTAGGGGTAAGCTATAGGGACAGACGGGTCATATACAATATGTACAACAACCAAGAGGGAATAATAAGAGTGGACGATCAAGAACGAAGTGCTCGTATTTAGAAGGGTGTAAGACACGGCTGTAGCCTTTCGCCCATACTCCTCAATCTGTACATCGAGGAAGCAATGATGGAAATAAAAGAAAGGTTCAGGAGTGGAATTAAAATACCAGGTGAAAGGATATCAATGATACGATTCGCTGATGACATTGCTATCCTGAGTGAAAGTGAAGAAGAATTAAATGATTTGCTGAACGGAATGAACAGTCTAATGAGTACACAGTATGGTTTGAGAATAAATCGGATAAAGACGAAGGTAATGAGAAGTAGTAGAAATGAGGACAGCGAGAAACTTAACATCAGGATTGATGGTCACGAAATCAATGAAGTTAAGGAATTCTGCTACCTAGGCAGTAAAATAACCAATGACGGACGGAGCAAGGAGGACATCAAAAGCAGACTCGCTATGGCAAAAAAGGCATTTCTGGTCAAGAGAAGTGTACTAATATCAAATACCGGCCTTAATTTGAGGAAGAAATTTCTGAGGATGTACGTCTGGAGTACAGCATTGTATGGTAGTGAAACATGGACTGTGGGAAAACCGGAACAGAAGAACATCGAAGCATTTGAGATGTGGTGCTATAGACGAATGTTGAAAATTAGGTGGACTGCTAAGGTAAGGAATGAGGAGGTTCTACGCAGAATCGGAGAGGAAAGGAATATGTGGAAAACACTGATAAGGAGAAGGGACAGGATGATAGGACATCCGCTAAGACATGAGGGAATGACTTCCATGGTACTAGAGGGAGCTGTAGAGGGCAAAAACTGTAGAGGAAGACAGAGATTGGAATACGTCAAGCAAATAATTGAGGACGTAGGTTGCAAGTGCTACTCTGAGATGAAGAGGTTAGCACAGGAAAGGAGTTCGTGGCGGGCCGCATCAAACCAGTCAGTAGACTGATGACCAAAAAATAAATAAATAAATAAATAAATATTTAAGTTAGTGCGCTGCGGTAGCGTTCGCGCTTCCCGAGCATGGGGTCCTGGGTTCGATTCCCGCCAGTTTCAGGGATTTTCACCTGCCCCGAGATGACTGGGTGTTGTTGTGTCGTCTTCAGCATCATCATTCATCCCAATTACGGTCGGAGGAAGGCAACGGCGAACTACCTCCGTTAGGACCTTGCCTAGAGCGGCGGTGCGAATCTCCCGCATCGTTCCCCTACGCTTTGTCAAGGAACTTACGACTTCATCCCCATTCCATATTTAAGTGAATTCAGTCGGTTGTTCTAATAATTTAATTAACGTTAATCATCACTGTATTAAATAAATATCCTTGTTTCTCATTACACATTTAGATTGTCTGTGAGACTGTCACCATATGCCGGTAACAAAGAGACGCAATTGGCCAACAGAACTTGTTAGTGCTGTTTGTGTGAATTTCACGGCCAAAATATGTAAGAACCTCGTCTCCTCGAACGTTTAGTTCGTGGACTTTAAAGTCCGGTGCCTTAAAATGATCTCGTTATTATTTCAGTTTCAAATAACACGGTGACAGCATCCTTTCGTTGAACAGGCTATGTCACAACTGCTATTATTTTCTCAATAATATTTCACGTCTTACAGCCAGCCCCACATAAGATGCTTGTTTATAGCTGATTGACCAATTTGAACTAAATTTTATTACAATCATGCATCAACAGTGAACCAAAGTACGGTGGAACATCTCTCCACCTGATACTGCTAAATCTATTCAGTATATGCTGGAACAGATCATACAAAGAGCATGGCAACCCAAAGGGTATATACTGATTATAAAAGGAGATAGAGTTACTTCCAGAATTGTAGAGGGATGAGCCTACTGGACGCAGTACACATAGCCTATACCAGGATCTTGAACAGCATATTAAAAATAATATCAGAATATCTGTGATGAAACAGACCATTGAAAAACAACCAAAATTCAATCGAATGGCTCACTCAGAATTTGTTGATCTGGAAAAAACCTTTCATGAAGTTAGTACAAAAAACCTGTGGAGCATAATGAGGAAACAGTCTGCCCGCTCCTTTCCATAAATACCTCAAGAAGTCTATACGAAAATACAACAATCACATTAAAAACAAAATATGTAGAACTCAGAGCACCTTTCTTCACTGTCAGTATGGTCAGACAAGTATACAGCATTTTGCCAATGCGTTTTAATATTGACGATTTACTGCGTCGAAAGAAAACCAAGCTCCATGCAGGTATTCGAACAGACAGTGAGACTACTCCGGATTGTCTTTAACGTGCAGACGATGTCACAGTTTCAATAGAGGAAAAATACGACCTACAAGAAGAACATTGCTTTCAGAGGAAAATAGCCGGATATTCACAGACAAATCTAAAACAAGGGCTTTTATAGGACAGGAACCCATAAGAGCAAAAACAACGGGGAAAGATAGAATAGTAAAACAGGTCAGTTTATCTTGGTATGGTGTCACGTACGAGTAGGACAAAGAAAATTTGGAAACATATACTGAATAATAAACGGATACTTCAGGAACGTGACACAAAGAACGACATGAATGAAGTTTTTCAAAAAAACAACCGCTCCAAGTCCACTGTATGGGAGTGAGTCATTTGTCATTTAGAAACGACAAGAGTGTAAGAGCCAGGTTGTAAAAAGCTATACCAGAGAAAGCTTATTAAGACACAGCGACGTTAGGATAGAATTAAATATATTTAACCTAAGAAACAATACTGCAGACAACAGAAGAAAACTAATGGTCATCCCGACAGAATGAACATTGGCAGTCTACGTTAAGAGGTCAGAAATTATAGTCCGGTCTGGAAAGTGTGGGAAGGTTAATCAATAGATAGACATCGTAATAGAGAAAGGCCTAACATTTTAAGTGCCGAAGAATAAGACGCTGTCCAAGACACTATCCATTCCGTTCAACTTCCGTTTCGTGTCCTTTGCTGCCACTGACAAAATTACAATATCAACGTCAAACCTCAAAGTTTTTATTTCTTCTCCCGAACTTTAATTGCTATTCAAAATTTTTCTTTTGTTTCCTTTACTACTTGCTGAATGTACAGATTAAGATTATACTATTATACATTTCGCTATAACCCAGGTACTGGTCATATTTACATGTAATTAGCTTGATTCGTTCTGTAGAAGTCAAATGAGGATTGCTTTGTATCTTTTATATTACACCGAAACATTGCACTGTTTTTGTAGGTGAACTTTCTATCCTGAGAGATTCCCAAGACCACAATCAGCTGAAATAGGTCGCATATATTTAGTTTCGAAAGGATACAAACATGTAGGTGGTGAAATTTAGCAGGCATGAAGTTACTTTTCATAAGAACATAACCTCGCAGATATGCACAGCACGTTTAATGTGTTTCCTAGGCATCTCCTTAGTTCACGGAATTAAAGCTTGTCATGAACATACATTCTCACATACATATATACACCCTCCCCCCCTTCCCCCCCCCCCCCCCCCCCCCTCCCACAACACACACACACCCGCACCGGCGCGTGCGCTCGCCAGACTTTCATACTATTTGTTCCGGAGATATCTAATTCCTTCATCATATTTCTCTTTAACTAGTGATATGTGACTATTCACGTAAACGCAACCTTAGGCATTTTACTTGTTTCATGGATGTAGTTTGTAAACACTAAATTATTGCTGCTATTATAAGCTTGTATGCACTGAGAACATCCTTTTGAAGTCCCTACTCAGTGACAAAAAACACTGTAGTTTTGTATGTTTCATATTATGTACACGAGACTCTTTTCCCTTGCGCAATGTGCTTTACTTTGTGGTGTAGCTTATTTATAATCACGAATTACGGTAGTTTACTTGGTTACAATGTGAAAGCCATTCCGCTAGAGGATTATTTGACTACGATTTTATTCGTAATGTATGGGTTTCTTTTTAGTTGGATATGCCGAGTACTACGCCGCAAGTATAGCTTCTTTTTTTCTCTCTGTGTTGAAATCTTTTCGTCTAAAATACTTTCATAATTTCAACGTGTCGTCTTCTAATGTGCATTTGTAACGGGTTTTAAACTTTTCGGATACAGCTCGTTGATTTCATTTTCCGTAAGTACTTAGCCTGTTGTCATAAATCCTGTATAATAGGCCAAACATAATAATACAGACTTAACGCTGTCTATTATTTTTTGCCATGTTAATAAATATTTCATTATTACTTCTCAGTATCCAGATTTCTGTATTTTTTAAGGAACCTCAATTTTATCTCATTAGAATATGAGACTAGTGTAACATGCTTTGCTAACACATCAATGTTACTGTGTTAATTTAATATTTTCTAAGACGTAAATTTTATAGTAAATATTTTTTGTTGTTATACAGGGTGTCCGAGCTTCTTACATTTAGTGGACGATTTCCATGATAAAAGGTTTCTCTAATTATTTCCTTGAACTATCTCTCACTTATTTCCACATTATGAATTTTTCTGTTTGGCAAGCGTATTGGGACGTACACTGGACAGCAACAATCACTGTCAACGATGGACGACATGAAATGTAGAAGGTACGAAACAGAAGTGGAATGATAGATTTATAACGAAAAATGGTACAGATTCCACCACATTGTGAAGTAGGATAACAAACATTAATAACATCCATGCTTGGCACAGGTCAGACTCTCAACATAAAGCACGATATCGAACTCTCAGCAAAGAATATGCCCTCCTCGGGTACTAATGCACATCGCGTTTTCAAAAACGACATTGTTTACAATTTTCTAGTATATCCATTACAGGTTCCAGAAGGCAAGCTTACGTCTAGAATTTCGGATCAGCAGTGGTGGTGACATGTTCCATGCAATTTGCGTTGAAGGCTTGTATTTTCAGCCTACTGTTAAATAAAGGTGTATTCTGGATTGCAAGCAAGATCCTAGAATATCTATACACCTGCTTTACTTGTGAGGTACAATGTAAGAATTGTTCGGAAATTTTGGAAATTTGTGGTAAGTTCCTATGGGACCAAACTGCTGAGGTCATCGATCCCTAGGCTTACAAACTACTTATTCTAACTTTAACTTAGGCTAAGGCCAACACACACAACCATACCGGAGGGAGGACTCGAACCTCCGACGAGGGGAGCAGCGCGAACCGTGGCAATGCACCTGAGACCGCACAGCTACCCCGCGCGGCTTGATAATTGTTTACTGCGTCACGTGTTAGTTTGCGTGACATGGAATTTATGGACTAAACTGTGTTTAAACTATTCCTGAAGTCAAATCGGATGCAAAATTGTTACATGGTTCAACGTAGATGAAAAAAAGGGGATTTTCATCAGGAAAATATTTTATGGATTTCTTCAGGCCCAGTCAGTTCATTTTGGCAAGCAAAAGCACTTACAAGCTTTGTCTGTGAGGTCTCTGACACGTGTGTATTCGTGTCAGTTATTTCAATAAGTGACATTTAAGCGTGTCAAAGAACGTGTTAGAATTTAAATTAAAAGAAACAGAGGATTCGTAAAATTTTGTGTAACAATAATACACTTGGACGTCGTTTACCCCCTCGATCTTTGTCGATTGTACGGTAAAAAAAGTCAAAGGTATTTAGAATATAGAGGACTCAGGTTACCAAATGTCCGCACCGGGTAGCTGAGCGGTCAGCGCAACTGAATGTCGATCCTAAGGGCCCGGGTTCGATTCCCGGCTGGGTCGGAGATTTCTCCGCTCTGGGATTGGGTGTTTTGCTGTCTTAATTATCATCATTTCATCCCCATCGGCGTGCAGGTCGCCGAAGTGGCGTCAAATGGTTCAAATGGCTCTGAGCACTATGGGACTCAACTGCTGAGGTCATTAGTCCCCTAGAACTTAGAACTAGTTAAACCTAACTAACCTAAGGACATCACAAACATCCATGCCCGAGGCAGGATTCGAACCAGCGACCGTAGCGGTCTTGCGGTTCCAGACTGCAGCGCCTTTAACCGCACGGCCACTTCGGCCGGCAAGTGGCGTCAAATCGAAAGACATGCACCTGGCTACTGGTCTACCTGACGAGAGGCCCTAGTCACATTTTAGTTTAGCAAATGAACGCTGCTGTTATAGGTTTACATTTTATAGTAGTACTATCGGAAATAAGTGTGTGTATAAAGAATTACTTTTTTGTATGTTACACGCAGTTTAAATCTTGCCATTTTCACATCAGGTACTGTCTCAGGAAGAGCGCCTTCCGGTATCATTATCGGTCCGGGATTGTAGTTCGAATTCATAGTCACTGATGTAAACAAGTTTTTATTATTATTGTAGCCATTATTATTATTATTATTATTATTATTATTATTATTATTATTATTATTATTGTGCAAGGTGTTTCACAATTGGTATTGACCGCTAGGAGTTGTGTAGGGTGCTTAGTAAATAAAGCTTTGATAAGATACCCATATTTGAAAATATACAGTTCGGATGCAAAATAAGTTTGCTGTTCGAGTCACCTGCAGATGTCCCGCTTCACGATACGGACACAAACTGACACAAGAGGGTGCCGTCGTCAGTCGCTGTTGTAATTATCACGTCGTGCACTGTTTCCGCCCGACTGCAAAAACGGCTGCGATAGACTGGTAGTTTCGCATCTATGACGGTTGACAGTGGTGCTCCACAGATATTCTGCACTTTTGGCACTGGAGAAGACGTCCTTCGTCTTGTAGAAGAGAACCTGACGACGATTACGCGAAACGCTATCCACGCTGTATGCTCCTGTAGAGCACACAGCTCAGAGCCCAATGTCTCAGCTGTGTGAGTACCGCATAGGAGAGATTTCAAAGTGTTTTGGTATTCAAACTAAAAAGAACTCTGTATAATAATAGTAATGATAATAATAATAGTAATTTTTTCTTAGATCAGTCTCTCACATCACTTTACAATCACTTCCAAGAAATTGCAATTCAGGAAATAGCCGACCTCAACGAAAATGATTCACCCACAAATTTAAGAAGTACATGTTCCGTGCAAGTGATTTTAAAAACAGTAATAGCAAAAAACTCTCAG
This sequence comes from Schistocerca americana, assembly GCF_021461395.2. Taxonomy (NCBI): domain Eukaryota; kingdom Metazoa; phylum Arthropoda; class Insecta; order Orthoptera; family Acrididae; genus Schistocerca; species Schistocerca americana. The sequence continues at coordinate 86,711,252 of NC_060123.1, read as the reverse complement.
AACTTCGACCACATCGAAATTTAAACAATAAAAGCGAACAGTGCATCCCCCTTAATGACTATTTACTACTAATGTGTCTACAGATAGCAGACTTGGCTATGTGAGCGGGTAAATTAGAATTTCCTTCAGTCATTCCCGCCTATATCCGGGAAGACTTTCTTTGTTATCTATTCCTTAGATAGCGGCGTTCGCCGTATTCTTTTCAATCCTGGCTTTCTCTACCTCTTGTTCATTGCAAATTCTACCTACGGATCCACAAACAATCACGGACTCGTTGTCGGCAGCAGATAGTCAGCCACATGGCTGGAAGATGATCTGCTGGCGGTCAGGACACTACCCCACTCACAACTGAAAAGCATCCAGTGTTAAAAATCAATTCGCAGTTTCCTAAAATTCTTGCAATTTCCAGACTCTTGGCTTCCATGCTTCTTTATTCCCCGAAAGCTAGCTGAGGAATTTAGACACTGATACACATAAAAATATAAATGCTTATCGTGAAACATTCTTTGATGGGGATCATGTGTTCTGCGAGCCCCCAAAGCCTCCACCTTTGTGACCGCTGAAGTATGCGGCGAAGATCTCGCGTCAGCCCCTTACGGTCGTGGACGGCAACCCGCGTCGCACGGCGTGCCTGACCAGCTGCAAGCGGCTACCGGGAAGCGGATTACGGGGGCACAGCGGCATGTCGTCTGGGAGCTCCAGCTTCAAACGGCGCACAGTGGACAGATGGCTCCACAGTAGCTCGCTGACACTTCGACCCTCTCTCTCGTCACTCTGCTGCGTAGCTTTGTGCGATGACACTGAGTGGTATAACGTGCGGTCCTGTCACCAACATTTTACTGTGATTACCAAAACAACTGGTAATTACAATAAGGAGGCGACCACCTCGATGGCTGCGCGGTCAGCGGTGTGCATTACTAACCGAAGGGGCACGTGTTTGATGCCTGGCGGGTACGGCGATTTTCTGCGCTCGGTGACTTGTGTATGCTTGTCCTCACTTTCGTAACGTCATATTGAGATGGCTGTTTGGGCACGTACCGAAAGCCAATAACTAAAAAAATAAGGAGGTAGATGGATTTTGTGGCAATGCAGTACGAAATCTGTCTTTAAAGACAGTATTATGTGCCTTTACAGGTGCTGGATGGACAGTCAGCCTTTTGGCCAGTTCCCACGATGTGCAAGCATCAGTTTTCGTAGCGCAGCGCCTTAAAATATATACAGATGCTAAATCTAATTCCCCTCCTATAATTGGGTATCAGCATTCAACCATACAACCTGTAATTACACTAATATCTGTTTTAATGTTAATGAACAGATTGTAATAAAACTATACACAACAGTGTACTGCAGCAACAGTATTGAGCCAATTCCATTTCAAGACAGTGTACCTAGTGCTTCATGTGATGCGGAAAATTACCCACAACAGAATTTTCCGTCGCAAGCAGCAACACACAATATTTACGTTATTGACCCCCGTTACTGCCAGAAACGGACTGTAGTCTTCCTTGCTAGGCCAGTTGAGGAGCTACTTCAATGAGAAGCGTGCGGTGTCCTGACACCGTGCCTCTGGATGTTTGTTTTATTCGTGTGCTGTCTGCAGCGACGCCTTAAAGGATAGCCAGTTTCACGATAAGCTCCATGACAGACTGTTTCGTACTTTGTGGCATACCACCACATTCCATCAGTTCTCACCACCTTTGTTACACTAATATGATTCTATGCGCCTATGCATTCCTTAAGTGTTGATATCGATCTGAATGGCCTATACAGTTGGTAACTCCGAAGGAGTTCGCCTTCGATCTTCATGGGGTGTGTTGTGGCGTAACAAGCTTGCTACGCCACACTGGGAAGGGAGCCGAAAGAAAGGCACGCGTACACACACGCCGACTGGCGTCAAGTCTGGAACAAGATACGTTATGACTGCTATTAAGAAAATACGTAGCTTTGGAATATACTTAACTTTATTCACTCCTTGTGATACATCTCTCTTGACTATACAAATGCGACTCGTAAGGTACATGCACTGTTACAATTGGCGCCTTGTTAGGTCGTAGCCATGGACTTAGCAGAAGGCTATTCTTACTGTCTCTCGGCAAATGAGAGGAAGGCTTCGTCCGTATTGTCGCTAGCAATGTCGTCCGTACAACTGGGGCGAGTGCTCGTCCGTATCTCGAGACCTGCCTTGTGGTGGCGCTAGGTCTGCGATCACAGTGGCGACACGCGGGTCCGACATGTACTAAATGGCACGCGGCCGATTTAAGCTACCACCTAGCAAGTGTGGTGTCTGCGGTGACACCACATTCCTCCCCCGCAAATCGGCGACGGTCGTGTTATAAGGCTTCCGCCCGCCGTGGGGAGGACCCCATGTTGACGTATGCGATGAGGTGGGGAGCCTAACAACAGGCGAGGCTGTGCCACCCGCACCCGGCCATTCGGTCCGAGGGGAGCTAGGAAACGCCTGAAAACCTAGTCCAGGGAGCACGTCAACATGCGGTGTATGCGCCCGTAAAGAAACTGGAGGGGCCAAAGGGTCGACCTCCATTGCGTCGGGGTATCCGACGCGCGATGACGTCCTGTGGTCCGGAGCGGGCAAGCGTTCCATGGCGGAGGACAGCTGGTCACGGGAAGCGATCGGCAGCGCGTGACCCAAGGAGGCGCTTGGCGGCTGCAGCGAAGCGTCGAATGCGGGCGGCGCCGGCGGGAGAACAGGCGGCGGCGGCGGCGGCGGCGGCGCGTCGCCATGGGGCAAAATGGAAGGCATCGTCGGTAACACCTGGGGATGAGGCGAGCCAGTAGATGGGTCCCCAGGGCGCTGACCGGACGGCACCGTCGCTGAAAGCAGACGGGGAGCGGCAGAACCCGTGCGACGACAGAGGCGCAGCTGATTGAGATGCCGACGCACCTCACCAGAGGCCCCCAAAACCAAATACATCGCGCGGCCGAGGCAGCGAAGAACGCGCCCTGCGAGCCAACGCCGTGAACCGCGATAGTTGCGATAGAATACAACGTCGCCTGGAGCAAAAGCAGGAGTCTGCCGCTGCACAGGAACCTGATGCGGCGGATGCAGCAAAGACATCAAGGTTCGATGAGGACGACCGTGGAGCAACTCAGCCGGCGAGCGACCATCTCGGGGCTGAGACCGATACGAAGACAAAAAGAGCAACAACGCGTCCTCCCGAGAATGCGACTCTTTCAACTTCAACATCTGTGACTTGAAAGTCCGGACCAATCGTTCAGCGGCACCGTTTGACTGAGGCGAAAACGGCGCGGATGTCAGATGTTGAATACCATTGGCCTGGCAGAATGATTGAAATTCTGCGGACATGAATTGTGGGCCATTGTCGGAAACAATAGTCTGCGGAAGACCTTCAATGCAAAAGATAGCAGACAACGCTTGGATGGTGGCGGAGGACGTCGTGGAAGACATCCGGACAACAAAAGGAAAATTACTGAAGGCATCGACCAGAACCAACCATCGAGCATTCCAGAATGGACCAGCAAAATCAATGTGCAAGCGTTGCCAAGGGGAAGTGGCTTTTGGTCATGCAAAGACTTTCCGCGGCGGTGCGGATTGTTGTTCGGCACACGCCATGCAAGAAGAACACATATTCGTAATCGCAGCATCTATTCAGAACCAAGTACAGTGCTGACGAGCAAGTTGTTTCGTTCGCACTATACCCCAATGTCCTTGGTGAAGAAGCCGTAAAACAGAGGACTGTAACGAACGTGGGACCACGACTCTGGACTGATCATTATCAGAACGCAACAACAAAACACCACGTCGAACAAAAAGTCTCTCCTTGTGAGCAAAAAATCTGCGAACCAACGGATCCTCGATCCGAGACTTTCACAAAGGCCATTGCGTAGCAACAAAACGCAAAACGGTAGCAAGGACAGCGTCAGCAGCTGTGGCTGTAGCTACACGACGAAAATCAATCGGAAACGATTCGACCACTTCATCGGTTTCCGAATCAATGAACATGCAAGCAAGTTCGGAAAAATCGAATGCTTTATCCTCAGCAACAGGCAAACGGGACAACGCATCGGCGTTTCCGTGCCTAGCAGTGGACCGATACAAGATATCGTAGCGGTACTGCGAGAGGAAAATAGACCAGCGAATGAATTTCTGCGCTGTACGCGGAGGTACAGGCTTGTGCGGATGAAAAAGCGATGTCAAAGGTTTATGGTCTGTGATGATGGTGAAGTGACGACCATACAAGAAATCATGGAACTTAGTAACACCAAACACGAGAGCCAAAGCTTCTTTCTCTATCTGGGAATAATTTCGTTGCGCAGACGAGAGCAATTTGGACGCAAAGGCAATAGGGCGATCATGCGAGCCAACTTTGTGCGCAAGCACAGCACCGATCCCGAAATCCGATGCATCTACCATCAACAAAAGGGGTTTCTGGGGATCGAAAGGCGTAAGGCAAGTATGAGAAAGCAACACCGATTTCAACTGGCGAAAGGCGCGTTCGCATTCCGTCGTCCAGACGAACGGAACACCTTTACGGCGTAAGCGATGAAGCGGAGCTGAAATGGAAGAGGCATTGCGCACAAATTTATGATAATAGTTAATTTTACCCAACACACTCTGTAGCTGCTTCATAGTATGTGGCGAAGGCAATTCTTGTATGGCACGGAGGTGCTCTGGACTCGGATGTATGCCTTGTGCATTAATGACATGTCCCAGGTATGGTAAGTCACGAGCAAAAAACACACATTTGGCCTTCCGCAAGCGAAGACCATTTTGTCGCAAGACCTGAAATAATGGTCGTAGGTTCGCAAGATGATCTGCTTCTGTCTGTCCGGAGATCACTATATCGTCCAGATAGTTTGCTGCAGTAGGGACCGACGCACAAATAGTTTGTAAATATTGCTGAAACAATGCAGGGGCGGATGCACACCCGAATGGCAGTCTTTTGAATCGGTACAATCCAAGATGCGTGTTAACCACCAATACGCGCTGGGAGTCGTCGTCCACCGGTATTTGCAAGTACGCATCGGCTAGGTCCAACTTTGAAAAATATTTTCCCGGGCACAGTTTAGCAAAAAGATCTTCCGGGCGGGGCAAAGGAAAAGTAGCAGTCACTAGTTGTGGATTCACTGTGGCCTTGAAGTCCACGCAAAGTCTCAATTTTCCGGAAGGTTTTGGCAAAATTACTAAGGGTGAGGCCCAGAGAGAAGCTTGCACACGTTCAATTACACCCTGTGATTCGAGATCGTTTAATGTTCTTGCGACCTCATCACGCAATGCGTGGGGAACATTGCGCGCTCTGAAAAATTTCGGTTGCGCATTTACTTTCAGTTCCAAATGTGCTTCATAGTTTTTAGCGCAACCTAAGCCCGGTGCAAAAATGTCTGCAAATTCGTCACACAGACGAGAAACACTGTCTGAAGGCACAGTTTGATTCACTGATAGGACCTGATTTACAATAGACATGTTAAACAACTGAAATAAATCTAAACCAAACAAGTTCACTTCAGCAGAAGAACGAAGAACGTAAAATGACACAAGTTTTGTTTGTCCCTTGTATGTTGCAAGAAGGCTGCACTGTCCTAACACAGGAATTTTCTGTCCTGAATATGTGGTTAGCTTAACATTTGCGGAACGCAACGGAGGTTTGCCCAGTTGTTTGTACGTGTCGTGATTGAGCAATGAAACAGCAGCTCCGGTATCGAGCTGGAATGGTATGACCTTGCCATGAAAGTCCAAATCCACAAAAAGTTTATTGTCCTGCTGACGACAAGAGCGACTGTCTCGTGCAATTTGAACAGACACTGGTACAGAATCACTTGCTAATTGACGTGATTTCCGGCGACGTCGACACACAGTTTTTGTGGGACGAACACAGTCACTGTTAGAGAAAGTGGCACTGGACGGGGTGGAAGTAACGACATGAATGTCCATGGGCGAAGGTCCACGAGCCTGAGTGTCCTTGGTTCGATTCCGGCGCGAAGCAAAGGGCCTGTTTTGGTTGTGATTGTCTGATCTGAGCTTTTTCTGGCAAACACTTTGAACGTGTCCTTTCCTATTGCAGAAAAAGCAAATAGCTTGGCGTGATGGGCAATGTTCACGCGAATGTCGAGTAGCACACTGCGGGCATGATTTCACTGCATTTGTGTGCTGGCGCGGCACACTTGGCGTAGAGCGCGGCGGCAGCTGCGTCGAAGTGCGCGAGGCCCGGTTACCGGGCCGCGCAGCGCGTCCAGCGGGCCGGTTAATGTTACACACGGCTGGCGAAGTTTCAAAAGATTCCTGAGTACAGTCAAGTGTGTCTTGTCCATCTAATATGTCTATCACTTGTTGAAAGGAGGGATTAACTAGTTTCAAAATTTGCTCCCATATGCGAACATCAGAAATGTTCTGTGCAATTGCATCACGCACCACTGTATCTGAATAAGAAAGGCCACAGTCACATTCAAAGGCACAGTCCCTAGTAAGTCCTTGCAATGTTGCTACCCACTCCCTATTAGTTTGACCGGCCGTACGTTTTGTACGAAAAAACGTATACCGTTTTGCAACCACATTAACTGTTTCTTTGAAATAGGCTTCCAATGCCGACAAAATTTCCTCGTAGGACAGAGTTGCTACGTCGCGTTGGGGAAACAATTTCACTATCACATGGTAGGTGGACACACCAACACAAGAAAGCAAAAACGGCTGCCACTCATTACCTTGAATTCTGTAGGCGGCTAGATGAAAGGCAAACTGGCGGGACCATTCTGGCCACGATTCGTGCGCCGCATTAAAACTGCGAAACGGCGGTGCAACTGCATGTTGTGGCTGCGGTAGCGGTGAAGCGGCGGCTGCCGCATCGGTTTGAATGGCACGTTGACCCTGGACGAGCTGTCCAAGGGCATCCAATAACGCCTGCGTCTGCTGATTCTGCAAGCGATATAATTCTGACAGTACATCTGGCGAAGCCATGACACAAGTAAATGTTAGCAATCAGAAAGAACACTTTTCCTTCGTCGCCAATCTGTTGCAGCGTAACAAGCTTGCTACGCCACACTGGGAAGGGAGCCGAAAGAAAGGCACGCATACACACACGCCGACTGGCGTCAAGTCTGGAACAAGATACGTTATGACTACTATCAAGAAAATACGTAGCTTTGGAATATACTTAACTTTATTCACTCCTTGTGATACATCTCTCTTGACTATACAAATGCGACTCGTAAGATACATGCACTGTTACAATTGGCGCCTTGCTAGGTCGTAGCCATGGACTTAGCAGAAGGCTATTCTAACTGTCTCTCGGCAAATGAGAGGAAGGCTTCGTCCGTATTGTCGCTAGCAATGTCGTCCGTACAACTGGGGCGAGTGCTCGTCCGTATCTCGAGACCTGCCTTGTGGTGGCGCTCGGTCTGCGATCACACAGTGGCGACACGCGGGTCCGACATGTACTAAATGGACCGCGGCCGATTTAAGCTACCACCTAGCAAGTGTGGTATCTGGCGGTGACACCACAGGGTGAACCTTTGTAATCACTGTCGCTCGTAATTTCTCATTCGGTGCTCATGGTGCAAGTTAATTGTTTGTATTGAACGTTGACTTGTGCAAAGTGTAATGCACATATCCCATAGAAGGTTGATCTCTTTCACTTTAGCTTATCACTATTTTTCTCAGAATTTCGAACATCTCACACCGTTTCACAATGCCTAACGCTTTTTCTAGGTCTTGACTTTTCTTTAGTCTTGCTTCAGTTAAGACGTGCAGAGAGAGACCTGCCACTCTTCCATACCACCAAAGTGTTTTCCTGCCCGTGCTGGTTACATGTAACCCTGATAATGATGATGAGTATCTCCTCAAAATCTGATAAACGTCGCACCGCTACTTCGGCTGGTGCAGTGCTTCACAGCAAACGTGCTCCCCGAGCAGACAGTGAGCGCTGTCCCCCCTCCAACGTCACAGGGGACAGGGTGGGGACAGGTGCGGAGACATGTGTACGCGGGGTAATCGATCACGAGGGAAATACTGGGAGAAATCTACAGTGTCTTTACATTTCCTGTGACACTGCAGAGCAATTACGTCAAGCTGCAGATAAGCGAAGTAGAAACGTTTTCATTTTCCCTTTCAGTTGGGCTAAGAATCGTGATTCACTTCCCAACATGACTGGAGCTCTGTAGACATATGAACTAATAAATTTCATGACAAACCTACATTTTCTACACCTTCTTCAACGCTGCTAAGACTGTCACATACAGCTGTGTGCCTGCGATATCTACACCTTCATGCGGAACTAAGGAATATGCAACAAACTCTATACAAAGTTAGAAGACGGCTCTGAACTTCGTCTGCCATAGCCTGTGTGGGATACATGGCACTGATGTTTGATAACGGCACCACGTGAAACTCTTCAAAAATGGCTCTGAGCACTATGGGACTCAACATCTTAGGTCATAAGTCCCCTAGAACTTAGAACTACTTAAACCTAACTAACCTAAGGACATCACACACACCCATGCCCGAGGCAGGATTCGAACCTGCGACCGTAGCAGCCTCGCGGTTCCGGACTGCAGCGCCAGAACCGCACGGCCACCGCGGCCGGCTGAAACTGTTCTACCTGAAGTGGCTACAAATGTTCAGCTGCAGCTTCCAAGTATTCTTTTATTATATCACAATTCGTGGAAGGAAACAAGACCTTTGCTGCAAGTAGTATGGTTTTGAAGCTCAACGGAACGGCATACTTCCTCTTCTTACTCTCTCCTGAGAGCTTACTTATGAAACCGCTTGTACACGCTCAGGGCCTTCACATTTACCGCTTCCGTATTCTTTAAGCTGTAAAAACCTGTGATTCTTATCTGAACTGAATTTTGTGACGCACAAAACATTTTGCCAACTCATCTTTTGTACAAAAGGATAATATTCCTCGCATTGCGGACTGAAATGCGGAGACACTGTCGGTGTTACACAGTGCCGAATCGCCATCGCTGCTGTTAGATTATACCGCTGTCGAAACTGAGCATACCCTCTTCCAGAGTTGGCGCTTCTCCCGTATTGTCGCGACCACACAGCTCACGCGCGCTTCCCTCATAACCCACCACGCCACATCTGTTTGCTTACAGTATCCTGACTATGGAAACTCTCCATGTACTGATAAGAGGGACCAGTGGACACCCCGCTAAAAACTGAACACAGATCAAGGACGAAAAGAGGAAGAAAGTATACTGAACTGTGAAAAAAAAGCACAACAGTGAACGGTCCAGGCTGAATCACTGCAACATTGAGCGGAGAAGGAAAATGACGGCATCGTGGTTAAGTGGCGTGAATGATGTTTAATGTTCATTAACTTCTGGAATGCACGGACGTTGTTGTCCCTGTTATATAAAAATTCCAGCACGGTAGCTCAGCGTGTTCAGTCAGACAGCCGGCAGGCCCCTGCAATAGAAAACTGAGTGAAGGGACGAACGACGAACTTCAACGTCCGCTACGATCAAGTACAACGAACAGTTACGAACTGAAAGGAAAAAAGAAAGTGGCCACAGTGTTGGACTGCCAAGCAGGTGAGCCGTGTTCAAAGCTGCTTCACGTCTCCTTTTTCTTTATGCGCATATATTTCTTCTTTTTTCACTGTTCGCTGTATTCAAATTTGTGTCTGTGTCGTGGTGGAACGTCCGTTTGCAACAGCGAGGTGAATAGAGGGGACGAATAATGGCAGCTGATTCTGCACAACTACTCTGTTAGCAGCCGAAAGGAAGTGGCTTTCGATGGGAAACCCCAAACATCCGATGACAACGCTACAAGTCAACCGAACGAACCCTCCACCGGAAAACACGTCTGGTGTGCCATACACGGCGTTAGTGACAGTACGTGTGTCATACGATGGGAACCTCTTACCGTCGTACCTAATTTCTACGCATGGATGTGTGTGATGTCCCTCGGTTAGTTAGGTTTAAGTAGTTCTAAGTTCTAGGGGACTGATGACCTCAGAAGATAAGTCCCATAGTGCTCAGAGCCATTTGAACCTAATTTCTACGCCTGGTGAGTGAGTGAGATGTGCCTCCTTGCCCGATTTAGGTGTTCGTATGAATGTGAGTGTGATCACTCGCAATGAAATGATGAAAACATAACAGTTTGTCACATAAGCTGCAGTTTTCTCGTGCTGTCAAAACGCATGTTTTTAACGTTTTTGAAGTTGAATTCCGATTTGGAAGTTTTGACTACAGAATTTCTTTGTTGCAACAAAGTTCACATCCGTTTATTTGTTTCCAGAATGAGATTTTCACTCTGCAGCGGAGTGTGCGCTGATATGAAACTTCCTGGCAGATTAAAACTGTGTGCCGGACAGAGACTCGAACTCGGGACCATTGCCTTTCGCAGGCAAGTGCACTACCAACTGAGCTACCCAAGAACGACACACGCCCCGTCCTCACAGCTTTACGTCTGCCAGTACTTCGCCTCCTACCTTCCGAACTTTACAGAAGCTCTCCTGTGAACCATGCAGAGCCAGCACTCCTGAAAGAAAGAAAATTGCTGAGACATAGCATAGCGACAGCCTGGGGGAAGGTAGGAGACGAGATACTGGCAGAAGTAAAGCTGTGAGGACGGGTCGTGAGTCGTACTTGGGTAGCTCAGTTGGTAGAGCACTTGTCCGAGAAAGACAAATGCCCCGAGTTCGAGTCTCGGTCCGACACACAGTTTTAATCTGCCAGGAAGTTTCCGTATTTGTTGTTTTCATTTCTGTGAGATGTCTATGTGGTATCTCGCCTGCTCTCACTATTGACCACATTTACTTGTATTCTATAACCAGTGTATAGAATGACAACTGCCAAGACTACAGTAAGAGACCAAACATTTCAGTCACCGGACGGACGGTTAATAAAGTAGTGAAAAATAAATAAAATTAAACGGCACGAGGTGGATCAAAAACCGTGATCACTTAACCACGACGCCATGGCTGTTACACTCTATACAATGCTGCACTTGTTAAGCTTGGACCGTTCCCTGTTTCTATTCTGCTTTTTTTCTTCACTGTTCAGTACACCTACTTCCTGTTTTCCTGCTAGAGCTGTGTTCAGTTTTCGACGGGCTATCCACTGGACCATCTTATCCTTAAATCTGAGGGGTTTGTGATGGGGACGTTCTCTTGTGAACAAGAACGAGTGCTGATATTCAATTCAGCCAGTTGTTAAGCCCGGCGCTAGTGTATGAGCTGAGCAAACGCAGGTGATAACCTATTTACGTACCTTTATGGTTTGTAGAGTTGGAATAATGAAAGAAATGAAAAGAAAGACTTCCTGGACGACACTTGCGTACGAGATACGGATGTGAACCAGTGAACGCCGTGGGCGGGCGCCCGCCGCAGCGCCGCACATCGGCGGCCACGCCCACTCCAGCGCCGGGCGTCCACTGGCGGCTGCCAGTCTGCCGGGCCCCACGACGTGATTCAATATCGGCGCAGTGCCAGGCCTGCTTTTGACGCGCTGTCGCAATTTACCCATAAAGTGGCGGCGCGGCACGCTGGGACGGGGTGAGGGAGTGGGGGGCAGTGGATGGGGGAGCTACTACCGTGCCTGCTTCGATGTCGCCCTGACGGCCTATCGCGTCAGGTCGCGTCTAAAACAAGCGCGTATCAGCATATGTTATACACAGCGCTCAGCCGATCACGCTTCCCCCGGCTTTAGCTTGCGGGGAAAAAAATTCAAGGCGGCCTGTCTCTCTTGCAGTGGAGCCGAAGTCAGGGAAGAGGCTATTCAGTTGACTTTGACATTTTAATAGCCACTACAGCTACATGTAGTCATTGACCTATTACCTTCGGTAACTAATGCTGTCACTCTAGACATCTATTACGTGCAATAAACTATAAGTTTTACTCTGATTTTAATTTTATGTACACTACTGGCCATTAAAATTGCTACACCACGAAGATGACGTGCTACAGACGCGAAATTTTAACGAGAGGAAGAAGATGCTGTGATATGCAAATGATTAGCTTCCAGAACATTCATACAAGGTTGGCGCCGGTGGCGACACCTAGAACGTCCTGACATGAGGAAAGTTTCCAACCGATTTCTCATATACAAACAGCAGTTGACCGGCGTTGCCTGGTGTAACGTTGTTGTCATGCCTCGTGTGAGGAGGAGAAATGCGTACCAACAGATTTTCAAGTTTGACAAAGGTTGGATTGTAGCCTATCGCAATTTCGGTTTATCGTATCGCGACATTGCTGCTCGCGTTGGTCGAGATCAAATGGCTGTTAGCAGAATATGGAATCGGTGGGTTCAGGAGGGTAATACGGAACGCCGTGCTGGATCCCAACGGCCTCGTATCACTAGCAGTCGAGATGACAGGAATCTTATCCGCATGGCTGTAACGGATCGTGCAGCCATGTCTCGATCCCTGAGTCAACAGATGGGGATGTTCGCAAGACAACAAACCATCTGCACGAAACCGTTCGACGACGTTTGCAGCAGCATGGACTATCAGCTCGGAGACCATGGCTGCGGTTACCCTTGACGCTGCATCACAGACAGGAGCGCATGCGATGGTGTACTCAACGACGAAACCTGGGTGCACGAATGGCAAAACTTCATTTTTTCGGATGAAATCCAGGATCTGTTTACAGCATCATGATGGTCGCATCCGTGTTTGGCGACATCACGGGGAACGCGCATTGGAAGCGTGTATTCATCGCCATACAGGCGTAAACACCCGGCGTGATGGTATGGGGTGCCATTGGTTACACGTTTCGGTCACCTCTTGTTCGCACTGACGGCACTTTGAACAGTGGACGTTACTTGTCAGAAGTGTTACGACCCGTGGTTCTACCCTTCATTCGATCCCTGCGAAACCCTACATTTCAACAGGATAATGCGCGACCGCATGTTGCAGGCCCTGTACGGGCCTTTATGGATACAGAAAATGTTCGACTGCTGGCTTGGCCAGCACATTCTCCAGATCTCTCACCAATTGAAAATGTCTGGTCAATGGTGGCCGAGCAAACTGGCTCATCACAATACACCAGTCACTACTCTTGATGGAACTGTGGTATCGTGTCGAAGTTGCCTGAGCAGCTGTACCTGTATACGCCATCCAAGCTCTGTTAGACCCAACGCCCAGGCGTATCATGGACTTTATTAAGGCCAGAGGTGGTTGTTCTGGGTACTGATTTCTCAGGATATATGCCCCCAAATTCCTTGAAAATGTAATCATATGTGAGTTCTAGTATAATATATTTGTCCAATGAATACCTGTTTATCATTTGGATTTCTTCTTGGTGTAGCAATTTTAATGGCCAGTTGTGCATGTTATTTACGCAAAATAGGTAGTCTTCCACTCCCACTGCTCAATTTATCATTAGTACGGACACTGACGGAAATAAAAGAAACGTTCAACAGTGTACTAAAATTCAGTTTCGGAGAACGCCAATGGTAAGGCTCACTGATGACTTTGCTATCCTCAGTCAACGTGAAGCAGAATTACACAACCTGTTGAATGGAATGAACAGTGTAATGAGCAAACAAATGGACTGTGAGTAAATCGAATAAAGTGGAAAGTAATGAGGAGTAATAGAAATGAGATTAGCTGCGAAATTAGCATTAAAATTGATAACCACGAAATAGAAAAAAGTTAAGGAATCCTGCTACATTGGAAGCAAAATAAATCCGTACGAAGCAAGGAGGACGTAAAAAGCAGAACAGCACAGCACAGGCGAAGAGGGCATTCCTGGCTAAACATAGACTTCAATTTGAGGAATAAATTACTCACGGAACTGTATGGACTATAGGAACACCGGAAAAGAAGAAAATCGTATAAGTTGAGTTGTATTGCTATAGAATGATGTTGAAAATGAAATGGCCTGATAAGGAAAGGAATAAGAAGATACTCCGCAGAATCGGTGAAGACATCGATATATGGGAAACACAAATAAGAAGAAGGGGCAGAATGATTGTTCATGTCTTATATTATAAGGGAATAGCGGTGAAGCTGTAGAACACAAAAACTGCAGAGAAAGCCACAGATTCGAACCTATCAGACATCACGACTTTGGGTACAAGTGGTACACTGTTGGTGCAACAGAGCCAGATATGGCTGACCGTATAAAACCGTCAGAACACTGGTAACGACAAAACCTTGGAAGCTCCTTAAAACAGTACAGAAAACACAAATTTGTTGTATTTTTACCTAAGGTCTTCAGCTGTTGACAGAGATTCAGTGCTATTCCCAAGGTGGACAGTTAAATGTTCAGAGGATCAACATCATCCTCATCATCATCAACATTCTCGTCTTGTGTAGTTTCCCGTCACTGGCAGGGTCTGCTAGGAACACAAGCCTCAGCATTTTCTCAGATCATCCCACCACCAGTGCCCTTTTCCAAGCTACTATTCCCAACTGGTTGTAGTCATCTCCAGACCCAACAGTTCTCCACCGCTCTGTCGCTTCTCTGGCCCAGTATCATCCCCTATACCTTCTCCTCTTAGTCACTTGTCCGTCGGCAATTTTCTTACTTTCCTCGGGGACTCATGGCTTCCACGTCATTGCTGTAAAATTTCTAATAAGGTTTCGGATTGCTTTGAGAGTGTCTCATGTTTGCTTACTGCATTTTTCTCTGTTATGCTCCTCAGGTACATGAAACGTTCCACTGTTTTCAGCTGCTGCCCGTTATCGGTATATTTACATTACGTCGATTCATTTTTCTTCTCGTGACGACCAGCTCGTATTTCTCCGTATTAAAATCTTGGAAAACTTTTTCCTAAACGTCTGACTGTTGCTACACTTCGCCTCATTGCTCTCCCTTATTATCAAATAATACGAGCAAATATTTCTGTCATTATATCACCCATCATAGCTGTGAAATGTGACGGAGGTATCGCACTTTCTTGTTGATCGTGGCCTTCTAAGAAAGGAACGGAATAGAAAAACAGGGTTATAGTGAGGATAAAAGAAATGCCCCAGGAAAGTGTACATTGTTTGAGAGTTGAAAGTTCAGAAAATGTGAATGCAACATGTCGATTATTCTATGGTTTATGTTTGAAACAACGAAACAAGGAACATTTTTCTTAGGCAAAAGAGAAAAAATCTGTTTAGGGTATTCATCTCTTGGTCTCCCTCTACGATGTTTACCCTCCACGCTGCCCTCCAATGCTTAATTTGTGACCCCTTGATGCCTCAGAACATGCCCTACCAAACGGTCCCTTCTTCTTGCCAAAGTTGTGCCACAAACTCCTCTTCTCCCCTATTCTATTCAATACCTCCTCATTAGTTGCGTGAATTACCCATCTAATCTTCAGCATTTTTCTGTAGCACCACATTTCGAAAGCTTCTATTCTCTTCTTGTCTAAACTATTTATCGTCCATGTTTCACTTCCATACAAGGCTACGCTCCATACGAATACTTACAGAAATGACTTCCTGACACTTAAATCTATACTCGATGTTAACAAATTCCTCTTCTTCAGAAACGCTTTCCTTGCCATTGCCAGTCTACATTTTATATCCTCTCTACTTCGTCCATCATCAGTTATTTTGCTCCTCAAATAGCAAGACTCCTTTACTGCTTTAAGTGTCTCATTTCCTAATCTAATTCCCTCAGCATCACCCGACTTAATTCGACTACATTCCATGACCCTCGTTTTGCTTTTGTTGATGTTCATCCTATATCCTCCATTCAAGACACTATCCATTCCGTTCAACTGCTCTTCCAAGTCCATTGCTGTCTCTGATAGAATTACAATGTCATCGGCAAACCTCAAAGTTTTTATTTCTTCTCTATCGATTTTAATACCTACTCCGACTTTTTCTTTTGTTTCCTTTACTGCTTGCTCAATATACAGATTGAATAACAACGGGGATAGGCTACAACCCTGTATCACTCCCGTCCGAACCACTGCTTCCCTTTCATGTCCCTCGACTCTTATAACTGACATCTGGTTTCTGCACAAAATTGTAAATAACCTTTCGCTCCCTTTATTTTACCCCTGCCACCTTCAGAATTTGAAAGAGAGTATTCCGCTCAACATTATCAAAAGCTTTCTCTAAGTCTACAAATGCTAGAAACGTAGGTTTGCGTTTCCTTAATCTTTCTTCTAAGATAAGACTTAAGGTCACCAACATTTCTACGGAATCCAAATTTATCTTCCCCGAGGTCGACTTCTACCAGTTTTTCCATTCATCTGTAAAGAATTCGCGATAGTATTTTGCAGCTGTGACTTATGAAACTGATAGTTCGGTAATTTTCACATCTGTCAACACCTGGTTTCTTTGGGATTGGAATTATTATATTCTTCTTGAAGTCTGAGGGTATTTCGCCTGTTTCATACATCTTGCTCACCAGATGGTAAAGTTTTGTCATGACTGGCTCACCCAAGGCCGTCAGTAGTTCTAATGGAATGTTGTCTACTCCCAAGACCTTGTTTCAACTCCGGTATTTCAGTACTCAGTCAAACTCTTCACGCAGTATCGTATCTCCCATTTCATCTTCATCTACATCCTCTTCCATTTCCATAATATTGTCGTCAAGTACATCGCCCTTGTATAGACCCTCTATATACTTCTTCCACCTTTCTGCTTTCCCTTCTTTGCTTAGAACTGGGATGATTGTAATAAGACAATAATAAAAAAATGGGCATCAAGCTTTGATGACAAATCGATGGTGTTACGTGTTTGTTTCACGTTGTCATTAGATACTGGAACCACAATTTGGCACTAGCTACAGAGGAATAAGTTTACTGGTCTCAACATACGAGATATACGCTTATATTTTAAACACATGGCGTAAAAACATAACGGAAGAAGTACTGCATGGGGAGCAAATCAGTTTTAGTGAAAGACACTCCACGATAGCTGCAGTTTTCACTCAATATCAAACAAAACAAGAAGGCAGAAATTATAATAAACAAACAAATATTACTTTCACTGGTTAAAAAGCTTGTGACAGTGTCAATAGGCAGAAACTCTGGAAGATAATGACGTACTGCGGATATAAGAAACATTTAATACTTCGATAAAATGTTTGTCTCAGGACACGACAAACACTCTACATTTCAACGGAAAAATGGCTAGTGAGATACCAAATAACATAGGGGCATTAGGCTGCTGTATCTCCCCAACTCAACTGAACGTTTACCTACATGAAAAGAAGCATAAATGAAAAATTGAATTCCAGGAAAATACAGCCAGTGGCAGGAAAACTCTTTTAAACAACTTACTGTACGCTGACAAAGCTGTGATCCTAGCAGGTAAAGAAAGCGAGCTTCTGAAAGGACTTTACTTATTGCAACAAACCAGTGCGACATTTGATCTGCAGATCTCAACAGAAAAAACCTGACAAGTGCGAATGGGAGTTGCACCCTGTGGATACCGTGGGAACTTACTGACGTACACAGATACTTTATCAATAGGATTTTATGAGTGAGTATGTGAGCATGAAAATACGACAGAAATAGCGGTACCTATTGAGGGCACTTACATAATCTTTTTACAACACCAGGGGACCAAAGACCTTATCAGTTGACATAAATTTCAACTCTTGCTGAGGTAAAGGGGTCTTAATACTCGAACTGACATGGACCGCAAAGTGATCTTATAAAGATTCTGTTCTTACCGACTGAAGTACGAAACCCTGAAAACTAGGAAAAATGGACTTAATGGGAAAAGAACACATTAGAATCAAAGTAGTAATAGATCAGAAGATTTTAGAGTAAGTAAACCACCTCAGTTGCTTAGGGTTTGTCTTGACATACGAGTACAGCAAAGGTATAGAAATTAAGCTAAGTAGATTCAGTCGGGTATGTAGAACAATTAACAGAAACGTTAAAAACAAACCTAAGAAAATTACTCAAATTAAATTCTACAAAACTATTGCAGCCCCACCCTGCCATATGGAGGCGATGCCTGGGTGATTACTGGAAAGCAAGTAAGTCGTATTCAGGCACAAGAAATGAATTTCCTGGGAAGAGTTAAAGGTCGCACAGTAGAAGACACAATGAGGAATGAAGATAAAGGATAAAATTCCAGATTATAGAAGATAATGGGACGAACATCTCCAAAGAATGAGAATGAGAGACGTCCCATAAAGGTTAGGAAAAAGAGACAGAGCGGGAGTCCACCAAAGATGGGTGCCGTAATCACAAATTCTTGCCTGATAACTGAAGAGAAGGGAAAGAACAGCAAAAAGTATAAATCTCAAACGCTGAACAAGGCTGTGACATGTTTCTATGCTGCTTTTGTATGATGTTGTTGTTTTCAGCATTCTCTACAGCAACGCCTACAGTTACATGACTACTGCGCAATTCACATGTAAGTGGCTGGTAGAGGGTTGTTAGAACCACCTCCAGACTATTTCTCTAGCGTTCCATTCTCTGACAACGATTGGGAAAAGTGAACAACGCATGACCTCCGATTTCTCTTACTTTATTACGAAGATCATTTCTCCCATTTTCAGGTTGGCGCCAATAAATACATTTTCGCATTCACATGAGAAAGATGGTGTACGTGATTTCGTGAAAACGTCTCATCGCCATGAGAAACCCCTTTGTTTTAATGATAGCTGCCTCTGCTCGCTTATCATATACGTGGCACTCTCTCACGTATTTTGCGACACTACAAAACGAGCCTTGGACTTTTTCGATGTCCTTCGTCAATCCTATCGGGTAAGGATCCCACACGTGACAGAAATACTCTAGCAGAAGACGGACAAGCGTGGTGCACACCGTCTATCTAGTAAACCTGTTGCATCTTCGAAGTCTTCTGCCAACAAAACTGAGTTGTGGTCACTTTGCTTTAAGCTTTAGAATCACGATATCGTTGCGATTTCGTGACATTATCCTTCACAAACTATTTATTTAATTCAATTAATCGCAAGTAGAACAAAGTTAATTAACACACAGAGAAAACACACGGCTTTACACAACAGTTTATAACAATGTGGACAAATTCTAAAATAAAGCAATTATAGTACCCGAAATACTTCAGTAAACCATTCAGCTAATACAAAACCCGCTTTAAAACAATACCCAACCGACAAATGGATAACTAATTAACAACACTCAAACCTGATAAATCGCATAGATTGCCCAGACTAGCAGATATTTGCATGAGATTATCAAAATTAACTGTAAAAACAATTAAATTGTAAACCTAGCCGTCGAGTAAAGCAATTAAAATTAATGGCTCATATCTAAAATTTTAACTGGTTACTGTAACTGTTAGCCGCTTTGTTCGCAAACGAATTACGAAGAGGCTCGGTTGTGAACTAAATTAGTCAAAATATGCTGTAAATTAACAAGAGACAAAGCTGTACGCGGCTTGTCACTGCTACTTTATGATCTAAAAAGAAATAATAAAATGTTTTCAGACGCTACACAAGCAGCGCGGAAGCCAGATCCTAATAGCTCATTACAAGGGAAAGCACCGTTATCACCTAGGTATCTAATGGCAAAGGCAAGAAATCACATACATGTAAACGGGTCGATGCTCACCAGTTTTCAGAATGCAGTGCTGTAACCTCCACAAATGGTACTGTATGCTGGCCTCATTCCTGCTCGCCTGTCAGCCCGCTTGACATTTCTGCCGTGAAGTTAGGGCGGCAGCACTGTATATTACGTTCAAATGCGTGTGATATCACCATTTCAACATTCTGGCTTGCTGGTACGAATTTCTTCTGATTCGACCCACGCTTTAGTCTAGGCAAAGCCGTTTTACGGTTTTTAAAATCTTGGATAAGGAAAAGGTATTTGAGGGTTCATCGATTCGATTCGCCAGTACAGAGCGGTTTTACTGTTGTCAACATGTTTAAAAGAAAAGTTTTAAAATAATATGCAGATGCCCCGCGATGGTGAAACACGTTATTAACAAAAGAAGAAATTGCAACCAAGACTAGTTTTAATTCAAATATTCTACATACTGTTGCTGTATCAGACGGCCTAATGGAGTGCAAGCAATTTTACTCCACAAACAGGTCTCATGAACGCTCGTCGTATCTCAGCTGCAATCGCCCCTTCCTCCCACCTTTTCCGAGGCTGTTGCAATTTCACTTCTTTTCAATGAATGGGCCGGCCTCCGTGCTGCCCTACCCATTGGCGGGCGATTCTCGTTTTTCTGGTCTGTATCCGTACCCTTGGCCTGTGGGTACCGTCTTTGATTCATAATCAAAACGTCCTCGGTCACGCGTTCAAAACCGGCCTCCGCTTAAATTTCGATTAATTATCAGCACTGGCGGCCGAAGACTACCGCCATGAGGAGGCACCTACAACCTTCCAACGGAATTCTCAAAAAGGGCGGCGGAAAGGACAGAGGTTCAAGGCACTCTATTGTCCTTTGAGTGGGAGACTGCTCCTAAAGGCGGAAGAATCAGCAATGATCAACGGCATAAGGATGCAGAAGGCAAGGAAATCACTACATTAAAGACACATAACGGATATTCTCAGGACATGTGGACTGTAATTGAAAAATGATGATCTCTCTATTGGCAAAAGATTCCGGATTTGTGCCCCATTCGGATCTCCGGGAGGGGACCGCCATGGATGAAAGTGACCATGAGAAAAAGACTGAATAACAAACGAAAGGGTAACGTTCTACGAGTTGGAGCGCTGAATATCAGAAGTTTGAATGTGGTAGGGAAGCTAGAAAATCTGAAAAAGTAAATGTGAAGGCTCACTCTAGATGCAGCAGCGGTCAGTGAAGTGAAATGGAAAGAAGACAAGGAATTATGGTGAGACAAATATAGGGCAGCAGCAGTAAATGATGTAACGGGAGTAGGATTCGTTATGAATAGAAATGTAGGGCAAAGCGTGTGTTACAGTTAACAGTTCATTGATAGGGTTGTTCTTATCAGAATCGACGACAAACCAATACTGACAACAATAGTACAGGTGTACATGCTGGCATCGCAAGCTGAAGATGAAGAGAGAGAGAAAATATACGAGGGAATTCAACGGGTAATATAGTACATAGGAGATGAAATCTAATAGTCGTCGGGGACTGTGTGAAGGTGTAGAAGAAAAGGTTACAGGAGAATATGGGTTTGGGACAAGAAATGAGAGAGGAGAAATAATAACTGAGTTTTGTAATAAATTTCAGCAGGTACTAGGAAATCCTCCGTTCAATAATCACAAGATGAGGAGGTATATAGGCGCTTCAGTCTGGAGCCGCGCGACCGATACGGTCGCAGGTTCGAATCCTGCCTCGGGCATGGATGTGTGTGATATCCTTAGGTTACTTATGTTTAAGTAGTTCTAAGTTCTAGGGGACTGATGACCTCAGATGTTAAGTCCCATAGGGCTCAGAGCCATTTGAACCATTTGAGGAGGTGTACTTGGAACAAACTGAGTGATACTGGAAGATTTCAGTTAGATTACATCATGGTCGGACAGAGATTCCGAATGTAACGTGTACCCAGTGGCAGATGTAGACTCAGATCATAATGTAGTATTGATGAAGAGTAGGCTGAAGTTAGAAGTATTAGTCAGGAAGAAACAATACGCACAGAAGTAGGATACAGAAGTACTAAGGGATGACTAGGCACGCTTTAATTTCTCTAAGGCTATATATACAACATTAAGAAATAGCTCAGTAGGCAATAAAGTTAAAGAGGAATGGAAATCTCTAAAAAGGGCAATCACAGAAGTTGTAAAGAATAACATAGGTACAAAGAAGACAACTGCAATGAAATCTTTGGTAACAAAAGAAATGCTTCAGTTGATCAGTGAAAGCAGGAAGTACAAAAATGTTCAGGGAAATTCAGCAATATGAAACACAGGTCTCTGAGGAATGAAACAAATAAGAAGTCCAGGGAAGCTAAGACGAAATCACTGCATGAAAATATGAAGAAATCGAAAGAGAAATAATTCAGCATACAGGATAGTCAAAACAACCTTCGGCGAAATTAAGAGCAAGAGTGGTAACGTTAAGAGTGCAAAGTGAATTCCACTGTCAAATTCAGAGGCTATGTGGAGTACAATGAAGGCCTGCATGATGGGGAAGATTTGTTTGATATCATGGAAAAAATAAACAAGAGTCGATTTAGAAGAGGTAGAGGATCGAGTATTAGAATCAAAATTTAAGAGAGCTTTAGAGAACTTAAGAGAAAATAAGGCAAAAGAGTTAGATATTCCCTCAAATTTTCCAAAATCATTGGCGGAAGCGGCAACGGAACAATTATTCACGTTGGCGTATAGAATATATGAGTCTGGTGACATACCATCTGACTTTCGGAAAAGCATTATCCGCAAAATTCCGAAGACTGCAAGGGCTGACAAGTGCAAGAATTATCGCACAATCAGCTTACTATCTCATGTATCCAAGATTCTGACAATAATAATTTACAGAAGAATGGAAAAGAAAAACTGAAGGTGTGTTAGATGACAATCAGTTTGGCTTCAGAAAAG
Organism: Schistocerca americana; assembly: GCF_021461395.2. Taxonomy (NCBI): domain Eukaryota; kingdom Metazoa; phylum Arthropoda; class Insecta; order Orthoptera; family Acrididae; genus Schistocerca; species Schistocerca americana. The sequence goes on along the minus strand of NC_060123.1, from coordinate 86,688,920 downwards.
GTAAAGGCACTAGAGAGACAATTCTGACGCTGCGGGTGGTAATGGCAGCAAGGCTAAAGAAAAATCAAGACACGTTCATATGATTTGTCGACCTGGAAAAAGCGTTCGTCAATGTAAAATGGTGCAAGATGTTCGAAATTCTGAGGAAGATAGGAGTACTCTATTGGGAAAGACGGATAATATACAATATGTACAAGAGCGAAGAGGGAATAATAAGAGTGGATGACCAAGAAAGAAGCGCTCGGATTAAAAAGGGATGTAGTCTTTCCCCCTACTACTCAGTCATTGCATCAAACAAGCACTTACGGAAATAAAAGAAAGTTTGAAAGAGTAGATCTAAAATTCAAAGTGTAACCTTATGAACGGAAAGATTTGCTGATGGCATTGCTCTCCTGAGTGAAAGTGAAGAAAAATTACAGGATTTTCTGAATGGAGTGAACAATCTAATGAGTACAGAATATGGACTGAGAGTAAAACGAAGAAAGACAAAAGTAATGAGAAGTAGCAGAAATGAGAAGCCTAACATCAGGTTGGTGGTCACGAAGTAGATGAAATAAAGGAATTGTACTACCTAGACAGTAATATAACAAATGATGGACAGAGCAAGGTGGACATCAAAAGCGGACTAGCACTGGGAAAAACGGAATTCCTGGACAAGAGAAGTCTAATGGTAACTGACTTAGGCCTCAATTTGTGGAATAAATTTCTAATAATGTATGTTTGGAGCACAGTAGTGAAATATGGACTGTGAGAAAACCGAAACAGAAGAGAATCGAAGCATTTGGGATATAGTGCTAAAGACGAATTTTGAAAATTAGGTGGACTGATAAGGTAAGCAATGAGGTTATTCTGTGCAGAATCGTAGAGGAAAGGAATGATTGTAAAACACTGACAAGTAGAAGGGTCAGGGTGGTAGGACATCTGTTAAGACATCAGGAATGACTTCCATGGTACTAGAGGAAGCTGTAGAGAGCAACAACTATAGAGAAAGACAGAAATTGGAATACATCCAACAAATAATTTGGGAAGTAGGTTGCAAGTGCTACTCTGAGATGAAGACGTTGGCACAGGAGAGGAATTCGTGGTGAGCTGCATCAGACCAAAAAAAGAAATCCCATAAGCTCTTCTTTAGCTGTCACTTTGGAGACCTCCTGGAACTTGTTTTCCACTAGTCTCATCTCCTGTGCTCCATGAGTGCTCTGTTTGAGAGGGCCCATATCATAACACTGAACAACTCCAAGCACAGTTCCTGGTGCTCGTCTTCGGTCGACCTCCGCTGGACAGAACCACCACATCCTCCTCCTTTTGTCTTGGCACCCTTTCCAGCATCCTTCTATGTTCTCCTGACTGGACCTCCTACTGCCTCCTATTGGAAATGCCCGCCATTCTCTTCTTACCCTTCCACGAAGTCCAGCCTGAGCCCACATTGTGAGGTGCGCAAATGGACAAAAATCTGAACTGTCTTCTCAAGCCCAGGGTGTTTATCAGACATTATAGATAAATATGAACATGGCCCTGTAAGGCAGATAATATTAGGTGCGGATCATAACAAAAAAAATTAGAAAAACTGCTGTCATGTAACTAGAATGCTTGAATTAATAAAAGTGAAAGTTTGGGACCTATTCTACATAGACAAAACAGCTATTCCCTTTTTCATTCTACATAAAATTTATCGCTGTGCTTTCAGGGGTCAAGTGATACACAACAATCATGTTCATTTACTTCCAACACTCAATATCAGAATACTTAACTCTTGGACATATTGAATTGGCGATTATTAAATTTGTTATCTCTACATATAAAAATTTTTCAACACATGAAAGAATGATTAAAAGTCTTCATCAGCTAACTTACATCTACGATGGCATAGATGGTCAATGCACTGAGTTGCTGGAGAATAATTTTACTTTTTAAACCAATGAAAAACTCTCATGTACAATGTGAGGGTAGGTTAGTACTCTAGCTTTTGATATTCAATGGTCAAAGTGTACACAAGTTTGAGTGAGCAAAATCTCATCATTTACTGTGGCCTGACGCATGATGGTACTTTACCAAGTGGGATCTGCAGCGGCGTTGTCTCCATGCTGGATCTGAAACGCTAGTTCCCTACTCTAGCCTTGAATAAATTCACTCAGTCTCAACTGCGTATCGTAGAACATTAATTTTTCCCTAGTCGAAATAATGGCTATTGCACACTCCCTAAGGGTTGGAGTGACGTGCATAATTTCTTTGCCTGCAAAAATTCCCACAGGAATATGTTTGCTATCTGTTGCCATGATATGTGAAGCATATCGTCCACTCTTCGCAGAAGCAAAGCTCTCACCACCCTCACTATTTTCCACACACTAGTCCAGTCCGCCATGAGACAAGAGAGATTCTAGAAAGTTTAGTTCTCAAAATGCTTTTATATAATGGGGATCTCGCTACCGTGTTGCATCTGGGTTGCCTAGTATGGCTTCAGCCAATCACCATCTCATTAGAGGTGAATTTTATTTTTCTTTCTGGGTCACCACCTAGCCCTGTTAAAGCCGGCCACCCATTTATCCTCGGTCCTGGCCATGTTTATGTTAAAAGGAATATAGTATTGTTCTATCCTTATCCCTTTCTGCACTGAAGCTCGCCATTCTCTTGTTAAGTGGGGTTTTCCAATGCCATTAACCACCTGCTCGGTTCATCTCCAAAATGCGTTTCACTTTAACTTACTTATGCATGTCCCTGTCCTTCTATTGGTAGATATTATTTTGTTAGTTTTCGATACAAGAGATTACTGCAATTGCCCTTTACATTATATCAGTTATTTTTAGAGGATGACACACTGTATCGTACTGTCATTATGGATCAAGCTCATGTGAAGTACATAAAATCTGGATGCCTTACAACATCATGTGTGCATTTTCGGTTTCATTCCCCTGTACATCATTTCTGCCCACCTCTCCGATTCATGTGCATGTGCCTTATATTAACACCCCTGATCTGGCTAGTTTTTCTCTGGCTAAGGACGTCAAAGACATTCTACCTATCCTTTCCATAATGAGATTTTCACTCTGCAGCGGAGTGTGCGCAGATATGAAACTTTCTGGCAGATTAAAACTGTGTGCCGGACTGAGACTCGAACTCGGGACCTTTGCCTTTCGCGGGCAAGTGCTCACCCAACTGAGCTACACAAGCACGAATCACGCCCCGTCCTCACAGCTTTCCATACTGTCTCACATGTAGCTCCTGCAGCTACCTACCATCCAGGCACATGTTTTCTCCAACCCATGGTTTCCCACACCCTTCCTCAACCTCTGAGCATATTGATTTGACATCTCTGGTATGGCTGCACCTTCCTCTCCACCCTGGCTCCATATTTTCTCATCTGTTCCACCCTCATTTCTGCCCTTTGGGTCAAACACATCTCAAGCTCCATTCCTACTGCACTCCTTCCCTCCCTCAAAGTGCCGTCCTCTGCTGTTCCAGAAACTACCACTAGCACAGCTGTCCCAGGGAAATCCTTACCTTTAGATTACGAAGAGTTTTTGTGCCAAGTGCAGCGTGCTCATCCCTAATGGTTTTTTTACTCTGTGTAGTCTGCTTCCAGACTGGTTCCAGTTGGACCGCTCCTTGGCTGCTGACTGTCTTGCAGACACACCAGGTCCTGATACCCTGCCTGGGCATATGGCCAGGAGACATTGTCTCCTTTCGACACTGCTTGCTTGGTACACAGCTCTAGCCATGGACCAGTTTCATGGAGAGGCCCTCTGTAGCTCGATCACCCTGTCTGATAAAACTGCTGGTGGAGGTGGACCTCACCCTCCAGCTGCCCTGACTGCTGGCAGGCATTCTACAGTGGCCAGGGACTTCGAGCAGTAACACTGTCTCTCCCACTTTCCGGGAGGATGAGAGGTACGCTGTATGTATCACGTGTCTATGCCTACTCTGTGAGCAACACGTGTTACATCCAAGTTACATGTGTAGCCAGCTTCTTAACACACATAGGCTTCTGCGTTACACACATCCCCCAGTTGGTGACCTAAACTCCCACAGATCTCTGCTTTACGTTGACTATGTGACAAGAAGTGAGACCATGTGTATCTTGGCGCTGGGAGCTGTACTTAGGGCGGTGCATGGACTCTGTTAAGCCAGATCACTTCGAGAGAGCATCCTGGGCCAGTCGGTTGTATACTTGGATTACGTAACCATTACGGCACCTCACCTCAACCTCTCGATACCAGCAATAATCTACTGTGTTTCTGTAAGGCAGTTAACATATTTCTGAGACAACATTCAGATTTGATTTCATTAATGTAGAGGTACTTTGATACATCGATATGTTTATATTGCAATGATATTATTCTTATGTGAATTCTTTTTTCTGTCACTATGATCTTTGACGTACTTGTAACTCAGATTTTTGGGCGCGTAAGCGGCTATTGGAGAGTCAAGTCTTGGTCGTCAACTTGAAAAGACGCAAATTGTAGTCAGTTTATGTAATGTGAACTTTAACAGTGAGGAAGATATTTTCAAACATTCGCGAGTTACGTGATATTGCAACAAAAGTAGTATAAAAGAAGTATAACTTAAATTCGGAGTGCCGATTACTTTTTTACATCACTATTGTGCTAACTTTCAAAAGTTTTTCTTCAGGAATGGTTTATGAAACACATCTATAAAACTTTAGAATATCGCAGAATAACACCTAGGCTTCTTTGCATCCGAGCTTGGAATAATCATTACCTAGATTTTCGACGATTGAGCCTTGAGTTCACAACGAGAACAGCGTGGGAAACACGAAAAGATGAGTGCCTAGTTTATCCATTGTTTCATGAAATGACTTTATTAACTGTGCTGTAATGACACCTGCCACATAATACAACTTTGTTGTTGCCCGAAAGTGCAATATTTAGCAGCGTGAGCAACACTATAATCATAATTAATTTTTGACCTTTGTTGTGGTAGGGTCGTGAATGCACTCATACATCATCAGGAAAATACTCGGAGGGAGTGCTATGCCGTCATTGCTGTCTGTGGACATCCTGGCAGAAGATGTTGACGTAACTGCTGTGACTGCCCATTGGCTCCATAGTATTTTCTCCTGTAACTATTGACAGAATGATAGACTTAGACTTTTGCCACACCTTCTAAACATTGACTGTGGCTCGTCCTCTCGACTCTTTAACCAATTATTTGTTTCTTAGTGACTGTCCTAGTGTGATATTCTCAATCGAAGTCCTTGTGCGCAAAGTTCACAATGAGAAAGTTTTTAAGATACTGTGACAGTCTCAAACGCAATAACCTTATTTGTGCTCTTTAAGTACACAAGAAGTCATTTTGGTTTCTTAAGTGTTTCTGCACAAACTTAAACGAAGGTAGTTATCGGCCTTCAGCCTGATACCCTTTTTCCAATGTAACACAGGTAACTTGTAGTCAGTTTATTCGTTAATCCGGTCAAAGTCGGAGTGTTTTGCAAAATGGTACAAATTGCTCTGAACACTAGGGGACTTAACATCGGAGGTCATCAGTCCCCTATAATTTAGAAGTACTTAAACCTAACTAACCTAAGGACATCACACACATCCATGCCTGAAGTAGGGTTCCAACCTGCGACCGTAGCAGTCGCGCAGTTCCGGACTGAAGCGCCTAGAACAGCTCGGCCACAGCGACCGGCGGGAGTGTTTATGTGTTCGATAAATACTCATGAGCTAATCTTGTTGAAGTCTGTATCTTAACACTTCCTTCTGTCTGCGCTGACAATCTGAATTGAATAAACGCTTTATGCATCTTCCACCTGGGTATGTTTTTCTTGTGCCGCCTTCAGCGGACACGTTAGATAAGCTTGTCGACTGATTACAGTCTCTAGCTGCTAAGAAACATTTGATGGCACGTCTCTGTGGTGACTGTCCATCATAGCGCAGTAGACCACAATACGCATAGATGATAATTTTTCCTTTCGTCGTCCAGAGGCAGCTACTATAACACATCGGACAGCTGTGTTTTTGAAAAACATTGACACGCAGCTAACCTTGTCATGAGTTCGTCTCGGCGATGAAATGAATAAGAATCTGCTTCAGACTTCGTCAACTTGAAATACTCACAAATAGACATCCCTCAGGCTTCGTGATAACCATTAAAGACTATGTAGAGAAAATATTTTTGATGACTTACAGTTATAATAGTTCAAATTCTGTCCAAGGTCCTCTCAAAGAGGGGTAGAATTAGTCTTGCTCTGGAAAAACGTGCCTAACATGATGCATTCATTGTTTAAAGGCTATACCGATATCGAATCTCTAATTACCAATATCCCATATATATTTCTTAACCAATGACTTCGTCAGAACACGCTAGAGGGAAACATCTGATGGAGACTCCTACTAAACAAGTTCACTCAATACCGAAGGTGAAGTTGCTACTAGCTATGTCAGCTCAATTTATGGTATTCTACTGCCACTGTAATTTGAGTTTTCAAAGGATTGCCGGCTGCTACAGTTGAGAATTCATCGCCGTGTTAATTGTTGGCTGGGCGAAAAAATAGCTGTAAATATTTCATCATAAATAAGCAGCGTCTTTGTCTGACGCAAATGTGACTTCAATATTAAGATCAGTGAGCGTTAACACAGACTTGATTGGGATGACAGTTTCCTGGTTGTGGGTAAGCACTAAGCTGTTTGGATGTAGTTAGTGACTCTGGGTAACTGGTATTGTTTCTTACGACTGTCTTTGATATACGCTTGTTGTGTGACGTACTTTATTACGTAGGTAGCACACAACGCTGTGGGAAGGTAAAGCTGGTAGTGGTGGGACTCAATACCACGCCAAACACAACGGATACCGGAGCTGATAATTTACTGCTGGTCTATCATTAATCTCTAAACAGTCTTAACATACTATAACGACTGTCCTGTTGTGACGATTTTGCCATCATCAGCATTAGGTGTGACCCTCAACGGCACCAACACACTCCCGTATTCGTTGTTGTATGGAAACAAACAGCCTCTTTACGTCGTCTTGGGGGATTTCTTTCCTTTCTTGAAACACATTCTGTATCTGTTCATGAATACTGCTAGCTGGAGGTTGGTATGAACGAATGTCCTTTTCCCATCGTATCCGAACCACTTTGTATGAATGACACGTCAGGGAACCATAAAACCCTCAAGGTGTATGCGGTGTGAACTGCAATGTAGGATCTTGCTTTATCCTGCAGTAATATGCCATTCGGTACACAGGTGATGGAGGGCGTGACAGTGTGATTTGCCAGTCTTCTGTCATGTTGTTGAGAATTCAGCTCCTCTTCCATTATTACCGAATTAGTCGTATTGACAAATCCAATAGCTCCCTACCCACCCCATGAACCCAGAAGTTGAAGTGACACAGTTCGTTAGAATCGCTGCTCTCTGTGATATTTCAGCCGATCGTCTACAGTCATTTTGGTGTCGTTCCTACCACAAACAGAAGTGAACGCAAGGGGAAGCCACCAAATATCACAGTTGACTCTGCTTCTACAACATGCAAGACTCTGATGTCTCCGGTGTACTGTTGGTAAACGATGATTCGAGTCTTGAGACCTCAACGCAGCTTCCAGTAGCGTGATGCCGACGATTCATAGATGACACTCTACCTGTAACAGCTGTCGTCATCAGTCTATTCGGCAGAGCCAGAACGAACAATTTTACCATTTTTTTACTCCCCTCGACGCACTCTCATTCAGAATCTACCTCGTCACCACTTGTTCTGTAGACACTGCGCGACAGTTATTCGTATCATCTGTCGGAAAGATACTCAAACGTCCCTCACGCCAATGGGTCAATGTTTCTCAGAATCGAAAGATGAAGATACGTGCTCAAGTGCATTACTCTGGGCTTACTGTGTTACGACATCCACCTGGAAACTTCCAGTCCCATTACACACACCAAATAGGTATAATGTGCTCTCGCCACTCTTAATGTTAGGAACAGTTTTTTAAGTACTCATAATACTGAAAGGTAACTAACATAAGAAGGAAATTTTAATCGAAGTATCCCACAGGTACGTCAGTAACGGAGTACCAGTTTGGTAGCGTTTGGTCGAGATACTTTGATGTGACACTTCCGATTTCCATGAGAGAGGTGTCTTGAGCTGCCGCCGATACTAGGATGGGACTTAACATCCGTGGTCATCAGTCCCCTAGAACTTAGAACTACTTAAACCTAACTAACCTAAGAACAACACAGAACACCCAGTCATCACGAACCAGAGAAAATCCCTGACCCCGCCGGGAATCGAACCCGGGAACCAGGGCGTGGGAAGCGAGAACGCTACCGCACGACCACGAGCTGCGGACTATATGGTTACAACTCATGAAAAGCTCGACATACAGTACTCATTGGAAGCCTGCTTATTCTCTCATCCTAAAATCGACATAGCTTTGATATGAATAGCACTAATAATAATTGTAATAATTCGTATTTATAAGTTTGAGTAGTTAAAGCAGATACCTTTCTTATTGAGGATAATTTAGTTGTCTCATAAGTACTCAAACAAATAGTTACCTAAGTGACTTCCACAACTGATTGCTCAGTATGTAACGCTGGAAATACATATCCTCCTATTTCCATCTATTGTACTATAGATTTTTCCTTATTTTGTCACCTGAATGTATGACATTTCTGTCTCTTTATATATTGTAATTGTTTTACTGTTTGTATATATATATTTATGCATTTATGTTGGTTTGCTTTGTGAATATTATTTGTATTTATACTCTGGGTCTGGCCTAGGGAAAACTATGCTATCGAACGAATACATCGATAGGTCGTGTGGAGAACCAAATTGTTTAGGATCTTTGGTAGTGTTAACACTGTCGCGTGGAGCGCGGGTAGAGGGAAGTCTGGCTGGCGTGGTGCAGTGGAGCAGGTGTGTTGTGTGACGCTCCCGCGAGTTGCCGCGCTTTCGGGGTTGGGCAGCATGTAATTGCGCTCAACTTGCTATGATAGTTTCTGACACGGTGTCGCGGACGGGAAGCATTAGCTGGGGCACATCAAGAGCCCGTTTCGCCTGGTGACCGTGTCGAGAAGAAGGCGCGCCAACATCCAGCTTCTGCAACAGCGACGGCCGACAATGAGTGACTGTCGTCTCCTCCTCGATCGACGGCTTCAAACTTTCAATTAACCAACAAGGAAGACTGGAAGCACGTAAAGTTTTAGAACTGTATGGCAGACCTCAGCTTTTCATAACTAAATTACAGCAACGTAACATGAACCTTTGTTGCTCATTGTCCCAATTGCATTACCAAACAGTCCGCCCCAGTAGCTGAGTGGTCAGCGTGACGGATTGCCGTCCTCTGGGCCCGGGTTCGATTCCCGGCTGGGTCGGAGGTTTTCTCCGCTCAGGGACTGGGTGTTGTGTTGTGTTCATCATCATTTCATCCCCATCCGGCGTGCAGGTCGCCCAATGTGGCGCCGAATGTAATAAGACCTGCGCTATGGCGGCCGGACCTGCCCCGCGAGGGGCCTCCCGGCCAATGACGCCAAACGCTCATCATCATCATCATCATTACCAAACAGGGTCCCTTCCTTTTCCGGAATGAACCCTAGTGTCGTTGAAATTCAAACGCCAGCATCATTCGATTTCACTGCTTTAATTTCAAAGTTCAGTTACGGTATTCATAGCTGGCTACAATATTTAGATTACACAAGCACAAATTAAGAGTCCGAGTTTCGTTACCGTATTTTAGCTTACCTGTCACTGCAGCTCAGCTTGGTACGTACTAAAGTTTACTATTGTTAATTGTTCAGAATCATTTAATTCAAGTTCAAAGTTAAATCTCTTATTTCTAAATTGCGTAGATTCAAGTAGCTTTTGAAATGATTGTTGCGGTAGTCCAAGACTAACCGTATTTTACTGAATTTCGATGTGCTTCAGAAAAAAAGCTCACTATTAACATCAGTCACTAAATTAACTTTCGATTTTCCGGTTTTATTAATTCTATTGCTAAATTATGTCAGAGTGTAGTGAAATTTATTACTTCTGACAAACTTTCAGTTTTCGTACTACACGTGTCAACCTTCAGTTGCCACGCTTCTAGTGCTAATTATATGTGTAATAAGCTTACTTTTTCAGTTACTATAGTAATTGTCCTTAGGACTTGCGACCGTAATTTCCCCCAAATCTCAAATATCTAATTACCGCTAGTTAATTGTTAACGTAACGGCCGCACATTTACTTTCTTTATTAACTTTACCCCTTTTCAAAATTAACTTCCACCAGTTTCTTTTGCATTTTTCCTTTCATTTAGATGTAACCCTTTCCTCCCTCTTTACCGACAGATTAACTTCGGTGACGATTGCTTTTCCCAAATTTCCAGTAGGTACACGTAGTTTAATTTTTCACTGTCATTAAGGTCGATAAGTGACTGGAGGTTACAAGTACCCCAGGTATTACGATAGACGACTCGCACAGTGAAGTGTCGGGTCACACTCGCAAGTTAGTATTACTGTCGAAAGATTATTTTTAAGCTACCTCCTTTCCTGATGGATTAAATGTCCTGAGGATTCTTCCAGTGAATATCACTGTCACATCTGCCTTACCCACTATTAATTTTATGTGCTAGCTCCACTTCAGATTGCACCGTACACATACTCCCACACATTTCATGGGAGTAACTGTCTCCAGTGACAGTTCTGCAATCGAATAATCATACAGTAACAGGTCTTCCTGTCTGTGTGTACGCAATGCGTTACATTTGTTTACGTTGAGGAAAATGGCTCTGAGCATTATGGGACTTAAATTCTGAGGTCATCAGTCCCCTAGAACTTAGAACTACTTAAACCTAACAAACGTAAGGACACCACACACATCCATGCTCAAGGCAGGATTCGAACCTGCCACCGTAGCGGTCGCGCGGTTCCAGACTGTAGCTCCTAGAACCGCTCGGCCACCCCGGCTGGCTACATTGAGGACTAATTGCCACTGTCTACACCAAACATCGATCCTCTGCAGATTCTTCTGTGTCTATCTACAATCCTCCAGCGTTGGAGCTCCTCTGTGTACAACAGTACCGTCTGCAAATAGCCTCATGGAACTTCTGACGTTGTCCACTAAGACATTTACGTATATATTGTGAAAAGTAATGATGCTATGACACTCTGTTTGCCGACGCCAGATTTTCGTTTATGTCTGAAAACTTCTCAACTTGAGAATGTAATGCCGTAATCTGTTGGCTAGAAACTATTCCATCCAATCAAACAGTAGGCCTGTTTCGTGAGACAAAGTATGTATGGCCCCACTCTCCATTGTTACCAAATTTATCCAAGATGGCGGCGATGATGTCATCCAAGATGGCGGCCTGCAGACTTGGCAACAGCGCATAACCTCATCCAAGATGGCAGCCATGATGTCAGCTGATGACTCGGGTACTGTTATCCAAGATGGCGGCTTTTGGCGTTAAGTTTGAACTTTGGTGGGAAGATAGGTCAGTTGGGCTACCTCCACTAACATAAGCCCCTCCCTCCCCCCCCCCCCCCAAGCCCTCTCCTTCCCCAGAAAATGGTGCGAAGTTCAAATTCCATTAGCACAATGCAACACACCACAGCTACCTCCACTAAGCTAAGAAAATGGCGGGAAAAAAGGGCACTTGGACTACCTCCACTAACCTAAGTCACTCGACTGACACCTCTTCTTAGGAACTAGTGGAAAAGGGACTCGGCTTGTGCTGGACACGTCTTTATTTTCAATCTTTATTTAAAAAATTATAGAACCACCATCAAGTGTGTTCACCATGGGGTCCAAAGTCCAACTGACCTAGTACACAGTGCTGCCACCAGAGGGTGTCATCGCCTCTCCTGTGATGTAATCCAAGATAGCGATCTGAGGGGGGGGGGGGGGGGGGGGGGGATAGTGAGAAAAGGACTCAGCCTGTGCTGGACGTATGTCTTCATTTAAAAAATTAGAGTCGGTACCACCATCCAGTTTGCTCATCATGGGGTCTGGAGTCCTACTGACTTATTGCACAGTACTGCCACCAGAGGGTGCTGTCGCCCCTCCCATGACTTAATCCAAGATGGCGGTTCAGGATGGGGGAAAATGGCAGGTCACGCCACTTCCAGGGGCATGTGAAAGTCTCGTCTACAGTTAAAGTTCTACGAGTGTTATACTGACGTCAGATGTCTATCTAAATAAGAGCCAAGTCATCCTCTGAGATGCACACACACTTGTTTACCATTGCTGACGCGATGCCTGTGGATACTGACATCACAGCTCATGCTGTAGAAATCTGTTTGACAGCTTTTTCTCCAATGCGATCCTAACAGGATGTGTGAGACGTGTCTAGCTCATGCACACGATACGTGTAGTTACTGACGTCAACTCTCGCACTGTAGAAATCTGTTCGACCACTTTCTCTCCCTCGCAAGCCTAACAGAACCTATTCACGAAATAGCTTAGAATAACACCAATTGCATTCTTCCTGATGGTCCTAACGAGGTATCACGTATTACCCTTCCCGGGAATCGTAATATCCACACTTGCGAAAATGCAGTTAATCATAAAAGCATTGTTGTTACTCAGGGAGAGAGAGAGAGAGAGAGAGAGAGAGAGAGAGAGAGAGAGAGATGATGGTAGCATCAAGCCCTTCCAGAAATAGTGACGTTTGGTAAAAGCTTCTCATTGGCTGTACATTCAAATGAAGCTCTCTCATTTGTCGCCTCAGGCTTCATACAACGCTATATCCAACCTCCATTGTCGTCAGTCCACTGCTATCCGCCTTGTTGTATGTTCTATCGTGTTTGTGTTTACTTGTTCTTTTCTCTCTGCAAGATGAAGAGAGGTAGCTGTAACAACACCTCAGAGTGTAACGGGAAGAGGCTTAGAGTTCTTGAGACAGGATTACCAAGTGAGTAAATAATTTCTACTTTGAGTGCACATTTTCGTGTGTATGGTAAATTCGCCTCACTAATTCCAGCTCTTTATTATAGTGCAACTCCAGGATTTAGTCTTGGAGTGTGAGGAGAGACAGGAGGGGGCTGGACCGCAACAGCCTCTGGAAGTCCAGCCTCCTGTGTTGGGTTCACAGCCGGAATTGCCTTGTGAGTATAATTTCATTTTAATCTGTTCTTGTACAGTAGCGATTCAATATTTTCTTATTTCATACTTCTTTTTTTTCCTAGAACACCTGAAGTAAATGCGAATTGAGCTGTAGGCAGAGCTGAGGGCTGAAAACAATTATCTACTATAGCAGCAGCAACCTACGTGGATCATCACCCAGTTGTGGATAACCGGCAACAGCACCCATGTAAGTATAGAAAAAAATATCCATGTGTGATCTTACATTGTAACTAAACATTCAAAATATATATAATTTTGTCTCGTCCTGTTACAGGATCAGCTCTAGAGGACTTAGATTTGCTGGATGGACAGCTGGAGGCTGTTCATCAGCAGATGCAGGAACAGCCTCCCGCAAATAATGAGATGTCAAAGCAGCATACTTGTAAGTTAAAAAAAGTTTTAATGAAAACATTTCATGCGTCTAGTAATAGTGGTAGTAGTATAGGAATTTTTTTTCTGTAACGAATCGGATTATACACACTACTGGCCATTAAAATTGTTACACCACGAAGATGACGTGCTACAGACGCGAAATTTAACCGACAGGAAGAAGATGCTGTGATCTGCAAATGATCAGATTTTCAGAACATTCACACAAGGTTGGCGCCGGGGTCGACGCCTACAACGTGCTGACTTGAGGAAAGTTTCCAATCGATTTCTCATACACAAACAGCAGTTGACCGGCTTTGCCTAGTGAAACGTTGTTGTAATGCCTCTGTAAGGAAGAGAATTGCGTACCATCACGTTTCCGAGTTTGATAAAGGTCGAATTGTAGCCTATCTCGATTGCGGTTTATCGTATAGCGACACTGCTGCTCGCTTGGTCGAGATCAAATGACTGTTAGCAGAATATATAATCGGTGGGTTCAGGAGGGTAATACGGAACGCCGTGCTGGATCCCAATGGCCTCGTATCACTAGCAGTCGAGATGACAGGCATGGCTGTAACGGATCGTGCAGCCACGTCTCGATCCCTGAGTCAACAGATCGGGACGCTTGCAAGACAACAACCATCTGCACGAACAGTTCGACGACGTTTGCAGCAGCATGGACTATCAGCTCGGAGACCATGGCTGCGGTTACCCTTGACGCTGCATCACAGACAGGAGCGCCTGCGATGGTGTATTCAACGACGAACCTGGGTGCACGAATGACAAAACGTCATTTTTTCGATGAATCCAGGTTCTGTGTACAGCATCATGATGGTCGCATCCGTGTTTGGCGACATCGCGGTGTACGCACATTGGAAGCGTGTATTCGTCATCGCCATACTGGCGTATCACCCGGCGTAATGGTATGAGGTGCCATTGGTTACACGTCTCGGTCACCTCTTCTTCGCATTGACATCGCTTTGAACAGTGGACGTTACATGTGTTACGACCCCTTGGCTCTACCCTTCATTCGATCCCTGCGAAACCGTACATTTCAGCAGGATAATGCACCACCGCATGTTGCAGGTCCTGTACGGGCCTTTCTGGATACAGAAAATGTACGACTGCTGCCCTGGCCAGCACATTCTCCAGATCTCTCACCAACTGAGAACGTCTGGTCAATGGTGGCCGAGCAACTGGCTCGTCACAATACGCCAGTCACTACTCTCGATGAAGTGTGGTATCGTGTTGAAGCTGCATGGGCAGCTGTACCTGTACACGCCATCCGAGCTCTGTTTGAATCAATGCCCAGGCGTATCAAGGCTGTTATTACGGCCAGAGGTGGTTTTTCTGGGTACTGATTTCTCAGAATCTACGCACCCAAATTGCGTGAAAATGTAATCACATGTCAGTTCTAATATATTTGTGCAATGAATACCCGTTTATCATCTGCATTTCTTCTTGGTGTAGCAATTTTAATGGCCAGTAGTGTATCTTGTTTGTTGCTGTAATTGTTGTTGTTGTTGTAGGCGATACAGACGAGGATCGACAAAGGTTCTCAGATCTCACTCTACTAGACGATAATTATGATGACTTTTTTGAGGGTGCGGTGGAGTCAGCTGATCAGTTGTTTATTACCTGGATCCAGAGCGAAAAAGGTAATTACTCACTCCGCTTATAACCAAGTAATCGTCAGAATTCTTTCTTTCACAGCGCCAGCAGCGGTAAACAATGTACTTAACTGTTATTTACTTTATCTCTTCATCTACAGAGGTCGCGTCTCAACACGGTGTGGCGAGCATACCGGTGGTAGCTAAACCGTTTTCCTCACCAAAGCGGCGCCCAGTAAGGCACGCCTCGCCTGTAAGGGAGCCGCTATCGTCGCGCAGGACGTGGCCGCCGCCGCCGCCGCCGCCGCCTCCTCCTCCCCCACCACCACCGCCACCACCACTGCCGCCGCTGCCCCTGGCCCCGACCCTGCCCTGGCTGCGGCCTCCACAGCGTCGCTCTGGCATCCATGGGTCGCCCTCCCTCAGGCTGGTGGGTTAGGGCTGCAGCAACCAGGCTGCTCACAGCGGCTCGAATCCGCAGTGTCTCCTCCACCACCGTCAGGTCCTCACCGATCACGTGAGGTACAGCACACACCCCTGTCCACCTTGCTAACTCCATCGACTAGCTATAGTTATTATTATTATTTATTTTATGGCCTTCATTGGACCACTCTAGTCAAAAATACGAAGTTCTAAACAAGTTGTTACATAGGGATACAATCTGGTTCAACAATAACTTAATATGATATTTAGGTAATATAATTATTAGAGTCTATTCTTATATGGAAGGTGTTTTGCTCTTCTGTCTGCCCAATATTTCTTTATTCTTTCAGATATCTTCTTTCTTTCTTCATCTGAGACAACTCTTCCTGTACTCCTTTTATTGATTTTCATTTGTAGTCTGGTTTGCGGGTCTTGCAATATTCTGGTTTCCTGTGTCTTTTTTTTAGGTCATCTACTGTAATTTGAAGTTCTTTTATATCTTCCTTAATTTCTGTGATCCATTTAATGTCGCTGTTGCTATTCCTCAATTTTTGTATTATTCTTTTAGTAATTCTGTTTTCTGGAATTCTCATCAGATGTCTGCCTGATCGTGCTCATGACTGGTTCTATTTTCTTATATACTGTTTCATTTGATGCTATTCTCCAATGTCCATTTATTTTATACTGTTTATTTATACATGTCCTAATTATTCTTCTTTCTATTTTTAGTATTCTGCCAATTTCTGCTGTATTAGTCGTTTTGAAGATAGTTTCAGCTGCATACGTTATTTCTGGTTGTGTAACTGTTTTATAGTGTTTCAATTTTGCATCTATAGATAGGCTTTTTTTGTTGTATGTAGTTTTGGTAACGTAATTTGCATAGTTCAGTTTTTTATTCTATTCTGCTATGATGGCTTCTCATTTAGATTGTATGTTATTATTTCGCCTAAATATTTAAATTTATCAACAATTTTGATTTCCTGATCTCCTATTGTAATTTTGTTTGCAAGTGGTGGTTCAGTTAGCATAACTTCCGTTTTTTGAAATGATATTCTAAGGCCTACTTTCTCTGCTGTTTCTTGTAGTGATTTCACTTGTTGCCTGGCTTCTTGAACGGTGTTGGCTAGGAGAGCAAGATCATCAGCGAATCCCAACCAGTTTAAGCTAATATCATCTTTTTCACTTCCAATTGTTATTCTCTTTGGATTGCCATTGTACCATTGTCTCATTATGTATTCCAGTGCACAGTTGAACAGTAATGGTGATAGGCAGTCACCATGTCTTAAGCCTGTTTTTATAAGGACTGGTTCCGAAATTTCTCCTCTAAACTTCACTTTTGATTTGGTGTTGGTTTGAGTGAGTTGTATTATTTTAATTAGTTTTGGATGGAGTCGTAGATTTCTCAAAATTTTTAATACTGAAGGTCTGTGGAGACAGTCATATGCCTTCTTCAAATCTACAAATGTTATTGCCAGAGGTTTGTTCCGTTTCTTGTAGTATGCCATGATCAATTTTAAACTTATTATCTGCTCTGCACAGCTTCTCCATGGTCTCAAACCTCCCTGACATTCCCCTCACTCCTGTTCTAATTGCTCCTTTATTCTTTCATGTAGAATCTTGGATAGAATTTTGTATGTGCAATCTAGGAGAGAGATTCCTCTGTAGTTGTCTGGGTTGCTCTTGTCTCCCTTTTTGTGTAGTGGGTGGATGATAGCTGTGGTCCAATGTTCGGGAAATCGTTCCGTTACCCAAATTTTTGTTAGAGCCATGTGTAAGGAGGTCTTGACTATGTCACTTGCATATTTCCACATTTCAACAAAAACCTGATCTTCTCCACATGCCTTATAATTTTTTTGTTCTTTAAGAATTTTTTCTGCTTCTTGGAAACTTGGAGAGTCTAGTTTGTTAGGTTTGGTTTTTATTGGGGTGTTTATGTTGATTTGTAAGGGTTCTTTGGGTTCCTCGCAATTCAGAAGTTTGTCAAATGCTTTTGCCATGATTTCTGCATTTTCCTTGTTACTGTGTGTCATTCTTCCATCTTCATCTTTCGGTATTAGTGTAGGGGCCTCATACTGTTGTAGTTGTTTCCCAAAGATTTTGTAGTAGTTCCTGGAGTTGGTTTTATGATAATTACCTTCTGTAGAGTTTATAATATCTTTACGAAATCCTCTCTTCATTCTTCTAATATTTTGAGTGAATTTTTTTCTTTCATTTTTTAGGTTGATGGCATTTTCTTCAGTTTTATGTGTCTGTCTTCATGGAATTTGTCACATTCTGATGCCCACCATGCATGTTTCCTTCGTGGGTTCAAGGGAGCTACATTCTCTGCTTCTTTTTTAAGATTAGGCACTAGCTGTTCTAGATCATCTGTTAATTTGATGGTTTGTGTTATTTGTTGGTACTTATTATTTTTAATTAGCTGATGTGGGTCAAACCTCCTTTTTATTTTATTAGTTTTTCTGGTCCTCTTCTTTAACGGAGTGAATTTGAACCTATGTCTACTCCTCTCAGTACTTTGACATTGTGGATCTCCTTATGAAAGTTTTTGTCCATACAGACTTGGTCTAGCAGCCACTCGCCCTTCCTCCAGTCTGGGTGTTTCCATGATTTAAGTTTACTTGGCTTCCTCTTAAAGTATGTTGATTTAGATATAAGGTTGTGTTCTCCGCAGAGTTCTACAAGTCTTTGACCGTTTTTGTTTGTAAATTTATGTGGACTCCATTTTCCAATTATATCTTTATATTTCCCTTCTTTTCTCAACTGAACATTGAAATCTCCCAATAATATTTTTACATTCTTTTTATTTACTCTGTTCACAGTTTGTTCTAGAAGGTCCCAAAATTTATCTACCTCTTCCTTTGTTTTTTTTTCATTTGTTGGGGCATGAGCATTTATTATTGTATAGGTTTTATTCATTGTTTTAAAGCTTAGAGTCGCAATTCTTGGTGATACTGCTTGAAAATCCGTTACTGAATCTATTATTTTTATGTTTACTAAACACCCTGTTCCAAACTGGGGACATTGTTACATTGTCCTCGGTGCTGGTTTCCCATTATAAATTCTGTATCCTTGTGATTCGAATGGGTCCTCTGTGGTGTTTCTCATTTCTTGGATCCCTGTTATTAAAATTTTTTGTTTATTTAGTTCATCTGTGAGCTCCTTGAGTTTTCCGGTCTGAAGTAGAGAGTTTGTGTTGTGTGTTGCTATATAATTTATTTGCTCATGTTTAATCTTCTTTTTGTGTTTTAGTGTGCATTTGGATGGTTGCAAACGCTCCGATTCGTTGCTGTCTTCTAGTTGACTACCCACCGAATCCGATGTAGCCTTTTCCTGCCTTTTTGAGCAGGACGGTGGAATTTTTTTCCTAAAAGACCTTTCCATTTTTGACTTTCGAAGGTTATCAACCTTAGTTGGAGCAAGCTCCGATTTACAACTGCGGTTGTTAACCTCAGAGGGCGTGTTTTGTCCGCGAGAGCTATTTTATTTCACTCAAGTCCGCCAGCAAACCTGTCAGGACTTCCCTATCCGCTACCTGGGACGCGCCACGTAGGAGTATCACCTCTCCTCCTACTATGACAGCATAGTAGGTTCGTGGGTTATAGTTACAGTATTAGTAATAGAGAAGATCCTATGGCTAGTGGCAGTTTCTTCTCCCGTCCTTCTAGTGCAGGACATCAGGTCAGTGATAGCATACCACAGTTACAATACTTCGTGATTACAGACGCTTTAGAGGAGTGAATCTCATTCACCAGGACCAAGAACCCAACATGAGGTTACCGCAGCCTTGTTGAATTTCTAAGGGCGTGCCTTCCTGTCGTGGAAACGGAGCTCCTCAAGGTAGTCCATGATCCATGGTATCCTGCATTGAATGCAGTGCGGTGCTTTGCATCGAATCATCTCACCCCCCCCCCCTCCCACCCAAAAGTTGAGTCTGGTGTTGAAGAGACAAATCTTCATTATATTTGTGGGAAAATGGCGTGATAACGCAGGGCACATCAATCGCCGAGTGGTTTCATAAATCCACCTTGAGTATTATACTGGCCCGGTTTTCTGAGATCAGAGGGTCAGCTAAAGCACTCAACAGAATATTACACCTGGACATCCATACCCATGTCTATGCTCTGGTAAATGAAGGGTCAAGCTATATCAAGCTTCCTAAAGATATAGTTAACAAGAGGGCATGCATTAATATCGAAAATCCAAACGATCAGGTAAGGTCAATCCTGGCTTGCAAAAGAAAGTACGATAGAAGGGATCATCCTGAGCATCCCAGTACATACCATGTAGGTGATAATATTCATAGGTGTTATAACTTTGATGGTATCAATTTCCTCGTCAAGATCCAGGACATACGTAAATTTGAGGGGCAGAATACTGGAATATCGGTTCATGTTTATTGCCTGGAGAAGAAAAGCAAGTCAGATGAGCAAGACAAGGATATTGTCATCGGTCCCCTCCATTTCTCAAAATCTGAAGGTGAGTGTGAATTGCATGTAAAAATGCTGCTTTCGAGTTCGAGTCTTGGTCGGGCACACAGTTTTAAACTGCCAGGAAGTTTCATATCAGCGCACACTCCGCTGCTGAGTGAAAATCTCATTCTGGAAACATCCCCCAGGCTGTGGCTAAGCCATGTCTCCGCAATATCCTTTCTTTCAGGAGTGGTAGTTCTGCAAGGTTCGCAGAAGAGCTTCTGTAAAGTTTGGAAGGTAGGAGTCGAGGTACTGGCAGAAGTAAAGCTGTGAGTACAGGACGTGAGTCGTGCTTCGGTAGCTCAGTTGGTAGAGCACTTGCCCGCGAAAGGCAAAGGTCTCGAGTTCGAGTCTTGGTCGGCCACACAGATTTAATCTGCCAGGAAGTTTCATATCAACAAATTGTTATGTAAAACATATTTGCCCAAGGTGCCTCAATTATTTCTCCTCAGACAAGTTATTAGTCGCACACCTAGTAGACTGTTCTTCCAAGGACCCAGCACATGTTATTATGCCTACTGAGGAAAACAAATTCATAAAGTTCAAGAATGCGCACCACCAGGAGCAATGCCCGTTTGTGTATGCCATCTTTGAATGCCTCCTCATTCCTGTGACCCACTATGAAGGTGACTCTACAGCCTCAGATGCCACCTTTACAGAAAAACATGTACCATATGCCGCAGCGTACCAAATTGCATCATCACGTGATTCCAGTTTTAACTGCTACAAATTTTATGTTGGGGATAATCCTACGGTTCGGCTGCTCACTGAGCTCGAAAAAGTTTCATAGCAGGTTGATAAGCTTCACAGTACAGCAACAACGTGCACATGACCAAATCGAAGGAGAATGAAGATTTGTACAATCCCGCGGTCCAATGCCATATTTGTGAGCTGCCTTTAGATATAAAAGCGGAAACTCCTCGTAGGGGCCAGTGTCATCTTATGGGGGAGTTTCGTGGCGCAGCTCACAATGTGTGCAATTTGAAGTACCAGCTACCTAGACACATACCCGTTTTCTTCCACAAATTAAGCGGGTATGGCGTTCACTTTCTAGTTGATCACGTGGCTGATTTCGGTTTGGAGAAACATCGGGTCAGTGTCTTACCTGAGAGCGTAGAGAAATACATTTCATCCTGGAAACGAATGACGCCAAGAATTACACTCCACTTCCTTGATACCCTATGTTTTATGCAGGCACCACTCCAGAAATACGTTGAAACTCTACCTCAGAGCGATATGCATATCACTCGAGCTGCATTTGCCGATAATCTTGTCTTGTCTTGTGACAGCCAGAGCGAGAGCACCAGCAGCAGCGAGTACTGTTTGTATAAAGCGTTTATTTTGCATTTTGTTTACGACCTTCCACTAAGGAAGGGATTCTATTTGTGTTTATCTGCTCTGCATAGTAACTAACAGTTCTTGATAAAACTTTACGTAGTTTTCGTGTTAGATTTCTTAGTGTTTTCTTGATCGTTTAGAACAGAAAGCGCCCTAAAACCGTCTTTTGTTTGTTTCGCGGCCGTTAGCCACTAGTCACTTGAATCAACAGTTGTCTTGTGACAGCCAGAGCGAGAGCACCAGCAGCAGCGAGTACTGTTTGTATAAAGCGTTTATTTTGCATTTTGTTTACGACCATCCACTAAGGAAGGGATTCTATTTGTGTTTATCTGCTCTGCATAGTAACTAACAGTTCTTGATAAAACTTTACGTAGTTTTCGTGTTAGATTTCTTAGTGTTTTCTTGATCGCTTAGAACAGAAAGCGCCCTAAAACCGTCTTTTGTTTGTTTCGCGGCCGTTAGCCACTAGTCACTTGAATCAGCAGTTGTCTTGTGACAGCCAGAGCGAGAGCACCAGCAGCAGCGAGTACTGTTTGTATAACGCGTTTTTGTACTTATTTGCTGCGCTTAGCTTTTAAATAGTTTTTCTGGGAAAACCTAGCGTAGTTTTCGCGTCTCGTATTTCAGTGAGTGTTTCTTGATTATCAGAGTAGCTCATCAGAAGATTATCTTGGGAATTTGTCACCGTATAGAGTAGGGTAAACATAGTCATGTGTAGGGACTGTGGTTCTTGTGAGCGGACGCAAGGAGAATTGGCCACTCTTCGGGGGCAGGTGGAGGCTTTGTCTGTTAGGCTCATCGAGCTCGAGGCGCAGGCGTCGGCTCGTAGTGGCGTTGGGGCAACTGTGGTGAGACCTATGCCTACTTCGGTGGCCTTGGAATCACATGGAACCCCTGATGTCGCTGCGTCTTCCGGCAGTGAGCATCTTACCGGTCAGCCATCACTCCAGGGTGAATGGCGGACAGTGGTGGGCTCGCGCGTGCCTGGCCGAAAGGCAAAGGTGGGATCTGGCCGCGTGGTAGCTGCCTTACCCCTTTCCAACAGGTACGGGGTGCTTCCTAGTGGTGATGACATCGTTTCCGAGCCACCACAGGATGCCTCGCCTGTTGGGCCAGTTGCCGATTCTCCGGCAAGGTCCCGACAGTCACAGAGGGCGGGCCTATTAGTTATAGGGAGCTCCAACGTTAGGCGGGTTATGGAGCCCCTCAGGAAAATAGCGGGTAGGTCGGGGAAGAATGCCAGTGTGCACTCGGTGTGCTTGCCGGGGGGTCTCGTCCGTAATGTGGAGGAGGCCCTTCCGGCAGCTATTGAACGCACTGGGTGTGACCGGCTGCAGATAGTAGCACATGTCGGAACGAATGACGCCTGCCGCTTGGGTTCTGAGGCCATCCTTGGTTCCTTCCGGCGGCTGGCTGATTTGGTGAAGACAACCAGCATCGCACGCGGAGTGCAAGCTGAGCTTAATATCTGCAGCATAGTGCCCAGAGTCGATCGCGGTCCTCTGGTTTGGAGCCGTGTGGAGGGTCTAAACCAGAGGCTCAGACGACTCTGCGACTATAATGGTTGCAAATTCATCGACCTCCGTTATTGGGTGGAGAACTGTAGGGCCCCCCTAGACAGGTCAGGCGTGCACTACACACCGGAAGCAGCTACTAGGGTAGCAGAGTACGTGTGGCGTGCACACGGGGGTTTTTTAGGTTAGAGGGACCCCCCCTTGGGCGAAACGATAAAATACCTGACGGCTTACCAGAGAGGACATTATCATCGTTGATAAAGAACGTCCGTCCTCAGAGACCAAAAACAGGAAAAGTTAACGTAATATTGGTAAACTGCAGGAGTATCCAGGGCAAGGTTCCTGAATTAGTATCTCTTATTGAAGGAAATAGTGCGCATATAGTATTAGGAACGGAAAGTTGGTTAAAACCGGAAGTGAACAGTAACGAAATCCTAGACACAGAATGGAATATATACCGCAAGGATAGGATAAATGCCAATGGTGGAGGAGTATTTATAGCAGTAAAGAATTCAATAATATCCAGTGAAGTTATTAGCGAATGCGAATGTGAAATAATCTGGGTTAAGTATCAAAGGTGGGTCAGATATGATAGTCGGATGCTTCTATAGACCACCTGCATCAGCAACCGTAGTAGTTGAGCGCCTCAGAGAGAACCTGCAGAACGTCGTGAAGAAGTTTCGTGATCATACTATTGTAATAGGGGGAGACTTCAATCTACCAGGTATAGAATGGGTTAGTCACACAATCAGAACTGGAGCCAGGGACAGAGACTCTTGTGACATTATCCTGACTGCCTTGTCCGAGAATTACTTCGAGCAGATAGTTAGAGAACCAACTCGTGAAGCTAACGTTTTAGACCTCATAGCAACAAATAGACCGGAACTTTTCGACTCCGTGAATGTAGAAGAGGGTATCAGTGATCATAAGTCAGTGGTTGCATCAATGACTACAAGTGTAATAAGAAATGCCAAGAAAGGAAGGAAAATATATTTGCTTAACAAGAGTGATAGGGCACAAATCGCAGAATATCTGAGTGACCACCATCAAACGTTCATTTCTGAGGAAGAGGATGTGGAACAAAAATGGAAAAAATTCAGAAACATCGTCCAGTACGCCTTAGATAAGTTCGTACCGACTAAGGTCCAAAGCGAGGGGAAAGATCCACCGTGGTATAACAATCATGTACGAAAGGTACTACGGAAACAAAGAAAGCTTCATCATAGGTTTAAGAGTAGTCGAATCATAGCTGATAAGGAAAAGCTGAACGAAGCGAAAAAGAGCGTAAAAAGAGAGCAATGAGAGAAGCATTCAACGAATTCGAACATAAAACATTGGCAAACAATCTAAACAAGAACCCTAAAAAGTTTTGGTCATATGTAAAATCGGTAAGCGGATCTAAATCCCCTATTCAGTCACTCGTTGACCACGATGGCACCGAAACAGAGGACGACCGAAGAAAGGCAGAAATACTGAATTCAGTGTTCCGAAACTGTTTCACTGCGGAAAATCGTAACACGGTCCCTGACTTCAGCCGTCGCACGGACGCCAAAATGGAAAATATTGAAATAAACGATATCGGAATTGAAAAACAACTGCTATCACTTAGTAGCGGAAAAGCATCCGGACCAGACGAGATACCCTTAAGATTGTACAGTGATTATGCTAAAGAACTTGCCCCCTTTCTATCAGCAATTTATCGTAGATCGCTGGAAGAACGTAAAGTACCTAGCGACTGGAAGAAAGCGCAGGTCGTTCCCATTTTCAAGAAGGGTCATAAATCAGATGCGAATAATTATAGGCCTATTTTGCTTACGTCAATCTGTTGTAGAATAATGGAACATGTTTTGTGTTCTCGTATTATGACGTTCTTAGATAATACAAATCTCCTTCATCATAACCAACATGGATTCCGCAAGCAGAGATCATGTGAAACTCAGCTCGCCCTATTTGCCCAAGAAATTCACAGTGCCGTAGACACTGGCGAGCAGATTGATGCCGTATTCCTGGACTTCAGGAAGGCATTTGATACGGTTCCGCACTTACGTTTAGTGAAAAAAATACGAGCTTACGGAATATCGGACCAGGTTTGTGATTGGATTCAGGATTTCCTAGAAGAAAGAACACAACATGTCATTCTTAACGGTTCAAAATCTGCAGATGTAGAGGTAATTTCGGGAGTACCGCAGGGAAGCGTGATAGGACCTTTATTGTTTACAATATACATAAATGACTTAGTTGACAACATCGGTAGCTCCGTGAGGCTATTTGCAGATGACACGGTTGTCTACAAGAAAGTAGCAACATCAGAAGACTCGTACGTACTCCAGGAGGACCTGCAGAGGATTAATGCATGGTGCGACAGCTGGCAGCTTTCCCTAAACGCAGATAAATGTAATATAATGCGCATACATAGGGGCAGAAATCCATTCCAGTACGATTATGCCATAGGTGGTAAATCATTGGAAGCGGTAACGACCGTAAAATACTTAGGAGTTACTATCCGGAACGATCTGAAGTGGAATGATCACATAAAACAAATAGTGGGAAAAGCAGGCGCCAGGTTGAGATTCATAGGAAGAATTCTAAGAAAATGTGACTCATCGACGAAAGAAGTAGCTTACAAAACGCTTGTTCGTCCGATTCTTGAGTATTGCTCATCAGTATGGGACCCTTACCAGGTTGGATTAATAGAAGAGATAGACATGATCCAGCGAAAAGCAGCGCGATTCGTCATGGGGACATTTAGTCAGCGCGAGAGCGTTACGGAGATGCTGAACAAGCTCCAGTGGCGGACACTTCAAGAAAGGCGTTACGCAATACGGAGAGGTTTATTATCGAAATTACGAGAGAGCACATTCCGGGAAGAGATGGGCAACATATTACTACCGCCCACATATATCTCGCGTAATGATCACAACGAAAAGATCCGAGAAATTAGAGCAAATACGGAGACTTACAAGCAGTCGTTCTTCCCACGCACAATTCGTGAATGGAACAGGGAAGGGGGGATCAGATAGTGGTACAATAAGTACCCTCCGCCACACACCGTAAGGTGGCTCGCGGAGTATAGATGTAGATGTGTAGATGTAATCAAAAGATGCAGCTTGTGTCTATGAAGGTGGCTTTCCCATATGAGTATGTGGATAGTATGGTGAAATTCGACGAAACCAGGCTACCCAACATAACTGCATTCTCCAGCAACCTTACAGGCGATGTCATAACAGAAGCAGAGTATGAGCATGCCGTGAATGTTTGGCAGGAATTCAATATTTCCACTTTAGGAGAGTACGCATTGCTTTACATGGACACAGACGTGCAATGGCCTGAGGACGTTTTCGAGAAATTCTGGATTCTATGCATGACCACATATTCTCTGGAACCCTACTTTTATTACACGGCCTGGGTTGTCATGGGACGCAGTGCTCAATAAATCAAAGTGCAGCATTGAATTATTGACCGATGCTGATATGCTTCTTTTCTTTGAGCGAGGGATCCATGGAGGACTTTGCCAATCTGTCTATAGGCACCCAAAGGCAAATAACCCGCGGATGGGTGACAGCTTCAATGATCCCTTGATTCTAATCAAATACTGTACCTGGACGTAAATAACTTATACGGGCAGGCCATGCAACAATCACTGCCAACTGGTGAGTTTCTATGGCTGCCCAAAGACGAATGCAAGGGATTCTGTGGAAAAATTATGGGATTTATGGCAACTGATTCTGGTGTAAGGTATGTGGTGGAGGCAGAACTCACATACCCCTTTAGTTTGCATGACGCGCACGCCGATTTGCCAATGTGTCCAGAGCAACCAGTTCCACGAGGAGGCTCCACGCAAAACTGATGACAACGCTGTGGGATAAGCCGAGATACATCATTCATTATCGTAGTCTCCAGCAGCGTCTCAGCTATGGAGCTGGTTAGAATCACCTGGGCTATATCCTTCAAGCAGTCCCCCTGGCTGAAGGAGTATACTGATTTGAGTACGAGGCAGAGCGCTTTCGCGGTGAGTCACTTTGAGAATGATCTCTATAAATTAATGAATGATTCAATTGTCGGCAAAACAATGGAGTATTTGAGGGTACGAGGTGAAATTTTCATTACAACCGAATGGGATGAGCGTTATGGCGTAAGAAAATGCATTGCCAGACCAAATTTTAAGAACTTTGTTGTTGTGGAGATGGCGAAGACTGCAGTAGAGTTTACGAAACCTATTTATGTGGGGATGTGCGTACTAGGCCTATTCAAACTCCACATGTACCGCTTTCATTATGAGACTGTGAAAACTCATTTCACAGATACTGAAGTACTTTATATGGATACAGATAGCTTCATCTGTTGGGAGAAGAACTGCTATCCATATGAAGTAATTAGGTGCCATGGTAATCAATTCGACTTGTCCTCATACACGGCCGATAATCCTTATGGTATTATTCCGCAGATCAAGAAGGTTATAGGTCTTATGAAGGACGAGGTGAATGGATTGCCGAGTCTGGAGTTTGTAGGTCTACGCTCAAAAATGTATGCATATCACACACTGGAAGGTGCCACCCAGAGGCGGGCTTAGGGTGTGTGTCATATGGCATCGAGTGTCCTCTCTATCAAAGACTGTTTGCGGTGCATGTGCAGTGATGTTTGTGGTGCTGCACTGCAACCACCGCATACGGTATGGCAGACCAGCGTTCGAACGAGAGGACATGAGGTGTACATTGTGCTGCAGTCTAAAATCGATCTGTCGATCGATGATTTGTGTGGGGGACTCTGACTGAGCGATAGTAAGATAGTAAGACAGAGAGCGAAAGAGAGAGAGAGAGAGAGAGAGAGAGAGAGAGAGAGAGAGTCTGCAGAGTAGTAGTATGACACTCTTACCATAGTGTAAGTAATTGTGTGTGTGTGTGTGTGTGCGTGTGTGTGTGTGTGTGTGTGTGTGTGTGTGTGTGTCATGTAAATATTTTTGTGTACTATGTACATGTGTATAAACATACATAGAGGGAGAGAATGTGTGGAAAAGAAAGGATAAAAAGGAAATAAAAGAACAAAATTTATGTTTTTATATGCGCACTATGCGCAATATGTGTGTGGAAAAAAGAAAAAAGCATAAACAAAAATATATTAAAAAAGCAAAAAATAGAAAAAATTATATATTGACAATATCTGTTCATACACAACGTATGTGTAGCCTGAATATATATATATATATATATATATATATATATATATATATATATATATATATATATATATATACCATGTGCGTGTTGTAAATAGAAAAGCTTTTAAGTTTTTCACCTGCTGCTA
The DNA here is from genome assembly GCF_021461395.2 of Schistocerca americana. Taxonomy (NCBI): domain Eukaryota; kingdom Metazoa; phylum Arthropoda; class Insecta; order Orthoptera; family Acrididae; genus Schistocerca; species Schistocerca americana. The sequence goes on along the minus strand of NC_060123.1, from coordinate 86,660,840 downwards.
GCCATTCAAGTCAGAATAGTTTTTATGTGTGTATAGCTCACAGCCGATCAGAATTGTTATTGTAAAAACCTTTGCTATTATCGACTGCTGAAATTAGATTCTAAGCATGCACAATCCATCAGAATTATTGTAAAAGCTATGCTACTGGGGCTGTGGAATTTAGTTGCAGTAGTAAATAAAGTATTTCCACATTATTTTTAGCGTAGATTTATAAAATCAATTTCCTACCAGTGTTACTGTAGTAGAGCGTAAGTTAAAAGTATTTCTACATTGGAATAGCAGAGTCAATTTGTACCTCAAGAATACCATGTTGTACCACAAGAACTATATTGTATTGGTGTGAACTGAATAAAAGAAGAAGAAAGTTCGTCACCATACATCTCTGTTGTTGATGTTGTTGTTTACAAAATACCCTAGCCCCTATTTCATTATGTATGTATATGTATATAAAGTCTGTGCATGTCTCAAGTGACACTAGTTTTGCTGAAGATCAGTGCTATTAAGGACGTGGAAGTTTAGGATGGAAGATAACAAAATATATAGAATGGTTACATGGAATTACGCCTATCATGCACCATGAATTGGGTTATGGGAGCAGGAGACACGTTACTGTGTCCGCTTCCAAAGATATACAGCAGACATGTCTAAAACTGTCTCTTCTATGCTTGAAGACAACCACAGACATAGCATGTGGTTAAAAAAACTGTACACTGCCAGAGTAGGAAAAGGGTTGAGAAAAAACAATACAGAGGTTGTAAGGTAAAAATTCATTAATTTCTTATCCAACTTAAAAGTAATTTTACATTTTCATAAGCAGACACAGCAACACTTTTTTAATACATGTTCTTGAGTCAATAGACAGAAGGACACCCATAGAATTTCAGGTCTCGAATAGCAGCAAACTTAAAGATTCGACGCATCCACCAGATCTTCTCCTTCCCCTACATGTAGACGATGGTATCCGAGTGATCGAATAATTTAAGCGCAGTCACCATACTTTATAGGGTATGCCAGTATCATCCCATTGAATTCCATGGTAGAAATGTGTTAACCAGTTTGCAGTCTTCTGTGTCTTAGCACACTTCACATACATGAAAGACCTAGGTGATGCAATGTTTGCCGAGAATGTCTCTATTATTCCAGCATCTTGTGTGTACGCGACAAGTGCAACATCTTTAAATACTAGTTGTATTTGGAAAGTAAGTTCCGATTGATCGCGAAATGGAAATCACTGTGATAATCATAAATATTTTATGTGCAACAGTTAGCTACAGCTTACAGCCACTGCTCTACATGGTTACCACCCCGACTTAGACATTTGTCATTGCGTTGTACCATCTTTCCAATACCCTCATCACAGAAGGCAGCCACCTGTGCTTCCTACCAGTTCTCTACGCTCATCTATAGCTCGTTGTCTGTGCGAAAATGTTGTCTTCACAGCCATTAGTTAATGTGATCAAAGATGAAACACAGAGGGAGTCAATTACGGACTGTAGTGCAAATGATCAAACACTTCCTATCGAAAACGCTGCATTTTCATTTCCTCTGCAAATTGTGACCAAGAATTGTCACGAAGTGGGAACCGTATGACAGTTCTGTAATGTGGGCCGCATAACATCATATGGAATCACTCACCATGACCTCATACTTGGCAGGAGACACTATTTTGTAAGCATCTTTATGTGCTCACCATGCGCTCAGAACTGAAAAGAGCAAAGTAATGCATCTGACAGGCATATTAGAGACACTGTCGAACACACATGTGTAACGATTTATTAGATTTTTACAGTGGTTTCCATTTCTTGACCAATCGGAGCTCACTTTCCGAATATCCCTCGTATGAACTGTCTACGCTCACCATCATAGAAACCCTGGGCATCTGCAATGATGTTCACCCCTTGAGACGCCATTACGAAATGCTCTGGGTATGGTGCAGCAGGTATTCATCTATACAGCTCGTTGCACAACACTGGTGAGTGGGCAGTAGTTAATCACACGGTCATGTAGAACTAGAGCATATGTGTCAGAGTGTTCTGAGAAATTTGTCGAAGATTCAAATTCAATTCACACATCTATAGGTACAGACTTAATTATCTCGTTCTGTTTTGAGCAGTCTATTACGATGATTGGTGTAAGTTCCTTGAACTTTCGTGGACCGAGTAGACACCCTACTCCCTCTCCTTCGGCAATTTCATAGTAAGAAGCGCAAAACCTTGCATACATGTCATAAGCTTGACTGTATACATTTTCATTCCACTGCAGACGTAAATTGTCATATGGGTAGAATTCTGAATTTAGGTAGACTTCGGCATTAGTTAACTTGCAGTTGTCGAACATGGTGGAATCATTTGCTATGTTATCTCTTCTATCAGTCTGAAATGCAAGTATGATGAATCTAGGTGTCTCTAGCTGCTAGGAAGTTTTAATAGCCCATGTTCGTCTGCTCACAGTTGGTAACACTGGGTACTCGGAAACCTCCCACGAAAGTAATGTCAGTGATAGAAATATAACTGAATTCAGGACTTTTAAAAGCTTCAAGTACTCCTCGTCTGATACACTGATTTGGGACATTTTCCATATCACCTTGCTGATTGTGATCACATTCTCTTCTCGAGGACCTTGAATGTATGCGTTACTATCTGTCCTGTCGCACTCTGTACCAGAATGAGTTCTTGATTAGCGTTCGTAATAATCTGCCACATGTCCTCAAAGTAGCCCATTTTTAGAGGTATACTTGCAGTAAATCGCTTGTACTCTGCAACTGTTCTGTCCCCTGGATCGTCTATGAACCATCCCGCATTTTCTAAACTATGATAATCCGATGGTGATGCAGAGACAAATGTTTTAAGGGTTGATTTTATGCCGACATTGCGCGTATGGTCGATCTCAGACCCATTGAGTTCATAGCATATCTCTTGGAATAGGAATGCTAAAGCGTTACGTGTAAGCTTGGATCCTACTGTATCGCTGCCGTTAGTTTTCTTAAATGACCTCTCTAGATATTTGAACTTTCCCCATGAACCATGGACCTTGCCGTTGGTGGGGAGGCTTGCGTGCCTCAGCGATACAGATGGCCGTGCCGTAGGTGCAACCACAACGGAGGGGTATCTGTTGAGAGGCCAGACAAACATGTGGTTCCTGAAGAGGGGCAGCAGCCTTTTCAGTAGTTGCAGGGGCAACAGTCTGGATGATTGACTGATCTGGCCTTGTAACATTAACCAAAACGGCCTTGCTGTGCTGGTACTGCGAACGGCTGAAAGCAAGGGGAAACTACAGCCGTAATTTTTCCCGAGGACATGCAGCTTTACTGTATGATTAAATGATGATGGCGTCCTCTTGGGTAAAATATTCCGGTGGTAAAATAGTCCCCCATTCGGATCTCCGGGCGCGGACTACTCAAGAGGACGGCGTTATCAGGAGAAAGAAAACTGGCATTCTACGGATCGGAGGGTGGAATGTCAGATACCTTAATCGGGCAGGTAGGTTAGAAAATTTAAAAAGGGAAATGGATAGGTTAAAGTTAGATATAGTGGGAATTAGTGAAGTTCGGTGGCAGGAGGAACAAGACTTTTGGTCAGGTGATTACAGGGTTATAAATACAAAATCAAATAGGGGTAATGCAGGAGTAGGTTTAATAATGAATAAAAAAATAGGAGTGCGGGTTAGCTACTACAAACAGCACAGTGAACGCATTATTGTGGCCAAGATAGACACAAAGCCCATGCCTACTACAGTAGTACAAGTTTATATGCCAACTAGCTCTGCAGATGATGAAGAAATTGATGAAATGTATGACGAGATAAAAGAAATTATTCAGGTAGTGAAGGGGGACAAAAATTTAATAGTCATGGGTGACTGGAATTCGTCAGTAGGAAAAGGGAGAGAAGGAAACATAGTAGGTGAATATGGATTGGGGGGAAGAAATGAAAGAGGAAGATGCCTTGTAGAATTTTGCACAGAGCATGACTTAATCATAGCTAACACTTGGTTCAAGAATCATAAAAGAAGGTTGTATACCTGGAAGAATCCTGGAGATAATAAAAGGTATCAGATAGATTATATAATGGTAAGACAGAGATTTAGGAACCAGGTTTTAAATTGTAAGACATTTCCAGGGGCAGATGTGGATTCTGACCACAATCTATTGGTTATGAACTGCAGATTGAAACTGAAGAAACTGCAAAAAGGTGGGAATTTAAGGAGACGGGACCTGGATAAACTGAAAGAACCAGAGGTTGTAGAGAGTTTCAGGGAGAGCATAAGGGAACAATTGACAGGAATGGGGGAAAGAAATACAGTAGAAGAAGAATGGGTAGCTCTGAGGGATGAAGTAGTGAAGGCAGCAGAGGATCAAGTAGGTAAAAAGACGAGGGCTAATAGAAATCCTTGGGTAATAGAAGAAATATTGAATTTAATTGATGAAAGGAGAAAATATAAAAATGCAGTAAATGAAGCGGGCAAAAAGGAATACAAACGTCTCAAAAATGAGATCGACAGGAAGTGCAAAATGGCTAAGCAGCGATGGCTAGAGGACAAATGTAAGGATGTAGAGGCTTGTCTCACTAGGGGTAAGATAGATACTGCCTACAGGAAAATTAAAGAGAACTTTGGAGAGAAGAGAACCACTTGTATGAATATCAAGAGCTCAGATGGCAAGTTCTAAGCAAAGAAGGGAAGGCAGAAAGGTGGAAGGAGTATATAGAGGGTTTATACAAGGGCGATGTACTTGAGGACAATATTATGGAAATGGAAGAGGATGTAGATGAAGATGAAATGGGAGATAAGATACTGCGTGAAGAGTTTGACAGAGCACTGAAAGATCTGAGTCGAAACAAGGCCCCGGGAGTAGACAACATTCCATTAGAACTGCTGATAGCTTTGGGAGAGCCAGTCCTGACAAAACTCTACCATGTGGTGAGCACGATGTATGAGACAGGCGTTTTAGACAGGTACGTGCCGAGTAAAACTGTGAGGGGCGGGAAAAACCCACCGTGGTACAACAACAAAGTTAGGAAACTACTGCGAAAGCAAAGAGAGCTTCACTCCAAGTTTAAACGCAGCCAAAACCTCTCAGACAAACAGAAGCTAAACGATGTCAAAATTAGCGTAAGAAGGGCTATGCGTGAAGCGTTCAGTGAATTCGAAAGTAAAATTCTATGTACCGACTTGACAGAAAATCCTAGGAAGTTCTGGTCTTACGTTAAATCAGTAAGTGGCTCGAAACAGCATATCCAGACACTCCGGGATGATGATGGCATTGAAACAGAGGATGACACGTGTAAAGCTGAAATACTAAACACCTTTTTCCAAAGCTGTTTCACAGAGGAAGACCGCACTGCAGTTCCTTCTCTAAATCCTCGCACAAACGAAAAAATGGCTGACATCGAAATAAGTGTCCAAGGAATAGAAAAGCAACTGGAATCACTCAATAGAGGAAAGTCCACTGAACCTTACGGGATACCAATTCGATTCTACACAGAGTACACGAAAGAACTTGCCCCCCTTCTAACAGCCGTGTACCGCAAGTCTCTAGAGGAACGGAAGGTTCCAAATGATTGGAAAAGAGCACAGGTAGTCCCAGTCTTCAAGAAGGGTCGTCGAGCAGAGGCGCAAAACTATAGACCTATATCTCTGACGTCGATCTGTTGTAGAATTTTAGAACATGTTTTTTGCTCGAGTATCATGTCGTTTTTGGAAACCCAGAATCTACTATGTAGGAATCAACATGGATTCCGGAAACAGCGATCGTGTGAGACCCAACTCGCTTTATTTGTTCATGAGACCCAGAAAATATTAGATACATGCTCCCAGGTAGATGCTATTTTTCTTGACTTCCGGAAGGCGTTCGTTACAGTTCCGCACTGTCGCCTGATAATCAAAGTAAGAGCCTACGGAATATCAGACCAGCTGTGTGGCTGGATTGAAGAGTTTTTAGCAAACAGAACACAGCATGTTTTTATCAATGGAGAGACGTCTACAGACGTTAAAGTAACCTCTGGCGTGGCACAGGGGAGTGTTATGCGACCATTGCTTTTCACAATATATATAAATGACCTAGTAGATAGTGTCGGAAGTTCCATGCGGCTTTTCGCGGATGATGCTGTAGTATACAGAGAAGTTGCAGCATTAGAAAATTGTAGCAAAATGCAGGAAGATCTGCAGCGGATAGGCACGTGGTGCAGGGGGTGGCAACTGTCCCTTAACATAGACAGATGTAATGTATTGCGAATACATAGAAAGAAGGATCCTTTATTGTATGATTATATGATAGCGGAACAAACACTGGTAGCAGTTACTTCTGTAAAATATCTGGGAGTATGCGTGCGGAGCGATTTGAAGTGGAATGATCATATAAAATTAATTGTTGGTAAGGCGGGTACCAGGTTGAGGTTCATTGGGAGAGTGCTTGGAAAATGTGGTCCATCAACAAAGGAGGTGGCTTACAAAACACTCGTTCGACCTATACTTGAGTATTGCTCATCAGTGTGGGATCCGTACCAGATCGGTTTGACGGAGGAGATAGAGATGATCTAAAGAAGAGCGGCGCGTTTCGTCACAGGGTTATTTGGTAACCGTGATAGCGTTACGGAGATGTTTAATAAACTCAAGTGGCAGACTCTGCAAGAGAGGCGCTCTGTATCGCGGTGTAGATTGCTCGACAGGTTTCGAGAGGGTGCGTTTCTGGATGAGGTATGGAATATATTGCTTCCCCCTACTTATTGTTCTGTTCAGACGCTCCACGATACTTGCCTTCAGGTGAGTGAATGTTGAGTAGTGATGTATTCCATACCGCTGCATCACGGTCTTGAAATACTTGTTGTAAAACTCCCTGCCATGACCAGTTTGGAGCTTGGCTGGGCATCGATTCGTCCCGGTCTGTGGCAAACGGTGAAAATTATCTGTGACACTTCTACCCGTTTTTGTTTTGACAGACAATGCCTAGTCAAATTTGGAGTACATATCAATAACCATTAAAATATACTTGAATCCATTATTCTCATGCGAATATTCCTTCATATCTACAAGATCAGCTTGCCATAAGTCATCCAAACCTTTAATCATAACATGCCTACGAGGGTATGTTTTGCGTGCTGGTTTGTACAGTTCTCGAACTACTGTCTTCATACTTATTCGATGATACCTCTCTCTTTAAGCTCAGAGATTACTGAAGTAGCCTCATTCGAATGAGCTGTATTACCTGCAGCAGCTGACGCCATGAGCTGTCGTAATAGATCTATTAGCTCGCTGCGGTCGTCATTATATATATATATATATATATATATATATATATATATATTTATTTATTTATTGCGGGATACGATTGTTCACTGCTTTATGCTCAGTGTCAATACCATCACCGCTGCTGTTGGTGTTGTTGTTGTTGTATTCGCTATCAAGTATTGGTTTTATAATGGTTTTATATTTCTTGTTGCTCAGGCTTTTCGCGATCTTATGTACAACAGTCATGTGCAGTATTTCACAGCACTTTTCCTATCATTAACTGAATAATTTGTAGGTTTTTTGGTAGGTCTTAGCAAAGTAAGATTCATTATGCCAGGTGTTCTCTCAAACCGACTATCACCAATCTGTAATTTGTCGTGAGTTACAGTTATAAGATGCACACTCAACATGTACGGTCTTCCCCTGCTAACGCCGAATGTTCCATCTATCTCACCAGGGGCGTGACGGATAATGAATTCGTCAATGGAAACACCATCGTTATCGTGTGTTTTTGTTTTTGCTGAGAGCCGTCTGAGAGATTCAGTAACCGACTTAAAGGTCCCTCTTAGTTTGCTGTCGATCCATGGGCCCTAACCTCAGCAACTGCAATTTCTCACGAACTGCTTTCCGCGCTTGAATCACTTTCCGCTTCGTTAACATCTCGGTGTATACTAATCAGACATCTCCATAGCATGGTGCTTTATACATCCACTCTTCTTCTTCCTCTTACTGTGTGCCTGCTCGCCCTTCTCAACAACAAGGAACTCTACATCTATTTCCTCCTCATCAGCCTCGACCTTTTCAGTTAAGTCGTTTAATTTCTTACCTACTTCATTAACTTACTCATTTAACGCATTCACCGTTCTCAGAAGAGTCTGGCAATACGTCTCTATTTCCCTGGGCGTACCTCCAGCTTTATGCACAATAGCCTGAATTTTCTCATCCTGTACCTACCATCATTCAGTTTTCTTGTTTTATCAATAACGAGAAACCCAGACTGTGAATGATCCCAGCAATCAGCACATATCTTTACAAAATCATTGAACGACATGTCAGTTCCTACATGTGCATGATAAATGTGTTTTAAATTCAGATTGTCCTGTTTGAAGGCTATAATGAGGTTTGCATTATCCTTAACCGACTGTTTCGGGATTCTAAAATATGTTTGGCTTAGATAAAATAAATCAGCACCCATATGACGAGCAAAACAGAAATATTTTCGAATTTGGTCTAGGTTTTCCACAGCAGTATCGTCAAATATGAAGACACTGTTTGGCATTGCTTTTTCAGGTGGAGGGATATCACCACTTTCACTGAATGTCGTATATGTAACACCATCTACACCACGTAATATCTCCTGTAATAGCTGATACTTGGGTTGAAACATTGTTTTTGAGAATACACAAACACGTTCAAATCGGACTCCATCTATATGTTTTAGCAGCGTTATGAGGACATTAGTCTTTCCACAATTGGATGGACCTACAATAATTGCTCGTATATTATCAGGGAGGAGAATCCCGTTCTTCTTCTTCATAGTCTTCTTTTGCATCTTCACAGGACCAATCACTAACAACAAAGTCCTTGTGTTGAGGATGTTTCACCACCCTGCCATGATACTAACTACACCAGGTACTGACAAGTAGTTGGCATATATAGAAAGATACACTTGAAGGAAGGGTAATAGTATGTGTAGCCACTATAGCTCCATCACTTAACGTAACTTGATCATTCATTATGTCAATAACTGGTATAGCAGTGAAAAAAAATTAATAATCATAATATTTTGAGGTATGAAATAAAACTCAAACATTGTTTGAGATTATATATACATACATTATTTAGTTATTTAAATATCATACATAGGATGTAGTATTTCAAGAAAATTATCAGACTCTCTCGGTATCTACTTCACACCTGTACAATATTTCCCAAACAGAGCTTTTTGACATTCAATAAAGTCTGCACGTATCTCTCTCAAGCCAATGGATGCCTCACAGTACTCAGGTTTTTCACATGCACATTTAATCTGTTTCTCTTTCCATTCAGCGTTCTTGTGCAAACAAAGACGCTGCTTCAAATCATCAACATGTACACTATGCACATGTAGGAAGTTTACAACATCATTGTATGCAGAGTCTACACTCAGCAACCAACAGTTAAATTTCTCCAATGCAAGACGTAGCACAGTATCCAGATCATATAACTTCTGTAGTCATCTGCTGATTGATGTAGCACTCTGTACGGCATATTTCGTTCCAGTCGAACTTGGAAATTGGCATTTAACACCCTTCGATAAATTTTCAATTTCCATTCTCGCATGCAAGCCCCAGACATGATATGCTTCTATACCAACAATTACACGTTTTGTTCCACTGGGAGTTAAATTGTATGTGTAACTGAAATGCATGTGTACACTCCATGCCTTCTTATCCACAGCAACTGCACTCTGTGGTCGCACTAGCACAGGTGTGTTCAGCTGGGATGGGTCATGTGTTGGTTACCAGCACTACCTTCCACCTTGCTGTTGTTTAGGACCACCAGCAGCCTTTATTGTGTTGGGAGCAGATCTCATGTCCTCATCACATAAATCGATGAGTGGGGCAGACAACAAGAGCTCCTTGTCCTGCTCAAGCAAGTGGGCTATGTGCACTGCAAGATCCCATGTGGTCGCTACAGGTTCAGGCATGCTGGAGGTTGTTGCTGTTGCTGGTCTAGAGGTCGCTGTAGGTCTTGGCAAGATGGCTGCTGAGGTAGCTTCAGGTCCAGATGCTGTAGAGATTGGCATGCTGGTGCTCGACACTGTAGGCTTGGACGGGTCGTCGGCTACTGTTGAACAATGACGAGGAAGCATTACACATGGACCAAGACACAAAAAAATCAATAATAGTAATAATAATAACTACAGAGAAAGATGTGATATGGGATACCTACTTGTCTGCTTCTTCCTGTTCTGCAGGGCTGTGCTGGATTGAAACTGCTGTTGATGGTTCATAGTTCTTCTTGTTCTTTTGTTGCTGCTGACTGACTGAACAAGACTGGGGTCTCAGAGCTGCTGAGCCTGCCCTATACCCCCTCCAATGATGTTACCAGATACCACCAACCTACTGGCTGAAGTCTAACACATGACTGGGTTAAGGGCTCCTATTGGTTCCCACCATTTTGCCCCACCCTGAACCGCCATCTTGGATTACATCACAGGAGCGGTGATGGCGCCCTCTGGTGGCAGTACTGTATACTAGGTCAGATGGACTCCAGACCCCATGACGAACACACTTGATGGTGGTACTGATTCCAATTATTTAAATAAAGATTGAAAATAAAGATATGTGCAGCACAGACTGAGTCCATTTCCCACTAGTTACTAGGAAGAGGTGGCGGTCGGGTGACTTAGGTTAATGGAGGTAGCCCAAATTCCCTTTCTTCCCGCCATATTCTTAGCTAGGTAGAGGTAGCAGTGGTGTGTTGCATTGTCCTGATAGAATTTGAACTTCTCGCCATTTTCTGGGGGGAGGAGAGGGCAGCAGGCAGGGAAGGAGGCTAGGTGAGTGGAGGTAGCCCTATTGACCTATCTTCCCACTAAAATTCAAACTTCTCACCAAAAAAAGCCATCTTGGATAACGGTACTGAGTCATCAGCTGACATCACGGCAGCCATTTTGGATGACATCATGGAATGTTGCTAAGTCTACAGGCTGCCCTCTTGGATGACGTCATCGCCGCCATCTTGAATAAATTTGGCAACAGTGGAGAGTGGGGCCATACATACTTTGTCCCACTACTGGCCTGTTATTTCGTATGCTCTATTTTGTTCATTAGGCAGCAGCTCGAAACTGTATCGAATTCCTTCCAGAAGTCACATGATGTTTATGGTGCCAACTTTGGGACTGTAATGGTTTACTATTTTGATGATGGGATCTGCTGCTGTAGATCTTGTAGCATACAACTTAATATACTTGGCGAATATATAAGGCTAGACATATTTAACTCCACCCCTTGAAGAGGGGACAGATCCTGCTGTATCCACACAGTCTGTCTGAAGTGGTTGCGTTGGTATAGACCACTTCCTGCAGTGGTGGCTGATGAAGTGCCCCTCCAACTAGTTCGGGATTTTGACGGTCTAACTCTTCAATTGGATAGAGCATGCACAATATGGGTTACCAGGATAACCAACAACTATCCATCAGTGTCAACCCGAATAACTACTTGCCTATGGGCGAGAGGTAGACAACATGTCATTGACTTCCTTAATTTGTTAAACACTTTCTTTTGAATAAGTCCTGCAATTTTTCTGAAAATGGAATGGTTTGTTTGTCTGTACATGCACAACACATCTATCGATTTCCGTCCCATTCAAATAATTCTATTGTTGTGGCTCCCTCATTTGTCATAGAGAGTACATGCAATGTAAACTATGTAGAACGCCTGGTTAGATGTAAGAGAGGCCATGTTGGCAGTAATCTTGCTGGTTACATAAATAAATTAACAAAATGAACAATTAAATAAAAACTTAGATATAAACTATAAGAAGCTGATCAGCTAATCAACAACGCCAGTTATATTTTCCTGGTATACTCTGTGATTAGATTTATTAGCAGATTTGTATTTTTGACAAATAGCACATGTTTTGAGCAGTTGTGCTCTTTATCTTATGTTTGGAGAACATCAGTATATTAATCTTCTGTATACTCTTAGATGTGTCACAATGCCGTAAAGCCTTATGCACATACCATAATGCATGTTCATATGTATATGGAATGTAAACACACCAGGTGTTGGAATTTGAACTTAGTTTATAGAATAGGACATCATGCTGAATCACATAGTGCTGTTTCACTCTGTCTAATGGATTTCGGGAAAGCAATCTTTTTACCTTCTTGCAACGATTGTCTGCATTCTTTAAATCAGCTGTATTCCTGCACATGTCCAAGTAATACTGGTGATAATTACTCGTTAGCCAGTTGACTGATTAATTCGTTCCGTGTATTCTGACAAACCTTGTGGTAATGGAGGCAGTGAATGTGCTGCATTATTATCTCTTCTGGTTATGTAAATAACCTCAAACTTGTATCACTGAAGAAACGAAAACTAGTGCAGTAAGTAGAGATGTAGTTACTTGCTTGACATGAGAAAGCTTAGCCTCTCATGGTCACAACGGACTTTAATATTCTTCCCACAAATGTAATAGCTGATTTTTCTAACCAGCCAAACTACTGCTAAGTTTCTAATTCAGCAGCGGAGTATGAGTATTTGCTCTCAGATAAAGCGCTACTAGCAAAATTTATTACTCTCAATCCAGAAAATGATACATCAGTAACAAAACAGAAATCCGTAGTCATATCAGGATTATACAGAATATCAGAATTTACTAAAGCCTCTCTCAGGCAATAAATTCATCCTCTCAATCACTTGTTCGGAACACTAGGGCGGTTTTATTCAAAAGACTTAGTAAGTTTACGCTGTTTCAGAGTTGATTGGGTACAAATCATGAAAAAATAAGCACAAGCCGAAGAATGATTCAAACTGCCTCTTAGTATGAGGATATGGAAAATTGCTACAATTTTTGATGGCACTAATCTTATCTGGGCCAGGTGTTACTAGAGTAGAGCGATTACCTTATTTTTAGTGCAATCTGCTGTTCTGTTGATATTTTCTTAGCTATCTGTTCTGTTTTGCACATTGCTCAGTTTTTTTCCCATAACAAAGTTAGACGTCTGCAAAGTCAGCTGTCTCTCCTGTCTCTGAGAACTTGCGTAGTACCCTTTCTAATAGTCTTATATGTTCTTCCCATAGTAGATCATCAACGTATAGTGTAGCTTGGTACGGCAGTTCAGGTCCAAAGACAGTATCTAAAGAGGTTATAAATGCTCCTGAACTAACGTTAAAGCCAAATAGCAGTATAAATGCAGCGTATTTAGTAGTGCCTGCCGGGGTGGCCGAGCGGTTCTAGGCGCTACAGTCTGGAACCGCGCGACCGCTACGGTCGCAGGTCCGAATTCTGCTTTGGGCATGGATGTGTGTGATGTCCTTAGGTTAGTTAGGTTTAAGTAGTTCTCAGCTCTAGGGGACTGATGACCTCAGATGTTAAGTCCCATAGCGCTCAGAGCCATTTTTTTTCGTATTTAGTAGTCACTTTGGTGAGACATACCTGCCAGTAAACCAATGGTATTGAGAAATTGAAGCCCAAGAAATTTCTCTAAATGGTCATCCAAATTGTCTGGGCGAGTTTATACAGGTACAATAACCTTGTTAATGGCTCTCATATCCAAAACCAAGTGAACACTGGTGCCAGGTTTTGCCACAAGTAACAACAGTCTATAATAGCGTGACATAGAAGGTTTTATTATATTACACTCAGGCGTCTGTTTTACTTTGCTATTAATTGCTGCTCTCTTAGACCACGGGATAGAATACATGTTGCAGCAATAAACCTCATAGGAGCAGACTTCCATAGGATATCGATAACTGTTTGTGATACCAGGGATTTACAGAAAACATGCATATGCTTTCACAATGAAGTAGTTTATTCTGCTGAGTCAGTAGTGGCAAACTCAATTACTGTGATCATTAGTCGTTCTCAGTATCATCACTTTGTATAGAAGTGCAACAGGTTGGTGGTGTCTTGATTTTCGTGAACTCTACTTTTAATCCTTGGCAGTACATAACCATACATCGTGGCATTACAGGAGGTGAGATGGTAGTGGCGAGGGCAGATAGATATGCTTCGGTATTCTCTGCTGTACACTGAACCAGAAAGAAGAACGAACAATCTGGAACAAAAGAGACCAGGAATTTGAACCTATAAATGAAAGATTCAGCAGACTGATAACAGAAGAGACATTCAGAAATCTAATTAAAATGACAATATTTTCACCAACAGGTGCATGTACTCAGGTACAAAACTACGACATACTGGTGGTAGTGAGAGATTTTATTGCACAAGTTGGATGAAATACATATGGAAGAGTATCAGCTAGATACACATTACATGAAGAAAGTAATGAAAATGGAGATATGTTATGTCAGTTTGCTGCTAGAAATAATTCATGCATCAGGAGTCGTGTTTTCTATACAAAAGAATACATCTTTCGAACACTGATATCAAGTGTACTTGGAGTAGTTAACGAAACATACCATGTGTTAGCAAAATCACAATATGCTGCATCAGTCATAAATGTACGGAGCTGCAGCGGTCCGAACTGTGATTCGGACCACTATGCTGTAAAAGTGAGAGAGAAGTTAGTGGTTATAGATAAAACCTGAATGGGAAAAAATCAAATTGGGATATGACAAAACTGAATGAATGATCTTGAAGTTTTAAAAGCATGCTAAATAAAAATTAAAAACGTCCTGACAGCCAAAGAGGAAACAATGGGAAATCGAGACAAAAGGAGGTGGAAGACACAGCAGAGGGAACAAGTGGGATGAGACAAATGGATGGTTTGATGATGAATGTAGACTATCAATAGAACATAAAAATGCACCAATAGTGACAATGCTACAGAGAGATAGAGAGAAGAAGCATCTGGAGTTGTATATAGAATAAAGATTTGATGCTCATAGAACATGTAAGAAAAAGGAAAAGGAATGGGCGAAAGTAACATTTCAAGATATAGAAGAACTAAAGGAACAGAATGAGACAAGAAAACTTTAAAATGCAATAGGAAAGATGAAAAATTTCAAACTACGCAAAATGCACGTAAAAATAGAAACAGTTAGATAATCAGAGACAAACAAAAAATATTGCAGAGATGGGCAGAATACTCAGCAGCAGCTCAGAGCAGGTATCAAGAGATCCACAAGAACAGGAGTATAATATAGAGGCAAGAGTAAAAAGATCAACATTGAAGGAGGGGGAGTCAATGACATATAAACTGAAAAATAACTGTGTATCTCGTAAAGATTGTGTAGTGCCATAACTTATAAAACTTGGTGGTCATCCTCTAATATGTTAAATAAGTGCATTAATAAATAGCATATAGGAAAATGAAAGCATGCCTGAGGACTAGAAAACTGGAATAATACGCCCTGCATGTAAGAAAAGAGAAAAGTTAGCTTGTGAAAATTATGGAGGCAAAATTTTATTCAATATAGCCTACAAAATATTTTCTGTGGTGCTGAAAATAAGGATAAAAAACTGAGCTGAAAATATCCTCAGTTAATACCAATGTGGTTTCCGACCAAATAGAGGCACTTCTGAGCAGTCGTTTGGTGTTAGACGAATAATGGAAAAATTGAATGAATATGAAATAGATCTCCATTCCCTGTTTGTAGATTTTAAAGCTTTTGATAGAGTTAACAGGCCAGCACTGTAAACATACGAAAAGAGCTGGGAATCTGTGGCAAGCTAAGAGGGTTAATTGAGCTAATAATGAAGTAACAGCGAACAACAAAATGACCAATAGCTTTAAATTTATAGATGGAGTGAAACATGGCGATTGTACCTCTGCAGTCCTGTTCAACTTAGCGCTGCGTAGTCTGATACAAAAAAATTGATGAGAGAGGGAAAATAACAATGAAATGATACCCGGATGATATTGCAATTGTGGGAAGAAGTGTAACCACTTTTAAGGCAAGGTGCGAAATAATGGAATCAGAAGGAGCAAAAAATGGACTTACAGTAAACGAAAACAAGAACAAATACTTGGTAATATCCGATTCAAAGGCACGAAGAACAGCACATAACCTGGAGACTTTTCATAAATGCTTTAAAGCTGTCAGCTGCCTCCATTATTTAAGTATTCCATTAACCAGCGACAATAATGTGAGAGACTGTATTAGAGAAAGAATACAATCAGGAAACAGAGCCTATTAAGTAAACTTACAGGTAGTCAACAATCGGGAACAATTCTCTAACTACAAAATCAAGCAAGTTAAGAGTATACTGTTCGCTCATGCGAACAGTGGTTGCATATGGGTCAGAAATGTGAACGAAGACAGAAGTAGTTACGAACAACCTAAGGGCATCTGAAAGGAAAATCCTAAAGAAAGTTTATGACCCCATGGGAGAGGTAGAGTGTTGGACAATAAGGTACAACCATGAAATACAACAGCTTATACAAGTGAAAGACATAGCGAAATTTGTTAAATCCCAAAGAATAAACTGGTTAGGGCATGTGGAGAGGATGACAGATGACAGGATAGGCAAAAGAATAATGAAAGCAGGGATGGCCAAGCAATAGCTAGAGAGCTGGACGATATGCTGGCCGACCTTAGCAAAATTGAGATCTGAGGACGGAAGAGTAAAGCAGAGACGTCTGAAGGAAGACTGTTGAGGAGCACAAGGCCAATCAAGGATTAAAGAGGAAGAAGAAGAAATAGAGGTACTTAGCATACTCTACTTCTGTTTTACCGTATCAGTTACAGTCCTTTGGCTATCAACATTCAAATAGTATTTACCCAATGAGAAGCCTATTATTTGTGTCATTGTGTTTTACAGCGACAGTCGTCAAAAAATTCTTCTATTACTCCACTGATGATAAGAATGGGCTTTTATCACTCCATTTTCTAACCTTACTTCTACCTGTATCTGTGTTTTGACAGTGCACTGTTTAACGCCAATATCTCCCATGATACAACAGTTCTGGACAGGCTGTAGGTACCTATGTAATCTCACATATTTTACTGTATAAACTAGTTGACATAATGCTTACCATAGCATCTATATCACTCACAACGCCGGTTGGTACCCATCTCACCAATACATGTACAGTAGCTTGGACAGTCTCTTTAGTTTGACAACTATATTTAATCTGATATGTGGTTAATTCTTCACTGATATCTGAATGGTTGTACCTCTCCCATGGAGTCATAAACTTTCTTTAGGATTTTCCTTTCAGATGCATATTGTAGCATATCCATTGAATTTCCTACGTCATCCTCAAACCATCCCACGATTTGTCATCAGTGATCATACTCAACTAATTATGCGTAATATTGCATAACATGGCATGCATGTTTGCTGTTATTGACAATACGGTTTAATACAAAAATACGTGTAGACACACTTCGTTTGTGATACGATTAGTGTGTGTGTGTCATATCCCTCATATTGTCTAAGTCAGGTATGAGGGTAGCTAGTCTGGTTTTTGTCATCCTCTCTGTTTCATTAAAGAAGGTTTGGTGGGCAGCATTACGTCTGCCGAGTATAGTTTATTGCTGGCGTCATCCGGTGTGTTACAGAATTGACATTAGTTTTTTTCACTGTGCCATGACAATACAATTTCGTTTTCGTTGAATATAATGTTCCATGCCCCTATTGTTGTTGCTACTTACGTTTCTATTCGTGTCGTTTGTGAATACCCGAATTGACTCATTATGACACAGGCTTTCACATTATAAAATGATTTTGCGTAAGGCATTGCCCCCATACCAAAAAAATTTGGTCAGATGACTGTGATTCACCTCGCTCCTGTACCCTTACCCACAAGTCATAGAACAAATATTCCTGTCTGCTCTAACAACAGAGGGAAATGAACCATTGACGTATTGCTTAACCTTCTCCATTGCTTACCGAATTTCTCCATTGCTTACCGACTTGTAATATGACATTCTCTCCCCTCTGTGGCAAATACTTGTCCATCGTTATCTTTAACTGTTTTAACTCTGTATTACTAAGTTCTCTTGTGAAAAAAATCTCATTAATAGACTGCTGAACTATGTGTAGCAGTTCAGAAAAACTAAACATTCAGTTACAAATTTATCTTTACCCTAAATCATTCAGAAAATTATTTATCTAAATTACCTAGCTGTGCATCTAATTGCAATTTAATATTGTTCTGTAATCAATTTTTCTACTTTAAGATCTAATTTACATACATATTCTACAACAAGCATGTCCTCGGTTCCTTCTTTTAGGAAAATCTTTGTTTGCGTCCTTCAATGCAGCGACTTCAGTATTTATGATAACTTTTTTGCAATGGCAAAATTTCTAAATCAGTTGTTAGAGTATTACACTGTAATATTAACTTTGATATGTCTGTAGACAAACTAGTCATTTGAAGATGAATTTCACTACGGAACTCATTATGTTTTCCAGACATTTGAGACGAAAGTATCGCTGATATTTCATCGCATTTGGTTGCCATATTATTTGACAATTCATTGTGTATACTGGACATTTCATTACCAAGAGTGACTATTTCAGACAATAATTTAATGGTTAACTGAGTTGATAATTTATTTTATTTAGTGGATATTTCACATGATAATTTAGTTTGCATTCCATTCATTTTCTGTAACACTACGTACAATACTGAGCCGTGCGCGGCTCGTGTTCATGCCGTTTATTGCTTGGCATCTTGTCATTGCAGTTATGGCATCTCGTTTCTTATTCGATTTACTGGCGTCACTAAATTGCTGGCTTGCCTGCCCGTGTGTTGCAACAGCAGCGCTTATCGATAGCGCGCTATGTGGTACCGTCTTTGGAGCGACCTCTAGTATTTCCGGGTCGTCGTGTGTGGAGCGAGTGGAGTTGGGACGGAGCAGCAGTGAGGGCCGGATAGCCAGTACTCGTCCGACCGCTGGCGACGCACATGCACTGTCCGACGGAAGGATGTGGTCGTGAGAGTGCACGACCACGTCAAGGACTGGGTCCAGCGAGTTTTAGTTGAATGGACAGTGATATTCCAGTAGTGCAACTTTCACTTGTGTGTGCGTGTCCGCCCGTCGAAGTGAACCCATGGCAATAAGTTGTTAGTCGTCGATTTATACTTGGATCTCTCTGATACGCCCGTTAAACGCGCTGGGCAGAACAGGAAATAGGGTTGTGGAAAGGGCCAAAGGTTGAGGTCAGTTTCTCCTTCTACGTGTCATTTATTGTAATGCAATAACGTTTACAACCAAAGCGGCCCATAGCCAGACCTTTACCGAATGCAATTCTTTCACTGCTGAAGGCCTCCAAACAAGAAATCTTAACAAATCAACGAGATAAAAATCCAATTAAGATAGCAATAAAATAATTTTAAAAAAACAGCAAACATATGCAAGGTGCAATACAAATGGCTGAGGGCCACAATTAAATTTCAGAATTTTAGAATATATTACCATAGACTTTTAAAGGCAGAAGGCCAGCATATTTATAAACAAGATATCTTAAAAATGAACAAGATTAAAATGCAATTAAACAGGCAGATCAAATGAATTTAAAAAACATATGACGGCTACATGGAAAGCCTTAAGGCTAAGCAGATAGAACAAGCATATGCAAGGTGGAATACGAATGGCTGAAGGCCACAATTAAGTTTCAAAATTTTAAAATATATTACCATAGTCTTTTAAAGGCAGAACGCCGCGATGATTAAGGTTGAAAGATACATTTGCGAATTAATTTTGCAAAATTTTTAAGGAAACGAAAGAAATAACCATAAGCCGTAAATTTTAAATAGCTGAAAACAGATAATTAAACACGAGTGGCACTCAGAAGCCTCCAGGGAGCTCGGTCTGCCCTCGTTCACTTAGACGAAACAGGTGGTGAGCCCAACTACACTTGATCCATCGGAACCCAACCAGGAGACAGCCACGGACCGACCGACACAACGACTTGCTTCCCATCAATCAGTACATGAGAACTCAAACACAAAGGGTACGAACGTGATTATCCATAATCAAATATGTACAAACACTCGGTGTTGCTCAAGGGAAAGGACCGACTCAAGTTCCACAAGATGGTAACTGAAGGGGCCCAGAAGCGCTCGGAGAGCCAGTTACACGTTGCCAGATGCGACGACCGACCTCTCAGAGCCGGTGCGCGGACAACATTCAAAATAATCGTCAGTGGAACTAACGCCAACTACACACACAACCTGACAAACACTTCCACGAAGACCTGGACGATAAAACAGCAACTAAGCACGTACAAAGAGAAATCGGGAGTCGATGCACACACATACACAGCCGACTCATGAACGATCGGCGAGCCAAAACGCGACCCACGATCCACCAAGACCATGGTCCGGCTCAAGTGATACGTGACGGCAGTGGTCGGGCAAGCCATGTCGACGCAGAACTCACTGCTGCTCCAACCCGACTGCACTAGTGCCGCATTGCAATTCCTGACTGGGAGGTCCGGACTGCGCTTCAGACACGTTCCAACTGACTGAGAGACCCGAACTTGCGATCCGATCTCCCGACCAGGACTACCTCATGACAAACAAGACCGGAACGTAATAGCAGTCGAGCAAAGATACTACGGGAGGCGATGTATCGATACGCGCTGCTAACGCCGCTCACGGTCAAGCAAAGCAGCAACTCAGTGACAGTAGTAATTTAAATTAACGTATTGAGGTGGAAGTACGTTAAAAACAGGGTGTGAAATACATGATGGCGGGAACACGAGCCACGCACGGCTCACTTTCCCGTGCCTGACTTGAGTGGGGACGACCGTTGGTTGCTCGTTTGGTCGGTCGTCGCCGATCGCTTCTGGCTACTCTGTGTTTGTGCCGACTTATAATTCGTCCGTGTTGTTTCACAGTGACTTGTTTAGTATTTGACTTGTTGGTGGAATTGTTTTCCCAGATCCGCGTGTATCTTGTGCTTTTGAATGAGCAGTTATTTTAATGCTGTCTGCATACTGGATTTGGAAGAGGAGTTGCGAACGGAGAGCAGTTCAGCTTGGGACGGAGCAACGAGGAGGTCCGCAGTGCCAGGGCAGGCCGGAACCGCTTGTGGCGTGCAGGCACTGTCGGACCGAGGGGCTGTACCCGACAACCGAGCCCAGGACGTTTGAAGTTCAGTGAGCCGTGTCCAGTACTGCAGCCTGCACTGTATGAGATCTCGCTGTTGTTTGCGTGTTGCTGCTCCCAGGGTCGGTGAGACAAACCGCAACAAGTGGAGTCTGTCAGGTTGGCGGAAGCTATTAGCCGCCTTTTACTCCTTGATGTTAGTCTGAACTTAGTATTATTCTTATTAGTGAAGCACAACCAGCGGTATTTTCTGCCTTGTCACCGCTAACACCCCAGTTACCTGCCCTGTAGGTTAGAGTCCTTTTCCGGCATCGTACCTTTCCTCGTCGTGTTGATGCTGTCCGATACGGCGTGTAGTTCGACAGCCTCTTGAACTGTACTGTGCATATGTTTTTGGGAGGTCTATCTTGGTTCTCGTGTTTCCTTCGGCCTTGGGTGTGTTTCTGAGGATTTGGTACTGTCTGTCTCTTCGCCCTTGCTTAAAAATGTTCCATCATTGTACCGGAGATCGGACGTTAGGCGGATTGGTTAGACGGTCGGTCGGCGCTTAAGCTACCCCTAGTGTGAGTTTGCCATCCTTTTAGGTGAGTACAGCTCTTGGCTGCCTGTCTCACCACTTACACAGCTGTAGTCACCTCCCTCAGGTCGATCCAGTAAGCACTGTCTGTGGATCACTCCGTCTCATTTAGACAAGTTGAAAAATTGTTTAAAATGTATCATAATATTTTAACATGCTGCTGCCTTCCCCACTTGTAATTTCGGCCTTCAGCCGCTGATTGTTTGTAACTCTGCTATTGGCCTTCAGCCAACAAATTATTTTCCATTTTCTCTTAATATGGCCTGCAGCCGTCACTATAGCCTGTTACAGTTCGTTAAGATTGTTTAAAAAGGTTGTAGTATGGCTGGCTCTGAGCCCTATGGGACTTAACATCTGTGGTCATCAGTCCCCTAGAACTTAGAACTACTTAAACCTAACTAACCTAAGGACATCACACACATCCATGCCCGATGCAGGATTCGAACCTGCGACCGTAGCAGTCCCGCGGTTCCGGACTGAGCGCCTAGAACCGCTAGACCACCGCGGCCGGCAAGGTTGTAGTATTTTAACAAGCAACTGCCTTCCTTACTTGTAATTCAGGCCTTCAGCCGTTAAGTATTCTGAAAATTGCCTTTGGCCTTCAGCCCCAGTAATTTGAATCCTTTCTTAATCAGTCCTTCAGCCGTTGATTGTGTGTAACATTGCTTGTGGCCTTCAGCCGACAATAACTTGCAATTCTTCTAATAAGGCTTTCAGCCGCCAGTGTAGTAAAATCTTTTTATAAATGATTCTTGAGAGTTTTGTTTTTTAAAAATAAAGTGTATGTGTTATCTGTGCAAACAATGGTAACTGATTAGGCCCCGTCCACACCTTTCCTGTCTTTCCTAAGTCCCACGTTTCAAATACGGACTTTGAATCTGGTACTTGAGTGGTATTTGTAGTAGATATATTATTATTTACAAGATTAACTGTAGGATTACCACTTCGTTTTCAGCCCTCGAATCAATTTCTGGCACTAAAGATGTAATACATCTCTTCATGTATATGTGTTTGTTTGATAATGAGACACAATCGCTTATGATTTTAATTGTAGGCAACAGCGAAACAGTGGCAATTTACATTATCCAGCGGAATCCTTGACTGATATGATATTTCCGTAAATCAATTTCGAGAACGTTGCAGGAGTACTGGTGTGCTTCTCTATGGAGAAGAGAAACGATTGTGTTATATACATATTGCTCTCAGTCTCAGACGTGGAGGATAAAAGACGCTCATAGAGTTGGTCTCGTGGAGGAATAAAGCTTATTGTTGTGGCAGCCATTACAATCTGTCGTACGTAATTTCTTGTTGTACGATGTTAATTAAATCAGATTCAGAGTATTCGCACTGCAGACTAGTGCAATAACTATGTAAAAACCCTTTGACGTCGAAATATAAAATAACGCTTTTTGTTCGTTTAAAGTGACTTAAATAGCCGGCTGGAGTGACCGAGCGGTTCTAGGTGCTTCAGTCTGGAACCGCGCGACCGCTACGGTCGCAGGTTCGAATCCTGCCTCGGGAATGGATGTGTGTAGTCCTTAGGTTAGTTAGGTTTAAGTAGTACTAAGTTCTAGCGAACTGATGACCTCAGTCGTTAAGTCCCATAGTGCTCAGAGCCATTTGAACCATTTTGACTTACATAAAACTGTGGAAGGCGATTACTGCTACAGATCTTTCGGACAATGATTTTTGGACGCTCCCTGATAATTCTGCAGACACGGTCAATACATAGAGAAGTTTAATAACCCGTGAATAACTTTCTGTGAATCTCCTACGGTACTAGACGAATATCCACGTTTCATTTGTGAACTGCATTGAACTCTGCCAGTCCCCGAAAGTTCTCAAGTGAAAGTAAAGAATCATTTTTGCTTTTCCAGGCGGCCGAGCAGTCATTAACAATTTTGCAGCTGATCAACGAGATCTTCGAGACTATTGTTGCAGCAGGAATTAATTTCGGGTTTCTTTCCACAGCTTCTACGAAGAGTGGACACTGAAAACATCACACCGTTGAAGGTAACTTATACTGAGGCTGAATAATAATAATCAGAATGGAAAACACTTGTCTATACTATATTTTATCCTTCCCCTGATAAGCAGGGCTGGGGGGGGGGGGGGGGTTGGCCCCGCCTTGCTCCCAGGTTTGGGCACCTTTAACACCAACGTCATTAAACTCATTCTCACCCGCAGTTGATTGAGTATCTACTGCGTCGCTGGTTCCATTGTGCCCAGTTTTCCTGTTTTTACCGTAACAAAACAATCTGACTGAATTCATGCGTTTCATGTGTAACTTAATTCTATAAACTCAGCATCCAAGTAATTCGTTTCATTGAGCAACAATGTTCTCGCAGTACAACGTGGTTAAGCTGAAACACTGAAACAGCACTGCGCCATTACGCGCTATCGCGACATGAATTCAGCTATCTTGAAAGACTAATTACTTACTATTGTTAGAACACGTTACTACGAAAGTTGTCAGTGCCAGTAAGATAAACAAACCTGTGAGTATTGAGTCCAGACGAACCAATTAACAAGCAGGCTGGAATAATAAACGATATCGTCCTTGACTGTTTTTGTATGTTGAACGCAATTAGCAATCTTATACCCTTTTTATATTAAAGGTTTTTCTCGTTGCTCCAACTGAAATTATTGTGATTGTCCATCACTTATTTCTCTTTACAATTTCTTGTGATACTTATTATCAGTTTTCTCCAGTACATTATTCATTGTTTATATGTGCATGAAATACAAAACGGAAGACCACAACAATGCAATGACGTTCAATATACATAAAATATTCACAACAATTTTTAACTGTCGTGTTGTATGGGACCCAGTGTGGAACACTCTAAAAAAATATGTAGGGTACCACAATACAGTTGGAATGCCACTTTAGGTTTCATCTCAACACGCTAATTATTCTAAGACGAGCAATAAAGAGTGACCCATAAAGAGTGAAGCAGTAGACACTCATATGGGATGAGTTAGAAGTTTCTGAAGGTGTATGCCAGGAGCTCACTTGTGTATGGAAATGAAACGTGAACCACCGCGAAATCCGAAGAAAAATAATCTCGAAACAGGTGAAATGTGGTGCGGTTGACGAATATAGAACATCAATGGGCTGTGAAATCACGAAATGAACAAGTACTTTAAGTAATGGGTACTGGTAGGCGTCTATGAAAGATACTGAACAGATCACTGGTTAATAGGACGGGTATATTAAAAGAGCTAATTCCAACAGAAGATGGTGTGACAAATGATTCACAATTTTGGAATTTCTCAGAAAAGTTTTTTAAAATTCAGCCTTCAGTCTGTAGTGATGAATTCTGTAGCGATGAACTGACGAGGAAAGAATTCTGCAAAAGACTTTTTGACGCAAACAATCAGTAGATCAGCGTTTTCTCTTTTGTCTCTCTTTCTTCGTTCTGAACATTTGCATTTATTTATTTATCGATTCACGGAGAATTTCCGGTTAGCACACCGAGAGAACAAATGCGCATCGTCGCTGCGGGGGACTGGCTGAGGTACCATTCTGTGATTCGTGTCGCCTCTGCTCTTTACAGTGTGGACTTTGAGCGAGGGCGAAGGCAAACAGTGTATTTGTTCTGCCACAGTCCCTTTCCGTTCGAGAGTTGGTGAATGCAGATGAGTTGGATTATGTCAGAAGCTACGCTCACGCTAGGAAGCCAGTTGCATTCTAAGAGGAACGAGACGACGGAAATTATTATACACTTTGATTTTCTCTTCACTATTGAACAGGCGCACCACATTGCCCTGCAGAAATACATCCGCAAGCCCTTTAGCCGTAGATTCGTTTTCATTTCCGCATACATCACGGGCCGTACGCTCACTGCAATTTCATGTATATTTGTGGTCTTCAGAAAAGTGAGAATCACGCGCTTGTTGCAATATGCGAAACCCTGTTTCGTGTGTTCGGTGAGCCGCGTTATGTGGCAAATTACACGTAGTTAACTAAAATTCTGGCAACCCACGTATGTGTGAACAGCACTTTGGCTGACGTTTGGGAGCTTTTGAAGCGAATCAGTCAATATCTGATCTGCGATTCGCTGAAAAGCAAAAAGTTTGAATCAGGAATCATAGAACTATTCTATTCACATTGATTTTCAGTATAAGTGATTTTGTTTTCAAGCCAGTGAATGATTTGTTTTTTCTTTTATTAAATCCATCTGCTGCTAAACTAAATGGCGGTTAACATTGTATACTGTTCGAGAATAATTAACATAATAGATTCCACTACTTATAACTAAAATTTATGCATTCAATTTTTTTTTTCTTTTTTTTTTGTTTTTTTTTTTGTTTTTCTCATTTTCATCTTAACACAAAACTGTGTCCACGTCTATCGAGTACATATTTGGTTTTTCAGTTTCGCCTTATTTCTTGTCACCTTCACGTTTCTCAGCTGGTTTACGAGCATAAGTAACATAGTGCAAGCAACTAGGTATAGTATAGATCGTTGTAAATTATCTGCATCTACATCTACACGAATACTCCGAAAATCACACTTAAGCGCCTGGTAGAGGGTTCATCGAACCACCTTGACAATTCTCTATTATTCCAGTATTGAACAGCACGACGAAAAACCGAACACCTATATGTTTCCGTGCGAGCTCTGAATTCCCTTATTTTATTATGATGATCGTTTCTCCCCATGTAGGTCGGCGTCAACAAAATATTTTCGCATTGGGAGGACAAAGCTGGTATTTGAAATTTCGTGAGAAGATTTCGCCACAGCGGAAGGCGCCTTAGTTTTAAAAATGACTACCCCAAATCCTGCATCACGTCAGTGACACTCTCTCACCAACTTCGCTATAATACAAAATGTGCTGCTCCTCTTAGAACTTTTTCGATGTATTCCGTTAATCCTTTCTGGTAAGGATCCCAAACCGCGCAGCAGTACCCCAAAAGAGGACGGATAAGCGTAGTGTAGGTAGACTCATTAGTAGCTCTGTTACATTTTCTGAGTGTTCTCCCAACAAAACGCAGTCTTCCCTTTGCCTTCCCAACAACATTTTCTGTGTGTTCTTTCCAATTTAAGCAGTTCGTAACCTTAATTCCTTGGTATTTAGTTAAATTTACGGCCTTTAGATTTGACTGATTTGTCGTGTAACCGAAATTTAATGGTTTCCTTTTAGCACTAATGTAGGTGACCTCACAGTTTTCATTATTTAGGGTCAATTGCCAATTTCCGCACTGTACAGATATCTCTTCTAAATCGTTTTGCACTTTGTTTTGATATTCTGATGAGTTTATGAGACGATAAATGACAGCATCATCTGCAAACAATCTAAGATGACTGCTCAGATTGCCTCCTAAATCTTATAATTTTTAACAATTTTATGCAGCGACTCCTAAATCGTTTATATAGATAAGGAACAGCAGAGGGCCCATAACACTACCTTGGGGAATGCTAGAAATCACTTCTGTTTCACTCAATGACTTTGTGTCAGTTAATACGAACTGTGACCTCTCTGACAGTAAATTAAAAATCCAGTCATATAACTGAGACAATGTTACGATATTCCGTACGCACTCAATTTCATTACAAGCTGCTTGTGTGGTACAGTGTCAAAACCTCTCTGGAAATCCAGAAATAAAGAAGCAACTTGAAAATCAAGAACTAAATCACGATAGAAATATTGACTTTCGTATAATCAGAGAACGAGAACCTTGAAGAATTGGAAATGCGGGTTTAAGATTCCACTAGAGGATTTGTTGTAGGTAGTCTGCTCAGACAAAAGCCTGTGTGCCGATTGACTTGAGAAAGTAAGTTACACATGCCGTCCCACACTAAGTCCATTACACAAAAAGACTGCCGCATTGTCTTAGGACACTACATGGCGTGTGTTTCCAGCACACACAGTTCTGCTGACGTACGTATAACAGGTGCACCACATGGTGTGATAGAAATGACGCGGATGCCGGAAACGTACTGCAAAGTTGAAATATGCGGGACAGTACGATTCTTATAGGCAAAAGGTCTGAGCTGCACACAGATTCTCGGTGGTGAACCGGGTGAAATGTCGAAATCAATCTGAACAGTGCAGTACACACGTGGGTGATACTGATCCGGAAGTCCAGATCTTAAACCGCGATATCCCTCGGCAAGCTTAAGAAAACGCCTGAGGAAGAAGCTATTTTCCAACGGCGAGGACATTCACATAGCGGCTTTCGAACGTGTACCTGAGCAAGAAGTGACTTTCTATCGTCGAGGAAATGAGCGATTGGCAGAATGTCCCGATTATAGTTTACAGACACTTGACGACTATGTTGAAAAATAGTCATTTATCTGTTTCGCTTCGTTGTTGTTGTTGTTGTTGTGGTCTTCAGTCCTGAGACTGGTTTGATGCAGCTCTCCATGCTACTCTATCCTGTGCAAGCTTCTTCATCTCCCAGTACCTACTGCAACCTACATCCTTCTGAACCTGCTTAGTGTATTGATCTCTTGGTCTCCCTCTACGATTTTTACCCTCCACGCTGCCCTCCAATGCTAAATTTGTGATCCCTTGATGCCTCAAAACATGTCCTACCAACCGATCCCTTCTTCTAGTCAAGTTGTGCTACAAACTTCTCTTCTCCCCAATCCTATTCAACACCTCCTCATTAGTTACGTGATCTACCCATCTAATCTTCAGCATTCTTCTGTAGCACCACATTTCAAAAGCTTCTATTCTCTTCTTGTCCAATCTATTTATCGTCCATGTTTCACTTCCATACATGGCTACACTCCATACAAATACTTTCAGAAACGACTTCCTGACACTTACATCTATACTCGATGTTAACAAATTTCTCTTCTTCAGAAACGATTTCCTTGCCATTGCCAGTCTACATTTTATATCCTCTCTACTTCGACCATCATCAGTTATTTTACTTCCGAAATAGCAAAACTCCTTTACTACTTTAAGTGTGTCATTTCCTAATCTAATGCCCTCAGCATCACCCGATTTAATCTGACTACATTCGCTTCGTATCGTAGTGCAATATACAATAAAAGTTGTTGGGCCTGCCATATTAATACATAACTTACTTTTTGAAGTCTCGTCATACCTACAAAAGGAAGAGGAAAGTTGATACACATCCTCTAAAATGTTCTCAAAACATTAACGGGGCACAGGTAGGAACTGATGAGGGAAAATTTGTTTGAACATTCGAAGAGTTAATACGAGGGTTGCCCAGAAAGTAATGCACCGCAATGTTTTCCTTCAACAGTTCTTTACTGAACATAATGAAGATTATGCACACGAAAGAACGGTGTTTTATCTACACACCCTCTTTTTCCACGTAATCTCCATCCCGGTCTATGACCTTTCTCCAGCGCCAAACAAGGGCTTGTATACCCCGTCGGTACCAGTCAGTGTCCTAGTGGTGGAGCCAGTGCTTCACTGTGTCATTCACCTCCTCATCGTCCTCCTGGAGCAGCGCCAACTGCCGAGGCGTAATGCGGCCGTCCTCGCGAATTACGTCAGCTCGCTGCGACATGTCAGGTGTGACAGCCCTGGGTGGTCTCCCCGACCGCTGCAAATCGCGGAGCTCTGCCCAACCGCCGTCTGATGACCTCACCCTCCGTGCCTAGCGACTAACTGTACTTTTGTCGACAGCAGATGCTCCATAGACTTTGCACAAGCGGTTCTGAATACTCCCCACGGTTTCTTTCTCTGCAGAGAGAAATTCAATGATGACACGTTGCTTGTAACGTACATAGCCTACAGACGCCATTTCGATACTATCCTGCTGCTACGCTATCTGTCGGAAGTGACGGAAATTTGGCGCGTTCACTCAGGAGACTTCAAATGGTGCTTACGTAACCTTTCGCATTCGTAGCATTGTTTTCGGCTGAGAAAAAGAAAATACGGTGCATTACTTTCTGGGCAACCCTCGTATGTTACTCAAATGGTCGAGGATGGGGACTGTAAAATGTATATAGAGATGAAAGGACTAGCGAAAGATAGGAAGAGGAAGAGAAGACAGTGAAATCAGTCATAAGAATGAGCCTTTAACAAGAAGTTTAAATGCTTCAACGTTGTGTCGGCTTACCAACGATTGCTGACGTAAAACTTGCTTATATGAGTATTATTGTCATACGGCACCATCCTGTTATAGGATTCAAACTGTTACAGCCTTTATGTACTACTAGCCTTTAGATTTGAGTAACTGTTTCTTCAAGTGTCACTGAAGGTTTCTAGAAGCTAGAGATACCTCTATTAAGGAAATCCCCCTGATCGCTTATCAATGGCATCTTAAATTAAAAACCTACAATAGAGTAGAAAATATCGTACTTCCGCCCATTATCCTAGGGGCTAATCGTGTGATCATTTAGAGAGTCATGTGTTCAGAGCCAAGCTCATGTTATAATTCTAATGATTTATACGCTGTGTCATTCATTGAACGTCGGAAAAATTGCACGTAAAGTATCTCTGGTAATCAGTCGTATAAAGCAAGCAAACAGCCGCAATTATCCGTTCAGTAAACATTTGATTGTGTAAGCGTTTAGCTTCATAAAAATTGTCACAGTACCTAATAGATTAATTAGGAAATTCAAATGCAGCGAAAAGCTTAATAACCAATACAATACGTGCCTATAAACGTTTCGTTAACGTCTTTCCGACTTCTTTGGTTGCCGTTTTATAGCCCCATTTCCTGTCATTTACGTTCCGTTCACAAATGCAGATTTGATCACCTGTAATAAAACAGAGGCTTTAAAACTATAAAATCCGAATACCAAGTTTGTTTCACGAAAACGCTGAAGTAGTCGTAGCCTTTACTGTTTTGCTTTCTCTGTTGTGGGTGTTATGAATTATTGTAAACTCTAATTGTTAAAAGCAGTTAACTCTATTGCGAACAGAAAAAATTTAAATGTGCTTTAGACTGCAAGTAACTGATCCTTAGAGTTGCACACTTACCTTAACGCGTCATCACACACATTGTTCGCCGCTTTCTCTGTTACTAGTTACATTACTCGGAAAATTACCTTTCTTAATTTATCCTCAGATCGTTGTCGATCCGTTCCCTGGGAAACAAGGACGCTCTTGCGCCGTTAGAATGTACGGTTACATGAACAGCAACTTTTTCATTACATCGTAACCGCTGTAGTTTCAGAACTAATGTTGTACGGCGTGTACTACTAAGATTTCCAATGTAGCACCTGCCCTAGTAGGACAGTAAAGTTGAGCTGCATCGCAACTTTTTAAAATATAAAAAGAGTTAAATAATTTCAAATGTCTGAAAGAAATGAAGTACAAATGTATTTGAGGGAAAAAAAAGATTTTTAATCATCAAACTGAGTAAATAGAAGTTCAACTTTCACATCGTAATCTCTGACGCTAGATTAATTGTCATAGGTTTTGAGACGGAAAAATATTTCTTAAGAATTAAAGAGAATAAGACTTGTAATTGATTTTCAGGCTCACTTTCTAACTTATACTGTTAAATACGATGTGAGCAGAAAAACGAAGTTGTTTGAGCCGTACTCCATTTTTCCCCCGGTTTATGGATCTCATGCCTTTTCTAGAGTTACCGAGATTAGTTTCGGTGATATAGAGTCTGCCTTCCTGACTCTTCATTTAATTCTGAATTCCTAGTTATCCTGACGAATTCTGTTAGAATCTGTAGTGTTGTAACACGCCCGGGGGCAGAGATAGGGGGGTCCCTCAAACTGGATATTCGCTTTGACCGTGCGCCCTGTCCACACCATGTACCTGACACTCCTGTGGCGGTCGTATTTTCTCTCCATTGCTGCTGGCTTGCCTGAAATCATGTATCTAAATACGAAAGCGGGTTTACGGGAGCCACTCAACACTAGACACGACACTGTCCTACGTCTGGTATGAACTACTATATTCTGAGACGAAAAGAAGGTCACAGATTGCACTGATTACACTCTAAGTCATAAGTGTTGATGCCAATTAACAGGACGAGCGTACGCGTAACCGACCCGACGCGGGTGATTGTTGATGATGCGGAAACCAAAGGGTCGAACGAAAGTTCTTACGCTCATTACATATACACAAATATCTGGTACCAGTCCTTCTTGACACTTTTACTAATATAACACTGTTAATAAAAGTTAATCTACTGTTCACAGTTCCCACTTGTACGAGCGTGCGCGTAATCGTCGCGACGAGGCCTATTGTTGAAGATGCGAAAACCCGATGACCGAACGCATATACTCACGCTCGCTACAAGGCACTGGCACATGATTGTACTCATTTGTGGTAACTATGTTTACTGATTCAAATTAGTTCATTCTGGGAGGTCGAACGCGACGCGGATGATTGATGTTGTACGGTACGACACGCAACGGGCGGATACTCAAATACGTTAACAGCGGCACTGCTCACTTTCATTTATTTCTTTACCCACTTTTCTCTGGATCTACTTCCATATCTCATTAATTCACTGTAACAGCACTTGTCGCACTACTTGAGCTTCCATAGTAATGCCTTTGCCACAACACAACATAGCAGCTCCGTGTCCCGTGCTCGACTCTCAAAGATGCCGCCGCTCGCAAAGATACTCCGCAACCAAGTCAGCGATATGACAATACGCTTACAGTGTCTACGTAGTTTTATGTCGTCTGCCGTTTACTAAAATAAAAAACGCCATTTCAAGGACTATTGGTATACAGGGTGTTACAAAAAGGTACGGCCAAACTTTCAGGAAACATTCTTCACACACAAAGAAAGAAAATATGTTATGTGGACATGTGTCCGGAAACGCTTACTTTCCATGTTAGAGCTCATTTTATTACTTCCCTTCAAATCACATTCATCATGGAAAGGAAACACACAGCAACAGAACGTACCAGCGTGACTTCAAACACTTTGTTACAGGAAATGTTCAAAATGTCCTCCGTTAGCGAGGATACATGCATCCACCCTCCGTCGCATGGAATCCCTGATGCGCTGGTGCAACCCTGGAGAATGGCGTATTGTATCACAGCCGTCCACAAGACGAGCACGAAGAGTCTCTACATTTGATACCGGAGTTGCGTAGACAAGAGCTTTCAAATGCCCCCATAAATGAAAGTCAAGAGGGTTGAGGTCAGGAGAGCGTGGAGGCCATGGAATTGGTCCACCTCCACCAATCCGTCGGTCACCGAATCTGTTGTTGAGAAGCGTACGAACACTTCGACTGAAATGTGCAGGAGCTCCATCGTGCATGAACCACATGTTGTGTCGTACTTGTAAAGGCACATGTTCTAGCAGCACAGGTAGAGTACCCCGTATGAAATCATGATAACGTGCTCCATTGAGCGTAGGTGGAAGAACATGGGGCCCAATCAAGACATCACCAACAGTGCCTGCCCAAACGTTCACAGAAAATCAGTGTTGATGACGTGATTGCACAATTGCGTGCGGATTCTCGTCAGCCCACACATGTTGATTGTGAAAATTTACAATTTGATCACGTTGGAATGAAGCCTCATCCGTAAAGAGAACATTTGCACTGAAATGAGGATTGACACATTGTTGGATGAACCATTCGCAGAAGTGTACCCGTGGAGGCCAATCAGCTGCTGATAGTGCCTGCACATGCTGTACATGGTACGGAAACAACTGGTTCTCCCGTAGCACTCTCCATACAGTGACTTGGTCAACGTTACCTTGTACAGCAGCAACTTCTCTGACGCTGACATTAGGGTTATCGTCAACTGCACGAAGAATTGCCTCGTCCATTGCAGGTGTCCTCGTCGTTCTAGGTCTTCCCCAGTCGCGAGTCGTAGGCTGGAATATTCCGTGCTCCCTAAGACGCCGATCAATTGCTTCGAACGTCTTCCTGTCGGGACACCTTCGTTCTGGAAATCTGTCTCGATACAAACGTACAGCGCCACGGCTATTGCCCCGTGCTAATCCATACATCAAATGGGAATCTGCCAACGCCGCATTTGTAAACATTGCACTGATTGCAAAACCACGTTCGTGATGAACACTAACCTGTTGATGCTACGTACTGATGTGCTTGATGCTAGTACTGTAGAGCAATGAGTCGCATGTCAACACAAGCACCGAAGTCAACATTACCTTCCTGCAATTGGGCCAACTGGCGGTGAATCGAGGAAGTACAGTACATACTGACGAAACTAAAATGAACTCTAACATGGAAATTAAGCGTTTCCGGACACATGTCCACATAGCATCTTTTCTTTATTTGTGTGTGAGGAATGTTTCCTGAAAGTTTGGCCGTACCTTTTTGTAACACCCTGTAGATTTCAAAACTGATCTACATCTGTGAATCCTAATCAAAGTGGCAAGTCATTTTCATTGCTCCACTCTACAATTTCGTGAAACACTTAAAAAGCAGGGAGTGAAGCGTAGAATTAAGATCAGTTTTGAAGCAGTTGCAGGAATTACTGTGCTTTTCCTGAACAGTCAGTGATAACATTACTGAGAGGGCCATTCGCCTCCGCAGCCGAATCCGCTAGTAAACGTCTGTGTGTTCCCGAATTACCCGAAGGCAGCCGGTTCGAAGCCTGGTGATAGAAGAAACTCTTAGAACCAGTGTATGGCCGGCAAGGTGAGATGAGATGGTGGGGAAGGGTTCGTGAAGACGACAGGTTGTGTCAACGTCCTAGACTGGACTCCAGATGTCTCCACAGCATGTTGCAGAGTGAGGGTACGTGGCAGTGTTGTTGGTCATCCGCTCGTCGGGTGGAATCGTTAAGCTTGGGAGCGTTCTTAGTGCTGCTCGACGGACATTATGGCGGCACTGAATTTCACCCTGCCCCTCCTCTCACCAGCATACAACACGAACAGTACACTACACTATACATCCGCCCTTTACAGTAACCTACACTCAACAACTAGACTTCAGACATATCTTTCGTACAACTCTATGAGTTGGGCCGTTTGTGTGAAGAGCAGGGCAACCCGTTACGACTAAACAGCTGAGCCTTTATCGCGGGGTCTCTCTGCCAGCAAACCATTCTTTATTACGGAGAAGTCATAAGCTCACTGGGCTAAGTACGACATTTGATCAAATGTACGTGAGGATCTATTAGTGGACTTTAATATGGGGTGTGTCCACTCTTACAACGGCTTGAAATCTATTGGGGGGGGGGGGGGGGGGGGGGTACTTTCGTCGAGGTGTCCGTGAAGGAATGGTTGCCCATTCTTGGTCAAGGGCCGAAACCAGTGACATTCGACGCTGGACTTTGGAGCAAAGTCGACGTCCTAACTCATCCCACAGGTTTTCCTTGTCTTCAGCCCAGTCCATTTCGGGGATGTTACTGTCTACAAACCATTGCGTCACATATTCGGCTTCAAGAGACTGTGCATTATCATTCCGATGCAATGAATCATCGCATCCGATCTTTCCCTCTACCGTACGCGTTCAACTGTACTGCAAAATCTTTTCATTTCCTTCGCATCGTGTGTTTTCTCAAGGGGGAACGACAGGGTGAGCGACGAAAATATTGCTCAAATTCAGGATTTTGATCTCTGTACTGGAATGTATTAGATGCATGGCGTTCGCTGCAATTCATAAAGCATACATTGAAGTTTTCATTGGTATTTTTTATTGAATAATATTAATATCTTCAATGTGTAGTTGGAATTTTCCCGAGGCAGCTCTGAAAGCAGGTAGATCGACGGTTGTCGCTGCAGCTCCTGTTGCGATTGTCTGAAACATGAAATTAACATATCACCCTGACCCCTACAGATCTAATTTTAGTTCATTTTAGGGATTTTCAAAAAGTAATTTGATATCTGCAAAAAATGCCATTTTTGGACCCCTATCTTTTGACCAAAAAAATTCTAAATATGAACATTAAAAAAAAATCTGCTTAGATGATCTGAAGAAAATTCAGTTCACTTAAGGGAGAACAAAAATCGTTAAAATCGAATGACAGTTGTAGCCTGGGCGACGACAACCGTGCCGAGAAACATGGTTCTGAGAAAAGCGCGTTTAAAGCTTGACAAGTATTATAAAATAAAAAATGGCACAAAGCTTGAAACTTAAGGGGTATCATCGATGTACGGTCTATAATCACTATCGCTCCGGTTAGTTGAAGGCCGCTTTCTGTTACTCTGTCCTGATAAGCCCCATTTTCGTCCTCAACGCCCTTTTCGTCACTGAGCACATCGGCGCTGGCATCTCTATCTTCACAGA
This sequence comes from Schistocerca americana, assembly GCF_021461395.2. NCBI lineage: Eukaryota > Metazoa > Arthropoda > Insecta > Orthoptera > Acrididae > Schistocerca > Schistocerca americana. Next base: position 86,625,237 of record NC_060123.1, on the reverse strand, counting down.
ATCGGCGCATTTCATCGCCGAATTTGATTTGAAGGACATCTGCCACTTGCATTAATGCAGTATAGCCTACATAGAATAGGCAGAGGGCTAAATTTGAAGCAAAGTTGGAAACTTCGCTCCGGCCGGATGTTATTTTTGGAGCGTATTTCCAGATGAGACTATTGAAACTTTTGTTAACATTTGTCGTAAAACCGCTCAAACAAGGCTCCACCAAATCAGGTTTAGTCAATTCGGCATAAGTAGGGGTGATTGGAATCGATAACGACCTGTGCCAGTGGTATTTTGTGTTTATAACGTCGCTCAAAGAATCGTTACTTTTTGGAGTTCGCGCGTAATATTTTGGGGATTAATTCTTCAATGTATTGAAACGTCCCCTTTTTGAAGTATTATACAAGACTGTGCTTAACCTGACATACAATATTTTTAGCGCAACGCAATCTGACTTTCAAAAATCCCTACAAAAAAATGGCCCTGACCAACATTAACCTATGCGTTTCACAAATCGCTTACCTCACAAAAATCTTCGTTACTCGAACTACTGCAATACAGCGAGCGCCACTACTGCCAGCTAAATAAAAGATTCAAACTACGGAAGGCACTAACTACTGATAGGGATAGTTAGCAAATGAAAGATATTAATAGAGAACAAACAATGTATTTACCTTAATAGTCATAATATATATAGCAGTTCATGACAAATTACAAAACTCCGACATCTCTCTCCCCACATCCACCACTGCTGGCGGCTCACCTCCAACTGCGCAACGCTACGCACTGTTCACAGCCAACTGCCTAACACTACAATGGCGAGTATTACAACAATGCAAAGCAGCCACAGACTGCACACAGCACAGCCAGTGATTTTCATACAGAGGTGGCGTTACCAATAAAAAAACCTAAACAGCCTACTTACAGTATATGCATTCGAATCCTGCAATGTAAAAAAAATCGGGTTTCTTCTACCGTCACTCTGTCATTCCCCCTTAAGTGACAAAAGGGACCACACCCTACCCACGAAAAACACCCCCGTACAGTAGCACCATCTCCTCTATACCTCACTGTTGACACTAGACACAGTGGCAAGCACCGTTCTCCAGGCATTTGCCAAAACCAAACCTCTCCACTGGATTGCTACACGGTCATCGACTGGCCATTGGCGTCACTTTTTTACAGCACCCCATGCGGCGCTTAGAACTAACTACAGAAATGTGTGCCTCATGAGGAGCTGCTCGATCACTGCACGAGTTGTTACGGCTGCCAACCACAATGCTCGATGGTCACTGTCCGACGGTACACGAGGCCTGTGTGTTCTTTATTTAGCTGTGGTTGTGCTTTCGCGTTTCCGCTTCACAATTACGTCACCAGCAGGCGACTTGGACACCTTTAGTAGGTTTGAAATGTCCGTCATGAGATGTCTGTGATGTTGCTGCTTCTCAGGTGACATCCAGTGATTATAGCTGATGTCAGGATGATGGTGGACGATGTTAGACCTGTTCCGCGCACTTACGTCATTCGTTCAACGACAGCCGCTGAGCGATCAGCAGTATGCTAAACACCCTGCTGCAAATGTAATAGCGAATGCGGGCATTAGACGTAATCATAGTAAGCTATTTAGTGAATTTTTATACTGTTTATTGCGAGTTGTCATGTATGATGATGGTGGTAAGCGGATCTGACGTCCCCGGATTTCTTTCTGTGGGGAAATTTGAAGGATATTTGCTGTCGTGATCCACCGACAACGCCTGTTAACATGCATCAGAGCATTTTCAATGCATGTGCGAACATTACGGAAGGCGAACTATTCGCTGTTTAGAGGAATGTCGTTGCACGTATTGCCAAATGCATTGAAGGTGACGGACATCATTTTGAGCATTTATTGCCTTAATGTGGAATTTACAGGTAATCACGCTGTAACAGCATGCGTTCTCAGAAATGCTAAGTTCACAAAGGTACATGCATCACATTGGAATAACCGATATAAAATGTTCAAACGTACCTACGTTCTGTATTTTAATTTAAAAAACCTACCTGTTACCATCTGTTCGCCTAAAATTGTGAGCCATATGTTTGTGACTATTACAGCGCCATCTGTCACAAAGCGAAAAAGTTGTCCAACTAAAACATTCATATTACTTTACGTTCTACACGAATATGTAATGAGAAATGGGGGTTCCTATTTAAAAAGACGCAGTTGATATCCGTTTGACCTATGGCAGCGCCATCTAGCGGGCCAACCATAGCGCCATCTGGTTTCCCCCTTCAAGCTAGACAAGTTTTTTTATTATTTACTCGTCAAGTTCCGTGGGACTAAGTTGAGGGTCAAATCTCAAGGTCATAGAATGTTTCATTACATGGAATTACAACATATAAGTAATAAGAGATAAAAATAAAATGTTTATGAACCCGAAAAAAGTCAATCCATAAGTTTAAGTAAACGCAATCAACAATAAAACAAGAAAGAGCTTAATTTTCCAAGGAACTTCTCGACGGAAGAGAAGGAGTAACGTATGAGGAAACTCTTCAGTTTGGATTTGGAAGCGCGTGGATTACTGCTAAGAATTTTCAATTCAAGTATAGCTTATTGAAAATGGATGCACCAATATACTTCACACCTTTCTGCACAAGAGTTATGGAAGTCCGATCCAAATGCAGGTTTGATTTCTGCCGAGTATTAACTGAGAGAAAGCTGCTTATTCTTGGGAATAAGCTGGTATTGTTAACAAGAAATGACAGTTAGGAATATATATATATATATATATATATAGCAGAGTCAACGTCTATAAGCGGTTCACTAACTTTATCTGTAATACCAGATATTTTGATGAAATATGCTAATTCCTTCCCTACTTGGAAACATGACATCCTCTGAAGGTGAGACCTTAGTTAGAGGGACTTCCTTTAAGCAGGTATACCTATCAAGTGTCTTTAATCTATATATATATATATAAAAGAGGCCAATGTCAAAATACCCGGACTCGTGAACAAGGGTCGACAAGAGGTTCGTGAACTTACACAAGTTATTGCCCGAACCGCCCGTTTCTGAGCCAAAATACGCTTTTAGAGTGGGAAGGGTCAGCCCAAAATATAATACCACACGACATAAGCGAATGAAAATAAGCAATGTAGATAAATTTTCATGTCCAACGATCACTCACTACAGATACCGTTCGAATAGTAAAAATGGCAGCATTAAGTCTTTTAACAAGATCGTGAACACTGGCTTTCCACGACAGTTTACTATCTATCTAAATATCAAGAAATTTGAACTGTTCAGTTTCATTAATCATTTGCCCATTCTGTGAAATTAAAACGTCAGATTTTGTTGAATTGTGTGTTATAAACTGTAAAAACTGAGTTTTACTGCGATTTATAGTTAGTTTATTTTCTACCAGCAATGAACTTAGGTCATGAACTGCGCTATTTGAAACCGAGCCAGTGCTGCACACAACATCCTTTACTACCAAGCTAGTGTCATCAGCAAACAGTAATATTTTAGAGTTACCCGTAATTTTTGCTATCTGTTGCTAAAGTAAGAGGTGAACCAATAGTGAGCTACTCCACATATTCCATAATGGTCCAACTTCTGGAGCAATATTTTGTGATCAACACAATCAGACGCCTTAGTTAAATCCGAAAACATACTTAGCGTTCGAAACATTTTGTTTAACCCGTCCAGTACCTCACAGAGAAAAGAGAATATAGCATTTTCAGTTGTTAAACGACTTCTAAAGCCGAACTATACATTTTATAGCACATCGTGTGATATAAAATGATCGATTATCCTTACATACACAGCCTTTTCAACAACTTTAGCAAACACTGATGGCATATAAAGAGGTCTAAAATTTTCTACATTATCTCTTTCTCCCTTTTCATAAAGCGACATTACTTCTGAGTACTTTAATCATTCAGGAAACTGACCATTCCTAAAGAAAAATTACAAATATGGTTAAATACAGGGTTAACATGTGCACAACAGGACTTTAATATTCTGCTGGGCACTCCATCGTAACCATGACAGTCCTTAGTCTTCAGTGATTTAATTATTACCCAATCTCCCCCTTGTCTGCATCACAGAGGACAGAGGAGTATTTCAGACATCAATTTGGGAAAGGCATTTGCCAAGGAAGTTATATGATTCCCCGTAGAAACTAAATTTTTATTTAATTCACCAGTAATGCTCATAAAATGATTGTTAAATACTGTACATATATCTCATTTATCAGTAACAGAAGTATTTTTACTACGAACTGACTTTATATCGTCGACCTTGTGTGCTGACGAGACACTTCCTTCACAACTAACCATATGGTTTTAATTTTATCCTGTGAATTAGCTATTCTATTTGCATACCACATACTCTTTGCCTTCCTAATAACATTTTTAAGCACCTTCCAATACTGTTTGTGATGGGCTACTGTAGCGTGATTGTGACTACTTCTAACATTTTGGTATAATTCCCGCTTTGTTCTACATGATATCCTTATCCTACTAGTGAGTCACCCAGGCTTCCTATTACTGCTAGTACCACGTTTATAACGTTCTAATGGAAAACAACTCTCAAATCATCATCATCATTTAACACTGATTATGCCTTTCAGCGTTCAGTCTGGAGCATAGCCCCCTTATAAAATTCCTCCATGATCCCCTATTCAGTGCTAACATTGGTGCCTCTTCTGATGTTAAACCTATTACTTCAAAATCATTTTTAACCGAATCCAGGTACCTTCTCCTTGGTCTGCCCCGACTCCTCCTACCCTCTACTGCTGAACCCATGAGTCTCTTGGGTAACCTTGCTTCTCCCATGCGTGTAACACGACCCCACCATCTAAGCCTGTTCGCCCTGACTGCTACATCTATAGAGTTCATTCCCAGTTTTTCTTTGATTTCCTCATTGTGGACACCCTCCTGCCATTGTTCCCATCTACTAGTACCTGCAATCATCCTAGCTACTTTCATATCCGTAACCTCAACCTTGTTGATAAGGTAACCTGAATCCACCCAGCTTTCGCTCCCATACAACAAAGTTGGTCGAAAGATTGAACGGTGCACAGATAACTTAGTCTTGGTACTGACTTCCTTCTTGCAGAAGAGAGTAGATCGTAACTGAGCGCTCACTGCATTAGCTTTGCTACACCTCGCTTCCAGTTCTTTCACTATGTTGCCATCCTGTGAGAATATGCATCCTAAGTACTTGAAACCGTCCACCTGTTCTAACTTTGTTCCTCCTATTTGGAACTCAATCTGTTTATATTTCTTTCCCACTGACATTACTTTCGTTTTGGAGATGCTAATCTTCATACCATAGTCCTTACATTTCTGATCTAGTTCTGAAATATTACTTTGCAAACTTTCAATCGAATCTGCCATCACAACTAAGTCATCCGCATATGCAAGACTGCTTATTTTGTGTTCACATATCGTAATCTCACCCCGCCAGTCTATTGTTTTCAACATATGATACATAAATAATATGAACAACAGTGGAGACAGGTTGCACCCTTGTCTTACCCCTGAAACTACTCTGAACCATGAACTCAATTTACCGTCAACTCTAACTGCTGCCTGACTATCCATGTAAAGACCTTTAATTGCTTGCAAAAGTTTGCCTCCTATTCCATAATCTCGTAGAACAGACAATAACTTCCTCCTAGGAACCCGGTCATATGCCTTTTCTAGATCTATAAAGCATAGATACAATTCCCTGTTCCACTCATAACGCTTCTCCATTATTTGTCGTAAGCTAATGATCTGGTCCTGACAACCTCTAAGAGGCCTAAACCCACACTGATTTTCGTCCAATTGGTCCTCAACTAATACTCGCACTTTCCTTTCAACAATACCTGAGAAGATTTTACCCACAACGCTGATTAAAGAGATACCTCTGTAGTTGTTACAATCTTTTCTGTTTCCATGTTTAAAGATTGGTGTGATTACTGCTTTTGTCCAGTCTGATGGAACCTGTCCCGACTCCCAGGCCATTTCAATTATCCTGTGTAGCCATTTAAGACCTGACATTCCACTGTATTTGATGAGTTCCGACTTAATTTCATCCACCCCAGCTGGTTTATTGCACTGCAATCTATTGACCATTTTCTCCACTTCCTCAAATGTGATGCTATTTCCATCATCATTCCTATCCCATTCTACCTCGAAATTTGAAACATTACTGATCGTATTTTCACCTACATTGAGCAACTCTTCAAAATATTCCCTCCATCTGCCCAAGGCAGCTACAGGATTCACCAGCAGTTTTCCTGACCTGTCCAAAATACTTGTCATTTCCTTCTTACCTCCATTTCGAAGACTGCTAATTACACTCCAGAATGGTTTTCCAGCAGCTTGATCCATAGTCTCCAAACTGTTTCCAAAGTCTTCCCAAGATTTCTTCTTGGATGCTGCAATTATCTGTTTGGCTTCGTTTCTTTCTTCAACATAACTTTCTCTGTCTACCTGAGTTCTAGTATGTAGCCATTTTTGATACGCCATCCTTTTGCTTTTACAGGCTGCCTTGACTGTGTCATTCCACCAAGCTGTTTGCTTCATCCTACTTTTACACACTACTGTTCCAAGACATTCTTTAGCCACTTCTAGTACTGTGTCCCTGTACCTTGTTCATTCCTTTTCCAATGACTGTAATTGACTACATTCAACTGACTGGTACCTTTCTGAGATCGCTGTTATGTACTTGTGCCTGATTTCCTTATCCTGAAGTTTCTCCACTCTTATCCTCCTACACATGGACCTGACCTCCTGCACTTTCGGCCTCACAATCCCAATTTCACTGCAGATTAAATAATGATCAGTGTCATCAAAGAATCCCCTGAATACACGTGTGTCCCTCACAGCCTTCCTGAATTCCTGATCTGTTATTATATAGTCAATGACAGATCTGGTTCCCCTGCCTTCCCAAGTATAACGGTGAATGTTCTTATGTTTAAAAAAGGAGTTTGTGATTACTAAGCCCATACTAGCACAGAAATCCAAGAGTGGTTTCCCGTTCCTATTGGCCTCCATATCCTCTCCAAATTTACCCATAACCTCTCTCAAAGAACATGAGAAATGTGATAAGGAAAGCATTATATTTATCGTCAATGTTATCAGTACTATAAACATCCTGTCACTCTTGTTCCTTGACAAGGTTTAAAAACCTGTCTATTGCTGATGGATTAGTTTTCCTAAATACTTTCCAATTATATGTGACATTTGTTTGAGTACAAAGGCCTTTAGTGTTAAAATTTGTGCGTCTCGTCTGAACAGAATGCCCATCTAGCAATGAAGTATGAATAAAAATATTGTCTATTACTTTGCTACTGTTTCCCCACACCCTAGTTGGAAAAAACACAGTCTGCATCGGATCATATGAATGTACGAGATCTACCAACATCCGATTTCTTGCACCATTATATATAAAATTTATGTTGAAGTCACCACATATAATTAATTTCTGGTACTTCCTACAACGTGAATCAAGAACCCTCTCTAGCTTGAGCAGAAATGCTCTAAAGTCAGAGCTAGGGGACCTATAAACAACAACAATTAGAAGTTCAGTTTCACTAAATTCAACTGTCCCAGCACAACATTCAAATATATGTTTAGTGCAGTGCCGTGATAAGTTTATGGACTCAAATAGAATACTGTATTTTATATACATAGCCACTCCCTCACCCCTCAAGGAACTCCTTGAACAACAGCCAACTAATCTATATCCTTACATCCTAGTAAAGGAAGCCTCTGAATCGTCAATGCTCCGACATACCAATAATTTCAGAGTCAACATCTATAAGCAGTTCACTAACTTTATCTGTAATACCTCATATTTTGATGAAATATGCTAATTCCTTCTCCACTTGGAAACATGACATCCTCTGAAGGTGAGACCTTAGAGGGACTTCCTTTAAGCAGGTATACCTATCAAGTGACTTTAATCTAAAAAAGTTGCAGCTCTAACACCAACTACTACAGGAATTTTTCCATAAGTGATCCCACCACCACCCACTACACTGTCACCTGTAAGTTTTGCCAGCCTCCCCTTCCCATACCTATTGAGGTGTAGGCAAACGGATGAAATGTGGTGACAATGGCCGCCAGCTACCACAAAACCAAGCACAATGGGGTTGCATTTCCAGAACTTTGCAAGAGTTGTTGCTAATATTTTCACTGCAAGCTTTAACAATCGTCATACCATTCTAATATTCTATCCCAGAGTGGACAAACTAATTGAAGGTTAATTTCATATAGTAATGGCCTCCACCTTCAGAGCTTTCTCAGATCTTAAATCACAATATGAAATTTTGAGGTAGATACGTACCACGAAATTCTCTGTATTCTGTCAGTGTGGTTTCCATGAATCTTAAACATCGTGGCAGCCAAGATGCTGAAATGTAGTGTCGGTAAAGGACACAATGTAAACTGGCGGCTTGGCACTGTCTAGTTCATAATACCACTGCTCATTATGAAGACGTCACCCTTTAGTTTTCTTCTAAATAAGTAACGAGTATTATAGTCTGGACGAACTGATGCCGTAGGTCCTCTTAGTGAGTGGCTACCGCAATTTGCTGCACCGTTAATTAGCCGTAATACAACTCCACTGTGTTGTTACGAGGCTAATTAATTCATTGGAGAGCGGTAACTGCTCTTCACTGCTGCGAGGCAGCTAGGTGGCTGGTAATACACTCAATATTGCAGTATTATGCTGCGTTGTTACCACAGTTGTTGAGCACCATAACACGCGTGAACGTGGCCCTTGTGGTTGGTTACAGATGTCGTCTCTCCACGTGCTTTGACACCGTGACCATACTATCTGCTGTATTAGTAACAGTATTGAAGAGAACGTCTAATGATATCTGATCTGGACTTGAGCAACAAGATCCTCATTCCAGTTGTACATCAGTCGTTATGACTGTGAATAACTTTCTAAGTCTTCCCCTTAACCCTGCTGAGAAACTGAATTATCTCTAAGTGCATACAATAAGAAGAACAGGTGTGCTTCCACTCAGTGGTGATTATCATTTGGACTGTTATTTATCTGGGACAGTCTTTCAGATTCTCACTTGATATTCTATACCCACTTAATGAGTTCTTGTCTGGCTAATTTGCTTTACTTCAGGAAATTTACCAGATGCACTTTCCGTAAGTTCCTAATAAGCTCCTTATGTATCCAGCATTAGAAAAGTTTGATCGACGGGAGCGAGAAGTGTTGTTGGTCAGTTTTACGCCAGTTGCTGTTAGAAGAATGCCACTGAGGCTGTTACAGCTGAAGCTGTCAACGTAGAGCAAGGAAGGGAAGATATCGAACTTTGAGAAATGGTTCTGGCAGTCCGCATGAATCACTTTAGAACGTTTCTGAATGAGCAGATCAGTTTTCAGATGCAAGGAGAAATCTGAATGGACAATGGCCACTTGGTAGTCACTGTCAGGGATTTAGGGAATAGCGTCCATGCCTATACCGTCGAGACACTTTATCACTGTGACCACCTGCCAGAATCCAGTGCAATACTGTTCTATCACGCCTTCAGCTAGGTGAACTGGAAGCGGTGCTGTAAGGTGCTGGGTGATCTTAACCTGTATCCGAAAACCGCTCTTCCCGAAGCTATTGCACGGAAGCAGACAGCTAACTGAACGACCGAGATGGCCCCAGAATTCGGTTAAACCAGGGGCGTCCACGACTTCGGCACGCCGGCCTTGCCAGGGCTCAAGTGCCAAAGCACTCAGCCTCGTTTCACATTTCCCCCACCTCCACGCCACAATGAGTGCGAGGAGGGGGAAAAGGGGAAAACAGCGAACGCGCTACATTTATGGTCGCACTGCATACGACTTGTTTTTATATTTCACATTTCTCAGCAACGCAGATCATAAACTAAACAAGGTTTTAGTATCAATTAATTATTTCTGGTACGCTGAACACTCAACTTATATCTGGTACAAACTGTCAGCGTAAGTACAGACGTAGACAATTTCTCAGTGTTTCACACTCAAGTTGACACGTAATAGTGACTTATTTGTTTTCATAATCGAGAAAAGGTCTTTCACACGAATATTTCGATAGAAATATTGTAACACTTTTGCAACCTCATTATAGAGACTTGAAAAATCTACCTAAGAAAAGTTATGTCGATGTTCTGGGGAGTTTTAATGTAACAAGATTTGTGATTAAAACTGGAATTACCTTGCAGGTCAATCTGCACATCTCCATATGCACAGGGCCACTTTCAACTGAAATGGTAAACGGTCTCGAAAACAGTTCCAAAACATATGTAAGATTAACAATGTCCTCGAAATCTTTATAAAGCTATCGTCGTAATTCTTGCGAGGCCACAATGAATTCTTCAGACCTCGCGCTTTCTTTAACACCAGTGAGCTTAGGGAATTGGATTGTCTTCTCCAGAATGTGTCACTTCTACAACGCGATTTTTTTTTTCAATGTCATCTCCATCAGTTCAGAAGTAAGTTAAATTGGAAATTTTGGAAATTTGTAGTAAGTTCTTAGGAGACCAAACTGCTGATGTCATCGGTACCTAGGCTTACACACTACTTAACTTAACTTATACTAACTTATGCTAAGGGCAACACACACACCCATGCCCAAAGGAGGACTCGAATCTCCGATGGGGGCAGCCGCACGAACCGTGGCGAGGCCCGTAGACCGCGCGGCTGCCCCGCGGCGAGTTGCCTTGCAATGTCGTTCTGTGGGAAGTGTACACTCAAGTCCACTTATAATGCGAAGTGTGGAATCCATTCCTGATGTTCTAATTTTAGTTTCTGCAATCCTTTTTTCTGCATAAATTCAACGATAGCAAGTTTTACGTCGAAAAATCGTTCCAGGCATGACTCCTAACTTAACCAGCGTAATTTTGAGTAATATATGAAGTTGCATATTCTTCGTTCACTTCCATTGAACAGTATTGCAATTGGAAATGGAATAATAGGAGCGATGCAGGAATTTTACAACACTGAAGCGCCAATGAAACTGGTATAGGCATGCGTATTCAAATACAGAGGTATGTGAACAGGCATAACACGGCACTGCGGTCGACAACGCCTATGTAAGACAACAAGTGTCTGCCGCAGTTGTTAGATGGCTTACTGCTGCTACAATGACAGGCTACCACGATTTAAGTGAGTTTGAACGAGCGATGGGACACAGCGTCTCCGAGATAGCGATGAATTGGGGATTTTCCTGTATGACCATTTCAGGAGTGTACCGTGAATATCAGGAATCCAGTGAACCATCAAAACTACACCATGGCTGCGGCTGGAAAAAGATCCTGCAAGAACGGAACCAACGACGACTGAAGGGAATCGTTCGATGTTACGGAAGTGCAACCCTTCCGCAAATTGCTGCAGATTTCAATGCAATCAACAAGTGTCAGGGTGCGAACCATTCAACGAAACATCATCGATATGGACTTTCGGAGTCGAGGGCCCACTCGTGTATCCTGGATGACTGCACGACCCAAAGCATTACGCCTCGCCTGGGCCAGTCAACACAGACATTGGACTGTTGGTGACTGGAAATATGTTGCCTGATCGGACGAGTCTCGTTTCGAATTGTATCGAGTGGTTGGTTGTGTATGGATGTAGAGACAACCTCCTGAATCCATGGACCCTGCATATCAGCAGGGGACTGTTCAAGCTGGTGGAGGTTCTTTAATGGTCTGGGATGATGATGATGATTTTGGTTTGTGGGGCGCTCAACATCGTGGTCATTAGCACCCATACAAGTTCCATATCTTTCCACTTCCAGTCTCGGAACTTCCCGAATGATGATGAGATGATGAGAACAGCACAAACATCCTTTCCCAGGGCGGAGAAGATCCCTGGCCTGGCTGGCAATCAAACCCGGGACTCCGTGATCTAGAGGCAGCAGCGTTAACCACTAGACGTAGTGGTTTGTGGCGTGTGCAGTTGTAGTGATACTGGACCACCAATATGTCTAGACACTTCTGTGACATGTGACACGTACGTAGGCATTCTGTCTGATCACCTCCATCCATTCACGTCCCTTGTGCATTCCGACGGACTTGGGCAATTCCAGCAGGACAATGCGACAACCCGCACGTCCAGAATTGCTACAGAGTGGCTCCAGGAACACTCTTCTGAGTTTAAACACTTCCGACGCCCATCAACACAGACGTGAACATTATTGAGCGTATCTGGGATACCTTGCAACGTGCTGTTCAGGAGAGATCTGCACCCTGTCGTACTCTTGCGGATTTATGGACAGCCTTGCATGGTTCGTGGTGTCAGTTCCCTCCAGCACTACTTCAGACATTATTCGAGTCCACGACACGTCATGTTGCGGCACTTCTGCGTGCTCGCGGGGCCCTACACGATATTACGCAGGTATACCAATTTCTTTGGGTTTTCAGTGTATTTGTACGACCAATTTCTTCAAGTGCTCATGCCTCCAAATCTAGCACAAAGTGCTTCTTGATGTACAGAACAAGTAATCCCGTCTGTCGATCATTGTTTTTTTCTGTCTGTAGGTGAAAGTTCATTCTGCATGGTACTACAACGTTTCGTACCAAACAGGCAGTACTCGTCGCTTATACGAATTGAGAATTCTCGTCCCTCTCTTCCGTCATCGTCATTCATTTTAAAGGATTGTGACGTGAGGTTGGTAGAATGCTTCTTTTTGTGAAAACAGCCACTGGACCTGTGAGTGTCCTTCGTACCCCCAACGAGTAGCGTAGGGTAAACAGCGCCGAAACCTCGATTCTGCAGAATTCTCGGTGTTCTGCCGACCGCAGAATGCCGCGTCGCAGTGCCAAAAGAAATGCCGCGCTATTTCAGGTACTTCTGAGAAGGGCTGGGCAAACCGAGTGACAGGTCGGACCTCGACCCACACGTGGATCGCACATGTTGCACACGTGGAAGTCTGTGACGTCGTGGCAGGCCCTGGGTGAAACTCAGTGGGATTTGGGAACCAGGAAACTACTTCGAAGACTTAGTCGAGCTCACCTGAAGATATCTGAAGTCGAGTGGCGATACTGAGTGGTGCAGACTGCCAGGATGTGACACCTGGTGCAGTGATATGGGCATTTAGATTCGTTTATTGCATACCGTACTACTTTCTAACACGATTGTAAGTAACTTAAAGTCCAAATTTTAAAGTTATAAGCAATTCCAGAGTTCACGTACCTGTTTCGTTCACGGGTAAGTGTATTATGGTTCATAACGGCATATTGTGTGATACCTTGTCTCGTAAATTTTTCCCTATACGAAAATTTCTATTACTTTACTGAAAAACTGTTTACAACTTATCGTTGAATAACACATTTCAAGTTATGACAAAATATGGGCGCTCAGTACTTGCAAGAACCATTTAAGACCTTATTCTGCTATAGCGTTGCTGTTAGATTGGCACGTTTGTCCGTACAGCTCTTAGACTAGAAGAAATAACACAGACGTTTCTGAAATAAAATAGATGTCAGCCTTTTACTCCACAGAGATGCATGCTACAAACAATAAAATGAGAGTACATAAGAAAAATAAATTTGTATACTAGCGAAAACTTCAGTGGTGCTTCTCATGTCAAGAAAAATTATTTTTATATTTCAAAAAACAGACAAATCTGTTCGGAAGGTCTTAATACAGAGTATCGAACATTTTCTACAGAGATAATATTGACAAAAAGTGTGACACACGTACTTGAGGCCCTGGATGGAGATGTATTTTCCCTAGTAAATGACATAAATATCTGAAGGACCAAACTATTTTCAGAGAAATGAAATTTTGGTGATGCTGTGAACTGCGATTATCTTGACAACGATAAAGCAATAGCTGACATGTGCAGGTTTCATTTTGGGCGAGAAGAAGTCATAACAGAGCGGAAATTATCTTTCCATGCGCATCGTTGGGTTGCACGTAATACTGTAATAAATGCAAACATAATTAATCAGTATACCTCGTCGGTAGTGACGATGCCATAATTCAGTAATTACTCTGTTTTTCGTTAGGAGACAGGATCTCGACGTAATTAATTAGTTAATTACCAGATACATGTATACGCAATATCTTATTAACATCTGAGCATACTGCTGGTTAATTTGAGTTTTTAGCTGTGACGTAGGGAAATGCTTTACAAAGCCAAATAGTGAAGAAATAATTCTGCACTAATCACAGCTCAGTTACCATTCGACGTTTAAAACATGGAAGACCTGCTTCGACGGCAAATCATAATTTTTTCTTATTTTTTCGTTGGCATAAAGTAAAATTTGAGTGTGTGAAAGCTGTAAGCGGCCTACATATTGTTCTGTGACAAAAACGGCTTTTATAAAGCGGCAGATCTAGTCGTTTTATTTCTGCAATGCTGTTTCCGAAAACAATACGTACAAGCATATGTTGGGTTAAGTGCTTTCGTAAAACTGGACCGACTTTGTGACTGGATTGAAGATTACCCGGCAAGAACTAGGTATGGCGTCCTTAATAGGGAGAAATACTCTAATTTGAAGAACTAGTTGCGAACTTATCACAAGGTAACGCTATGGGGCTGATACATTAGACAAAAGATATAAATAAGATGGTGGATACCAACAGAGGCTACATAAGGCTATTTGCAGATGATTCTGTTGCAAGTGAGGAACTTCAAACACCAGAAAATCATAAAGAGGCGCAGAAAAATCTGGATACACTTGTTATAGGGAGTGACAGTTGGTCACTGATAGATGAGAAAACCCAATATTGTTTGACTACAGAATTGTCGGCCTCATACTAGAAACATTCTCTACCACTAACTCTCTAATATTATGCCGCTGTGCAGAGACTTGAAGCGGAACGGACACAAAATACTTCTTGTACTTGGAAGCTAAATTATGGACTGAGGTTCGTATGAGGAAACTTGGGAATTGCAATTCATTCTCGAAAGAGGGGAAGAGACAGGAGTATAGGCTTTCGTATTTGCCAGAGTGGAAGCTGGTCTTATGTGTTCAGTTTAGAGGAAATAGCTTATGAGGGTGGTACAATGAAGCTTTTCAACTTCTTCCTAAAGGGAGTAGGACATTGAATTGTGCGCAGAGTGAAGTACAGTTTGTCCGACAGGCAGACGGCAGTGATAGCGAAGAAGTTAGAGAATGTTATGGATTTATGAATTGGCGCAGCTAGGATACCAGATAAATGAGACAAGATTTTAAACATGGCTGAAACAGCAACTGTTGAAATTCTTCACGGTAAATGATGACAGCCTGATGAAGGTATATTTAGATATACCGAAACCGTGGTCAAGAATTTTAATAAATCTTTACCGTGCAACTGTTTTGGCTGTCATCATTTACCTTGAAGATAAATGAGACCTTGTGTTTCGACTGCGATGACATGAAAGGTGTTTAATCTACGATGCAAGGTACTGGGGTGTGTCGGCTCTGAGGAGCTGGTTAAGTAGACACAGCGCATGGTAGTCATATAATTTGTCAGGACGCAACCGGCGTAACTGAACGTATGAAGCGCTGATATGGTCATATCGGCGGAAGATAGGGATGTAACGCACGCACACATTCGAGGTTAGTTCTGACTGTCTTATTTTTCGCTACACGTACCATGTTGAATTACATCACAGTAATAGACGTTTGTTAGAACCAATGATTGCAAGTTTACGTTTCACGTAATGTGGAAATAGGTTCCGAAACTTTTTGAGGCCACAGAGGAAAGCGGAAGTCTTCTAGCACATAAGCGACTGTCTTGTCTGCCCAGTTGAGTTGCTCATCCAAAGATGTGCTCAAGTTCACGGCTGTTGTCTGGTTCTGAAATACTGTCCACCTAAATAGCAGGCAGTTGTTCGCGGAATTCTGAACTTGTTAATTTCTGGTGGGACAGTAAAATTAATTGTGGCTTTTTTCCGTTTAGTTTAAGCCCCAAGTTTATCTCCCGTGTTACTACAGAAGACAAATCATCACCCACCTGAACGATTACACTATTTAAATCTTCAGGTCTGGCACTTGGATGGAGCTGGAGGTCGTTGGCATAGAAATGATATTTATAGGAGGTATAGGAGGACAGAATCGGAGAAATGTCATTCACATACAAGGAAAACAAAAGAGGACCTTAGACTGACTCCTGTGGTCCTCTTGAAAGAACAAATTTCCAGGAAGATTTTTCATTCCTACAGAGAACACTTTGCAGCTATCAAACCACTTCAGTGCACTATCTCAGAAATTTAGCTGTCACATTTTTCTGCGTAGTATATCAAAGCTGACGGTATCGAAAGCTTCGCCAAAATCTGATACTGTCAATATTGTTGCCTTGCGGTTGTCTATAGTGTATTTCATGTCAACAGTTACCTTAATTAATGCAGTGTTTATGCTATGGTACTTGCGAAAGCCGGATTGATATTTGTCATGTACATTTAATTCGCGCAAATGATCAGTGAACTTTAGGTCTGCTTGACGCTATGTTCCAGTGGTACGGAAAGTATTCGTTCTTATGCACATGTTAAATATAACTGAAGTAGCAACTGAGGAAGGATATTTGCAAATATTCACAACACTATTACAGCATGTCAAGAACATCCGTCACAGACCTACAACACCCACAAAGAAACCCTCATCTAATTCCACAGTACATGGAACAATTATAAATTCAATAAAATGTGTAATCAGTATTACATGATTCCAAATTACATTCATGTGAAATTAAGTAGCAATTCTCAAGTCAGGAGCACAGCAATTTTAGTTAAATAATGAAATTATGCAGCAGTGTGCAGAAAAACCAGAACGAAAGAACTGAACAATTTGCATCTGCAGATAATATCCTATGTCAAGACGTTCAGCACACATTTTACCCAAGAATAATGAATCTCAATCACATACAGATGTGTGAAGTGTAAAAAAAAAATACAGAAAAGCTGTAAATATAACATTAAGAAAAATAAGTTAACAAATGCAGGCATTACCGACAGAAACAGCACATATTGTGGTATAAGAAAGAAAAGAATGACATAAACGTAGAATTAACCAGGAAATTGATACTAAAACAAGTAAATGACCTCATCGAAAACAAGAAAATATATAGAAACAAATATCAAGATAAAAAAGAAGCACTAACAATTAAGATGATAAAGAAACTATTGTAAAGGGTGCAACAGCTACAAAAGCATGTAAAAGTAACACTGCAGAGCTAAAGGTTAATTAGGAACATATGAACAAAAACGGGACCCATCAGAAACAGAAAAAGAAGAACTGTCTTGAGGAACTTAAGTCTGATCGAATTAATAGTTTTCAAATTGAACCGAAAAACATAAAAATTTCAGTAGCTTCCAAGCAACACAGAATACAAACATAGCACAAAAATATCCAACAGCACCACCACTCAGAAAGCAGCGCAAAACACATAAAGACAATAGCCCCTATGAGCGCCATCAGGCCAGGTATCAATCCCAAGAGTGTTTCCATACCACATTGCAATGTACATACACTAGATCTTAGCTGAGCTGTAGAAGGACAACAGGAGTACATAATACACCAGAAAATTAATTCAAGAAATAAGGTTAAACACAACCCACCAACTACAAAACTAATTTCCTTTGATGTGTAAGACATGTCCATTTTAATCCCACTCAGTGACACAATAAAGATGCACTCAGTCTTATGTTTTTTTCTCATTTTTTCCGTTTTTAATTTGAAGAAAACATTTTAGTATCTTTTTATTGTTTAGTTATTTTTTAATTAGAAAGAACATCCTCGACAGCTGGGAGCAATGTTGTCAGCTTTCAACAGGGAAGTGGAAAGCCTGCCAGCGGTACTGGAGATACATATTTGCTGATTAATGTTCAAGAACGTGCACACACACACACACACACACACACACACACACACACACACACACACACACAAAATAGCTCTTCAACACTCACAAGTAACAGTGAAGTAACCGAATGTCACAGTATCAAAGAGTAGATTAAGATCCATCCTTTAATTTCCCTGCAGAAAAAAGGGAACACCAAATTCACCATAGTCTGATGAACATACTGTCATCGCGGTCACACTGTCGTAGTCCTCTTCGTCTGATAAAGGAACTACTAAGTCTGGGGTAGTTTCTTCTCTTCCCAGAACATCGGTGTGCTGTGAGCAAGACCACTTGCTCATCAGGCTTTCCATGGGTACGCAGATTAGACATGCTCATTCTATCACCCCAGATCAAGTAAAATGACAGAGTACCCCAGTCAAGTTAATATGCTACTTGAAAAATCAACTGCCATGCGCACTGGAAACCTTATTTGATAAGATCCTGAATTCTTCAGGCGACTCGCTTATTGCTTATAGTTGGAGGGTCTGGATACTTCAGTTCAGTGGTTCACTTTAATGGTTTCTGAGTGACAGAGTTTGATCTGGTTAACATAATTTTTTTTAAATAATATTCAATCTGCTCAAGAAACAATACCATCTGGTTTACAAACAATTTGAGAACGAATTTTGCATAAGGAAAATAAATCAGTGATCAGAAAAAAAGAATTGTTATTCAAGTTGCCGCTAGCGTGATGTTGGACAATAATGTTTCAGATCATACCCAAACACATAAAGGACACGAAACACATTTTCAACCTTGATAGTAAATCTTTACAATTATTAAAAAAATAGAGTATGAATCCTAACACGCAACAGATCAATAAGTAAATAAAGGAGCAGAAAGAATCTTAACCAGACGGGTGAACTCCAATGAATTAAATCAGTAGCGAAGTGAAACTAGACTTAGATTATAGGAAAGATGCATACTAATATGAGAAGCACTTAAATCAAATTATAAAAGCTGAAAGCGGAAAAATTGAAATGAACTCCCTTTACCATATCGTGATTCCTGAAGCTTGTAACGCTCGGTCCAAGTGTTACCTTATCGTGACTGCGATAGTGATCGCTGCAGACGAGTCACGGTCCACCGTACAGCAGTGGATGCTAAATGTTAATGGCATGGACCGAGGAGTTGGGTTTACGAATCACGAATTTCATCATCTACCTGTTTACTGATCATCAGCGGGGAGTAAGTTGAAAGGAGAACTACGAAGACTCGGCAGAAGGCCGAAGGCAAGAAAAGTGCATCCGAGTGCAGAATCCGAAAGTGAACCAGAGTCCACAATCTGCATGAAAATTTCAAGAACAGAACGAGAGTGAGAATCAAATTCGGACTCAAAAATTTGAAAGCCTCTCCAAATTTTGACAGCCTCACGATAGAGCTCGGAAAGGCACTCGGCACAAACGTTCTAGCCAGTCCCAGAAAAGTGGCTGGCTCTGAGCACTATGGGACTTAACTACTGTGGTCATCAGTCCCCTAGAACTTAGAACTACTTAAACCTAACTAACCTAAGGACATCACACACAGCCATGCCCGAGGCAGGATTCGAACCTGCGACCGTAGCAGTCGCGCGGTTCCGGACTGCGCGCCTAGAACCGCTAGACCACCGCGGCCGGCCCCAGAAAAGTCCTAATGCTTCTCCAATGAGCCATCTGGGAATCTGTTTAATATTTCCCACCCTCACATGAAAGATGTATCCACCAATGAGATTTCTGTTTATGGAAACGAGAACCGAGTGTCAATCCATTCCTATGGGCAGATTTATTTGTTGGAAAGTCTGGAGATTTTGTAGAGCTTCGTAGAGTGATCCCATGGAAAGGGCAGAGTTTGGAAATAATGTAGACTCATTTGCGACCAAACATTTAGCTACAGGAAACAGCGCCTGGAGATCAAAACAAAGCGCGATAATGGCAAGTGGACAGCTGAAGATCCAAACGACAGTTTACTCGCAAGTGGAAGCCTCACCCCTTCCGCTGCTGGCTTCCTGTTCTGTTATAGTGGTGGACGCCAGTCGAGCGTTCCGCCGCCCATTGTTCGATGTACCTGCAGGATAATCCCTGAAAGGCTTGTCGGCTACCTGTGTAGTCAGTTGACGTCAAACCTGCCCTTTGAGTGACAGGCAGCTCGTCAAGAGCGTGCGAAACGTTTCACCTGCTTCTGACGCCAGCGAAAAGGAGTTCCCATGATCCAGACCAGATGCATTAAATAGTAAAGCTACTACAAGAATGAAATGCTAGATTAGGTACAGACAGACGAATTATCTACATTGCTTGAATCCACACCCTAACAACCTATGTAATCAGCTTGAAAAACGAGTGGCCGGCCGGAGTGGCCGAGCGGTTGTAGGCGCTTCAGTCTGGAACCGCGCGACGGCTACGGTCGCAGGTTCGAATCCTGCCTCGGGCATGGATGTGTGTGATGTCCTTAGGTTAGTTAGGTTTAAGTAGTTCTAAGTTCTAGGGGACTGATGACCTCAGACGTTAAGTCCCATAGTGCTCAGAGCCATTTGAAAAACGAGTGAGAAGCCGACAAATAGAAACCGAATCGGAAACTAACTAAAGCAAGAGACTCTTGCACGCAAACTAAGTACGCAAGTAGGATAAAATATGAGGATAAAGGCAGGAAACAGGCTGCCACTTCACACCCTTATGTCATCTCCTTCCTTCTATCTTTCTTCTGTGACTTCACACTTTATTCACAATGTTCCTTCAGTTCTGTGGCGTTATTCGTGCCACTGTCTTTCATCAGTTCCTCCTTTTTTCGCAACGTTCTCGTTTAATTTCGCTCCGTGACACCTGCTTTAATTGGATACCAGTTAACTGCAGTGTCACTTAACGGCTCAGTGGGGAAAGTATAACTCCGTAACTGTGCTTCAGTGCTACTGAATCGATTTAATACCATTACTGTATTTTTCTTTGGTTTATATATCGTCACTAGTTTTAAGACTTCCTCTTCTTCATATTCTGCTCAAATTAAATGCAATCTTCCTTCAATCGTATTTTATTTCATTGTACAAAACGGAAACTTTTATGTTTGGGTATGAATACTAAGGTTTGTTTGAGGCAATCATACATTCGTGTCCTCTGACAGCTGTCCTATCCACTGCAGTATAACTGCAATACGCCAGGTCATTTGAACATTTTGACTCACGTTTGGGCTCCGTCTCAAAATCCGCTGGCGTCCGTCATTTACAAGGAATGTCCTCACTGTCGAGAAAAACATCTTCTTAAGAATGGCTGCAGTCCGACGTATTACAATTCAGTTAAGTATTGTATGTGGGCACGGACCAGTTAATACGTGTGTTGTTTCAATAACAACTATAAGAAACCTAAATTCGTGTCCGGAACCATATTTTCAATCCTGATCATGAACTTACGCAGCGTCCTCACCTAATTGCTACTGAAAGCGAGCATCCGGATTTAAATGAACAGTTCTTGCACTCACATGTTTAAAAGTGATTTTTTGTCTACAGTAAAAGGATTAGTACAAGTTAAAGCAGAAACCACAAAAGTGAAGTTGCACAGGCTTTTGCTGAAGTTGTTGTTGTTGTGGTCTTCAGTCCTGAGACTGGTTTGATGCAGCTCTCCATGCTACTCTATCCTGTGCAAGCTCCTTCATCTCCCAGTACCTACTGCAACCTACATCCTTCTGAATCTGCTTAGTGTATTCATCTCTTGGCCTCCCTCTACGATTTTTACCCTCCACGGCGCCCCCCCCCCCCCCCCAATGCTAAATTTGAGATCCCTTGATGACTCAAAACATGTCCTACCAACCGATCCCTTCTTCTAGTCAAGTTGTGCCACAAACTTCTCTTCTCCCCAATTCTACTCAATACCTCCTCATTAGTTACGTGATCTACCCACCTTATCTTCAGCATTCTTCTGTAGCACCACATTTCGAAAGCTTCTATTCTCTTCTTGTCCAAACTAGTTATCGTCCATGTTTCACTTCCATACATGGCTACACTCCATACAAATACTTTCAGAAACGACTTCCTGACACTTAAATCTATACTCGATGTTAACAAATTTCTCTTCTTCAGAAACGCTTTCCTTCCCATTGCCAGTCTACATTTTATATCCTCTCTACTTCGACCATCATCGGTTATTTTGCTCCCTAAATAGCAAAACTCCTGTATTACTTTAAGTGTCTCATTTCCTAATCTAATTCCCTCAGCATCACCTGATTTAATTTGACTACATTCCATTATCCTCGTTTTGCTTTTGTTGATGTTCATCTTATATCCTCCTTTCAAGACACTGTCCATTCCGTTCAACTGCTCTTCCAAGTCCTTTGCTGTCTCTGACAGAATTACAATGTCATCGGCGAACCTCAAAGTTTTTACTTCTTCTCCATGAATTTTAATACCTACTCCGAATTTTTCTTTTGTTTCCTTTACTGCTTGCTCAATATACAGATTGAATCACATCGGGGAGAGGCTACAACCCTGTCTCACTCCTTTCCCAACCACTGCTTCCCATTCATGCCCCTCGACTCTTATAACTGCCATCTGGATTCTGTACAAATTGTAAATAGCCTTTCGCTCCCTGTATTTTACCCCTGCCACCTTCAGAATTTGAAAGAGAGTATTCCAGTTAACATTGAGAGGCACCCACTTGCCTTTCTCATACTGTGGCATCAAGCAGTCAGGCCTGCAAGATGAGTGGTTTGCCAAGCGAGTGGAATCTTCCTTAATTTATCGAGCAACATGAATTCTCGTATCTTACTATTTAGTTACAAATTATCCACCTGTATGAATAATACGCAACGGAAACACGCATCTGACTATCAGTGATTTATAGAACTCTGACTGTACACTACGCACTGGCAATACCACATTTACCTTTTGTCTTTGATTTAACGGCTTTTATATAAATTCGGGACATTACGATAACATACAATTTAATGAAAAAGGCCACCAATCTCTTTCTTTTCACTATTTGATTTATTCCTAAACACACAAATTCTACAACCTACAACAGAATCACATGAGAAATTCCGCCCAGTGGGCATGGCTTTACGTTAGTGAATCTCTATACTATGGTCTCGTAATCTATTTACCGCAACAGTGCACTCCCTGGATCGGATGGTGGATCTTTTATTATACCTCACACTTCGCCTCTCACAATAATCCTCACGAAACTTTCCTCCAGATCGAGCGATACAGAAGGAACAGGCATACCCACAAATCTTTCGAAACTACCTTGCTACTCCCATGCAAAACACACATACCCAAATTACAAGACATACACAACACAACAATATGAAATATTACACAAAGAACGGTTTCAACTTCATCACTTTTCCGCTTTCCCACTTCAATCAATATTTATCCCAGTTTCACACGACACTGCCCCACTTTGTAATTCTACTTTCCTACTGTGAACTCTGGAGATAAATGCACGTCTTCCTGTGCAATGCAAGCCAAGTGGCGTTGCTGGAAAAACGGCCGACTCACCTTGATTCTCTCTCAGAGTTTAACTTCAGCGTCACACGGAATGATATTTCTTAAATACTTCAACTTATGATACACACGCTATTTCTTAAATATTTCAGCTTAAGCTCACGGAAGTATCTCAACTTATAACTACACGTGGGCTCTTTGTGACCGTTGGTTTACTACAATCCCCTTAAAATTACCTGCCTCACTTTGTAATTTTCCCCACAAAAGGTCCTGTGAAAGAGAAATTATTAATTCTAACTACTCTTAAATATTCCACATCCATACCATGCCTCCACTCTTTCATTCCGGAGCACAACAAAAAAACAGGTCTTTACAGCAGAAGGTTCAGCGGCAGAGTGCTGAAACATGGCCGTATTCTGATTCTCTCGCACCTCTCTCGAAGTGGGAGAAGCACCTTGCTACCTTATTGGTCAGCCACATTTCAGACGCTCAAAGCTCTGGTAACTTCCATATCTTTGGTCTCACCAAAGGTAGCCAAAGGATCGACTCAAAGATGATCATATATTCCGATTCACTATCTGTGGTTAGCAGACGACCATACATTCATTCCTTTCACAGATCTCACCAAACTGGATGTAGGGATTTATTTTGAGGGAGTGCACATGTGATCAATTAAATAAATAAATTGTCATTCTTTCCCACACTGGTATCCGGCTTCGCTGTATTAATTGAAATTCAGTTACTTTTACACAAAAAAATGTGTTGTTCTGACAAGAATTTCGTACCTATTTTCAATGTTGGGCGGTACTGTACCCTTTCAACATTGCCAAAACTTTCTCTAAGTCTACAAATGCTAGAAACGTAGGTTTGCCTTTTTTTAATCTTTCTTCTAAGATAAGTCTTAAGGTTGGTATTGCCTCACGTGTTCCAACATTTCTACGGAATCCAAACTGATCTTCCCCGAGGTCCGCTTCTACCAGTTTTTCCATTCGTCTGTAAAGAATTCGTGTTAGTATTTTGCAGCTGTGACTTATTAAACTGATAGTTCGGTAATTTTCACATCTGTCAACACCTGCTTTCTTTGGGATTGGAATTATTACATTCTTCTTGAAGTCGAGGGTATTTCGCCTGTCTCACACATCTTCCTCACCAGATGGTAGAGTTTTGTCATGAATGGCTCTCCCAAGGCCATCAGTAGTTCTAATGGAATGTTGTCTACTCCCGGGGCCTTGTTTCGACTCAGGTCTTTCAGTGCTCTGTCAAACTCTTCACGCAGTATCTTATCTCCCATTTCGTCTTCATCTACATTCTCTTCCATTTCCATAATATTGTCCTCAAGTACATCGCCCTTGTATAAACCCTCTATATACTCCTTCCACCTTTCTGCCTTCCCTTCTTTGCTTGGAACTGGGTTGCCATCTGAGCTCTTGATATTCATACAAGTGGATCTCGTCTCTCCAAAGGTCTCTCTAATTTTCCTGTAGGCAGTATCTATCTTACCCCTAGTGAGACAAGCCTCTACTTCCTTACATTTGTCCTCTAGCCATCCCTGCTTAGCCATTTTGCACTTCCTGTCGATATAATTTTTGAGACGTTTGTATTCCTCTTTGCCCGCTTCATTTACTGCATTTTTATATTTTCTCCTTTCATCAATTAAATTCAATATTTCTTCTGTTACCCAAGGATTTCTATTAGCCCTCGTCTTTTTACCTACTTGATCGTCTGCTGCCTTCACTACTTCATCCCTCAGAGCTGCCCATTCTTCTTCTACTGTATTTCTTTCCCCCATTCCTGTCAATTGTTCCCTTATGCTCTCCCTGAAACTCTGTACAGCCTCTGGTTCTTTCAGTTTATCCAGGTCCCATCTCCTTAAATTCCCACCTTTTTGCAGTTTCTTCAGTTCATAACCAATAGATTGTGGTCAGAATCCACATCTGCCCCTGGAAATGTCTTACAGTTTAAAACCTGGTTCCTAAATCTCTGTCTTACCATTATATAATCTATTTGATACCTTTTAGTATCTCCAGGATTCTTCCAGGTATACAACCTTCTTTTATGATTCTTGAACCATGTGTTAGCTATGATTAAGTTGTGCTCTGTGCAAAACTCTACAAGGGGGCTTCCTCTTTCATTTCTTCCCCCCAATCCATATTCACCTACTATGTTTCCTTCTCTCCCTTTGCCTACTGACGAATTCCAGTCACCCATGACTATTAAATTTTCGTCTCCCTTCACTACCTGAATAATTTCTTTTATCTCATCATACATTTCATCTATTTCTTCATCATCTGCAGAGCTAGTTGGCATATAAACTTGTACTACTGTAGTAGGCATGGGCTTTGTGTCTATCTTGGCCACAATAATGCGTTCACTATCCTGTTTGTAGTAGCTAACGAGCACTCCTATTTTTTTATTCATTATTAAACTTACTCCTGCATTACCCCTATTTGTTTTTGTATTTATAACCCTGTAATCACATGACCAAAAGTCTTGTTCCTCCTGCCACCGAACTTCACTAATTCCCACTATATCTAAATTTAACCTATCCATTTCCCTTTTTAAATTTTCTAACCTACCTGCCCTATTAAGGGATCTGTCATTCCACGCTCCGATCCATAGAACGCCAGTTTTCTTTCTCCTGATAACGACGTCCTCTTGAGTAGTCCCCGCCCGGAGATCCGAATGGGGGACTATTTTACCTCCGGAATATTTTACCCAAGAGGACGCCATCATCATTTAATCATACAGTAAAGCTTCATGTCCTCGGGAAAAATTACGGCTGTAGTTTCCCCTTGCTTTCAGCCGTTCGCAGTAACAGCACAGCAAGGCCGTTTTGGTTAATGTTACAAGGCCAGATCAGTCAATCATCCAGACTGTTGCCCCTGCAGCTACTGAAAAGGCTGCTGCCCCTCTTCAGGAACCACATGTTTGTCTGGCCTCTCAACAGATACCCCTCCGTTGTGGTTGCACCTACGGTACGGCCATCTGTATCGCTGAGGCACGCAAGCCGCCCCACCAACGGCAAGGTCCATGGTTCATGGTTTGCTGAAGTATCCTTAGTATATTATAAAGTATAGTTTTGTAGGATTATGGTGCAAGATTGTGTAAATATTATAGTCTAGAATACCTGCTTCACAGGTGATTAACAGACAAATACATACTAATCTTTAGTGAACAGATTTATGCTCATTCCCAAAAAAAGTAGTGTGGTTGTATCATTAATGGTTCATTTTTTGAAGTTAATTAAATCCAGTGTTGAAAAGTAACTTATTAACTATTCCAAGTGAAGTAAATGATTAGTATTTTTTGAATTAGTCTTTACTACTGTAATAAGCAATGAGCTTTGACTAGGGCAACAAACTAGTTTATGGGTCCCCATCATATCCTTCACCTATTAGGAAAAAAGTGAACTATTACTGTTAATAAAGAAAACTAATATTTGTAGAGGAGCTTATACAGTGTATTTATGATGATATTAATCTTTATGTGTGTTTCTCATGGTAGTTAAGAGAGAAGCCTTTTCAGTACTTGATTAAATGATGCTCTTGAGAGTGGCTGCCATTCGTATGAGCTTGGTGCAACTTCGCTCCCCATAATTTACTGGTGTGTATGTTATTGGTAACGGCTACTACACCCAGTACAGAGTACACTGTGTCAGTTTGTATCATTTTTGCTTTTGAAAGGGAGTTCTCAACAAAATTAACTTCAATAACTAATATTCAATTTTCTCATTTACATACTCCCAAATTAATGTGCCTAATTAGGCTGTCTACCGTTCAATTTTTTTCATTCATTTCTGATTTTACAACTTTCATTAACTCCCTAGTTGAAAGTCCATTTGGTTTCTGTTAATTTCACCAAATTCGAAATTATAGTCCGATACCTTTGTCCATTCTAACGTTGAGTGATGCTGAGGGAATTAGATTAGGAAATGAGACACTTAAAGCAGTAAAGGAGTTTTGCTATTTAGGGAGCAAAATAACTGATGATGGTCGAAGCAGAAAGGATATAAAATGTAGGCTGGCAATGGCAAGGAAAGCGTTTCTGAAGAAGAGAAATTTGTCAACATCGAGTATAGATTTAAGTGTCAGGAAGTCATTTCTGTAAGTATATGTATGGAGTGTAGCCATGCATGGAAGTGAAACATGGACGATAAATAGTTTGGACAAGAAGAGAATAGAAGCTTTAGAAATGTGGTGCTACAGAAGAATGCTGAAGATTAGATGGGTAGATCACATAACTAATGAGGAAGTATTGAGTAGGATAGGGGAGAAGAGAAGTTTGTGGCACAACTTGACCAGAAGAAGGGATCGGTTGGTAGGACATGTTCTGAGGCATCAAGGGATCAACAATTTAGTATTGGAGGGCAGCGTGGAGGGTAAAAATCGTAGAGGGAGACCAAGAGATGATTACACAAAGCAGATTCAGAAAGATGTAGGTTGCAGTAAGTACTGGGAGATGAAGAAGCTTGCACAAGATAGAGTAGCATGGAGAGCTGCATCAAACCAGTCTCAGGACTGAGGACCACAACAACAACAACCTTTGTCCATTAGACGTACGCGCGGTAAAACTTCGAAATCCTATCACAGGGTATCATTAGCGTGTTTCACGGCACGTTAGAATGATATACATTACAGTGTTATATGGTTCAAATGACTCTGAGCACTATGGGACTAAACATCTGTGGTCATCAGTCCCCTAGAACTTAGAACTAATTAAACCTAACTAACCTAAGGACATCACACACATCCATGCCCGAGGCAGGATTCGAACCTGCGACCGTAGCAGTCGCGCGGTTCCGGACTGAGCGCCTAGAACCGCTAGACCGCCGCGGCCGGCAGTGTTATATGTGCCTTTCCTATGACAGGACTAAAGGTTCAGTTGTTCAGGAAGTGTGACATGTCAGAGTGATATACTCTATTCTTATAAGCTCTCCCGATCGTTCTCATTTTTTGTGACTGGTGCTGCTGCTTTTCAATTAAGTAGCTTCTCAGTTTCTCAGTTTGCCTAGCGATGGCTAAGTGCACCCCACTTGCCAACAGCGCTCGGCAGACATTGACGGTGACCCATGCAAGAGCTAGCGAAGTCCTTCAGCACTTAACTTTGGCGATCTGACAGGAACCGGTGTTACCACTGCGGAAAGGCCGTTCGCTTCTTACTCAATCAACCAATCTGATTTTCAAGAGTCTCTTGTTGTATCACATTTCAAAAGGTTCTAATCGTTTCACTTCTGTGTTCCCCATTTACCTAATTTCGCATTTATTAAGAATTGTGCTCCGAACACTGCTTTTCATAAACCAGTTTCTGGCGTCAAGGACTATATTTTTAGATGTTAGCAGCTGTCTGTTTGCCTTACGCAGGCCTTGCTACAACGCCATCCTGACAGCTTTCCTCATTATCTATACTTCCTTTACGACAGCAAAATACAGCCACAGCTTCAGGTGTCTCCTGTCCATTATTGTTATTTAGCTGTCCAGAACGCCCTCTTGCTGCGTGCAGCAGCGTCTATTTTCGTATTGTTTACTTGCATATTATAGTCATTAGGTGGCACGCATTCCATTCCATTTGGCACACGTGTCACTTCCTATTAACTTTCGGCACCACCGATCCCCATCATGCAGATTTTCTGTGAATGATCAAAAACACTTGCCTCTTCTATACGTAAATTAAATATTAAAAACGGCTATTAGCAGCCCCGACTCATGCCAATCCTGATTTTGATCTCTTGTATTACTTCTTCAGTACCGATTACCCAGTCTGATCCGTAACGGCCTAAAGTGAATGGATCAGTCTTCTATCACTGTAATTGATGCCACATTATCTAAGAATGCAAAGCACTTTATTCTATTCCACATTATTAAACATCTTCTCTAAATCTACGAATGCAATGTATCTCTCTTTGTTTTTACCAAATCTATCTTCTATTATTAACCACAGTGTTAAAATTGCATCTGAGATGCCCCTGACTGTCCTTGAACTAAATTGGTTATCTCCTAATCTACTATCAGTTTTCTCTTTCATTCTTCGATAAAGTATTGCCGTGAGAATTTGTTTTGTGCGTGGGACACTTGACATTGTGGAGTTAATTCCATTTCTACCTGCTCTTGCATTCTTCAGAAGTGCAATCATATTCTTTTCAAAATCTGATCGTACTTGTCCAATTAGATAAATGTCATTAATAAGCTGTTAAAGTTCTTGCTCTGCCATTTCGTTTGATGTCGGCAAGATCATTTCATCATTACCTGGGTATTTGCTCCTTCTGAGTTCTCGTAAGGCTTCTTAAATTCAAAAAATGAGAAGTGTACCTCCCCTATCATCCCCTTGCATCATGTTCTCATTTACAATTGGCCAGGTTTCTCCTGGGCAACAGCAAGGTTATCCCCAATTACCGTTTCCAATTTCTCGCCTTATTTTCAGCGTCTATTAGACAACTACCTTGTAATCACCGTATTCCTCATCCTGTGCTCCGTAAAATTATTGTTTATTAGTTTATATACATCATCTACATTTTGCTGTTTCAATTTTATATCTATCGCACATACGTCATCTTTATTACGTCATTTCAATTTTACATGTATCGCACAAACATCATCTACATTACCCTGTTTCAATTTTGAATCCATCTCACGATGTATTTCTTCCATCAATTCTTCGTCAGTTTTTCTACATTTAAAGATAATTTCAACTGGGTGATCTACGTTCCTAGTATTCACTTTCGACATTGTTAATCATCGTCGTTTATTTATTGCAGTCTCTCACCTGTTATCCGTGGCTGCCTCTCCTTTGCCTTTCTTCAATCCTGGAACTTTTCCTGTTCCATGCACGACATTTTTTCTAAGGCCTAAACGTTGGTTAGGTCTCATGCTCTGAACTTCCTTGCTGACAGTCCAGCCTCACTCGCGGCAACAGACGAGATAAATTGCAAGATTTACTGCCCCGAGGACCAACTAGGAGCAGCGTATCGGCAGAAAATCAACAACTTTCTGCGCCGTTCTGCTATTAAAACTATTACAAATACTGCTCGCCAGTATCGCGGGGCAGGATAAAAATTGTCACTGTCCCGAAACAAATGATAAACCTTGGTTTTGAATAACTTCCACCGATAAATTCCACAAGAAACGAATAATAAAGAACATCTAACAAGCAGAGCTCAAACAATGAAACTTGAAAACTGTTATATACACTGATCAACACCCACGTGATAATGAAATTTGCTTTATTAGGTGTAGCCAGGACACCACTTAATTTTACAACAGATAACCTTCCTTGGAAAATAAAAAGGCTTTTCTCCTGCCCAAAAATTTAGTATCAAAACACGAATATACAGCCTTAATAAAATTGACTTTTATAACTGAACTGATTTTATGTTCCTTGGTAGTGCTCTCTCGATGCTCTCCCACAGATGCCGAGAAGTTAGACGGGCGCCTCTTCCGGGTCGAAGACTGGCGTATTGAAGACGGGCACCTGGTCGATCCGGCTGCGACGATGTTTCCTCCTGGCGGCGGTCCGTGGCGGGTCGAAAGACGCCTGTTTCCTTTCCTGCCGGCTATTTAACCCGGCGGCTCTAGTCTTCTTCCGCGGATTCTGTCGTGAGGATTGGCTGCCGTTGGCGATACCCTGTTGGCGGATGGTGATGTCATCGTATTACCATCCGCGTCGGAAAAAGGGGTCGCGCGCGTGCGTATTCCTCGGCTGCTTTCGTGTTTGGCGGGAAACGCCTCTAGTGCCGGCTGGCGGAATGCGCCGGAACTACGTTGCAGGTGCGGCTTATTCTGCAGCGGTAGCCGCCCGTAGTATTTGCGTGGCGGTGCGCGCCACGGCAAAAACAACACGACGACAGGTGAAACCAGTAATCATAAGAATTAAGCAAATCTTTAACAGGCCGTCCTTTAGCAGTGTGACAGTCATATGTAACAACAACGTGTTAAAATTCCGATTGGTTTAATAATAGCCTATCGTGAGGCAGATACGACCCAATGGTAGCGAAAGGGTTATGGATAGTCTGAATTTTTTCCTTCCCTAGACTCTTTCTCGTCCCAGCATTTCCGCTTCTTTCTCTTGAAGTGCTTGAATATCGCTATCAATTTAAGCACATGGGTTAATTCTTGTAATCCTTAGCTTAGCTTCTGAATCTCTGCTTTTACCAAAATTTAGTCACTCTGATACGTTCTTTATACTTTATCCGCTATAAAAAATGCACTTGAAGTGATACTTGGTAGCAACTAACTGCAACTACCGAATCCTTTCTGAAATGCGTCAGCATCCATTTCTCTGTGGTAACAGCCAGCCTTCTTTATTGAGAATTAGACATAGCAGGAGGCGTGAAAGTGTTCGTAAAGCCATAACGAACAAGTACCGCCCCCCCCCCTCTCTCTCTCTCTCTCTCTCTCTTTGCCGCCCCCCCCCCCTCTCTGTCTGTCTGTCTCTCTCTCCCTCTCTCTCTCTCTCTCTCTCTCTGTCTCTACTTCCATCTCTCTCTCTCTCTCTTTATTGGCAATGGTATTCTTGTTCAACTGTAATACCCATGCCTCAGCACATCTAAAAATGAAATCTACATCTACATCTACAATTACATCTACATCATATTCTCCCCAAGCCACTGTTCAGAACATGGCGGAGGGTACAGTTTATCAATATTATCGATTTTCTTCACTATTACACGTAACGTGTATCCACAGGACATGTGGCCTGTAATTGAAGAAGTGTCATGATGATCTCTCCATTGGCAAAAGATTCCGGAATAGTCCCCCATTCGGATCTCCGGGAGGGGACTGCCAAGGGGGAGGTTACCATGAGAAAAAGATTGAATAATCAACGAAAGGATAACGTTCTACGAGTCGGGGCGTGGAATGTCAGAAGCTTGAACGTGGTAGGGAAACTAGAAAATTTTAAAAGGGAAATGCAAAGGCTCAATCTAGATATAGTAGGGGTCAGTGAAGTGAAGTGGAAGGAAGACAAGGATTTCTGGTCAGATTAGTATCGGGTAATATCAACAGCAGCAGAAAATGGTATAACAGGTGTAGGTTTCGTTATGAATAGCAAGGTAGGGCAGAGGGCGTGTTACTGTGAACAGTTCAGTGACCGGGTTGTTCTAATCAGAATCGACAGCAGACCAACACCGACAACGATAGTTCAGGTATACATGCCGACGTTGCAAGCTGAAGATGAGCAGATAGAGAAAGTGTATGAGGATATTGAAAGGGTAATGCAGTATGTAAAGGGGGACGAAAATCTAATAGTCATGGGCGACTGGAATGTAGTTGTGGGAGAAGGAGTAGAAGAAAAGGTTACAGGAGAATATGGCCTTGGGACAAGGAATGAAAGAGGAGAAAGACTAATTGAGTTCTGTAACAAGTTTCAGCTAGTAATAGCGAATACCCTGTTCAAGAATCACAAGAGGAGCAGGTATACTTGGAAAAGGCCGGGAGATACGGGAAGATTTCAATTAGATTACATCATGGTCAGACAGAGATTCCGAAATCAGATACTGGATTGTAAGGCGTACCCAGGAGCAGATATAGACTCAGATCACAATATAGTAGTGATGAAGAGTAGGCTGAAGTTCAAGACATTAGTCAGGAAGAATCAATACGCAAAGAAGTGGGATACGGAAGTACTAAGGAATGACGAGATGCGTTTGAAGTTCTCCAACGCTATAGTTACAGCAATAAGGAATAGCGCAGTAGGCAGTACAGTTGAAGAGGAATGGACATCTCTAAAAAGGGCCATCACAGAAGTTGGGAAGGAAAACATAGGTACAAAGAAGGTAGCTGCGAAGAAACCATGGGTAACAGGAGAAATACTTCAGTTGATTGATGAAAGGAGGAAGTACAAACATGTTCCGGGAAAATCAGGAACGCAGAAATACAAGTCGCTGAGGAATGAAATAAATGGGAAGTGCAGGGAAGCTTAGACGAAATGGCTGCAGGAAAAATGTGAAGACATCGAAAAAGATATGATTGTCGGAAGAACAAACTCAGCGTACAGGAAAATCAAAACAACCTTTGGTAACATTAAAAGCAACGGTGGTAACATTAAGAGTGCAACGGGAATTCCACTGTTAAATGCAAAGGAGAGAGCAGATAGGTGGAAAGAATACATTGAAAGCCTCTATGAGAGTGAAGATTTGTCTGATGTGATAGAAGAAGAAACAGGAGTCGATATAGAAGAGATAGGGTATCCAGTATTAGAATCGGAATTTAAAAGAGCTTTGGAGGACATACAGTCAAATAAGGCAGAAGGGATAGATAACATTCCATCAGAATTTCTAAAATCATTGGGGGAAGTGGCAACAAAACGACTATTCACATTGGTGTGTAGAATATATGAGTCTGGCGACATACCATCTGACTTTCGGTAAAGCATCATCCACACAATTCCGAAGACGGCAAGAGCTGATAAGTGCGTGAATTATCGCACAATCAGCTTAACAGCTCATGCATCGAAGCTGTTTACAAGAATAATATACAGAAGAATGGAAAAGAAAATTGAGAATGCGTTAGGTAACGATCAGTTTGGCTTTAGGAAAAGTAAAGGGACGAGAGAGGCAATTCTGACGTTACGGCTAATAATGGAAGCAAGGCTAAAGAAAAACCGAGACACTTTAATAGGATTTGTCCACCTGGATAAAGCGTTCGACAATATAAAATGGTGCAAGCTGTTCGAGATTCTGAAAAAAGTAGGGGTAAGCTATAGGGAGAGACGGGTCATATACAATATGTACAAAAACCAAGAGGGAATAATAAGAGTGGACGATCAAGAACTAAGTGCTCGTATTAAGAAGGGTGTAAGACAATGCTGTAGCCTTTCGCCCCTACTCTTCAATCTGTACTTCGAGGAAGCAATGATGGAAATAAAAGAAAGGTTCAGGAGTGGAATTAAAATACAAGGTGAAAGGATATCAATGATACGATTCGCTGATGACATTGCTATCCTGAGTGAAAGTGAAGAAGAATTAAATGATCTGCTGAACGGAATGAACAGTCTCATGAGTACACAGTATGGTTTGAGAGTAAATCGGAGAAAGACGAAGGTAATGAGAAGTAGTAGAAATGAGAACAGCGAGAAACTTAACATCAGGATTGATGGTCACGAAGTCAATGAAGTTAAGGAATTCTGCTACCTAGGCAGTAAAATAACCAATGACGGACGGAGCAAGGAGGACATCAAAAGCAGACTCGCTATGGCAAAAAAGGCATTTCTGACCAAGAGTAGTCTACTAATATCAAATACCGGCCTTAATTTGAGGAAGAAATTTCTGAGGATGTACGTATGGAGTACAGCATTGTATGGTAGTGAAACATGGACTGTGGGAAAACCGGAACAGAGGAGAATCGAAGCATTTGAGATGTGATGCTATAGACGGATGTTGAAAATTAGGTGGACTGATTAGGTAAGGAATGAGGAGGTTCTACGCAGAATCGGAGAGGAAAGGAATATGTGGAAAACACTGATAAGGAGAAGGGACAGGATGATAGGATATCTGCTAAGACATGAGGGAATGACTTCCATGGTACTAGAGGGAGCTGTAGAGGGCAAAAACTGTAGAGGAAGACAGAGATTGGAATACGTCAAGCAAATAATTGAGGACGTAGGTTGCAAGTGCTACTCTGAGATGAAGAGGTTAGCACAGGAAAGGAATTCGTGGCGGGCCGCATCAAACCAGTCAGGAGACTGATGACAAAAAAAAAAAAAAAAAAAAAAAAATTACACTCGAGTATTAAGTGGGGGACGATTGACTGCAGTTACAGCGTCGTCGAATTTTACGAAACGTGTTCAACTTCGTAGCGTTCGCAATTAATCCTGGGAAATGAAGACGGGAAATGAGGAGCGAATGCAGGTAGCCAATAACATTTGTTTTCCGCTGTAAACAAATCTCCGTTCTGTGCTTGCTCTCAGCAACATAGAGGCGTCGGACAGTGTAAGTGCTGTTTGACAAGAATATGAATGCTGTTCGCCCCATTCGCAATAATTTGAGCTGTCGTATTAGGTTCCTGTCTAACCATAACCTCGAAAATCTTCATATGTTATGGGAAAACAGTGAAGCAGGTATATTAGGCAAGACTATGAACTGATTGCTGTTTGTTTCAAACGCAAATTATATTAGGTTGCTGCATAATCACATACTCTAAAATCGTCACATGTTGCAGTTCCTCATTTATTTCAACAATGTAGTTGCGTCGGACACTGTAAATTAACTTCCCCGCAAGTATTATTAGTTTTAGTTTTCCTTGGACTAAATTAAGCTGTGATATTAGGTTCTTGCGTAACCACACCCTCGAAAATCATCATTAGAAAACAGTGAAGCATTTTTGACAAGATAGCTGTGCTCTCAAGTTCCAGCCTAACAACAGACTCCAACATTGTAACATAATCACAAGTAATTGTAAAGTATTAGTACCTATGCTATTAGATTGTGTGCTAACGACGTATTTATGAATCGTACGAAGTAAGAAAGATAACATCATTTTTCACAAACAGTAACTAAATTGAAAGCTGTGGTATAAGGTTCTAGCTTAAAGGTATGCTGTAAAAAGAAAAAAAAACGTTGTTCTTCTATAGGACAAGTAAGAAAATAATAACAAAGAAGTAGATTGTAGAACACAACTTTATTACGTATTCATAATTCATTGTCATTGCTTGAAACGAAATTCGCTTTCGATAACACCATTGTACACCATGCGAGCGAGCGATTCTACTAGCGGGAAGTATTCCAGAAAGATGTTCTTGCGTGTTCTTTTCGTTCGTCAGCACCCACTGCTGGAATCGCCACTGTATGGCTCCACTCTGAAAATTAAATTTACTCAATATGAGTTACCATCAATCACAAAAATTCCTAAAACAGGCCCATAAATAAACAACACATCGACAAATATACAAATAACTAGCCAAATTTATAATCGATAATAACCAATTTTGAGTAAGTTATTTGGAAACCATCGATGTCGACAGACATTAAACAAAACTCTAATAATGTACGATCTTCTGCTTTAAAAAAAAGCAGTTATATACGAATTACTGCAGCCTATCACGACATCTGAGTAAATCTTGGGGTACTTAATCACGCAAAATTTTTCGCTGGTATGAAACCTAAAAGTTCGTCGCTAATTGCACGTAATTTAAATTCTAAACTCTTGCTAGGCAAATGCATTTATAGCTAACTTTACGAAAGGTAGAGTAGTAAAAAAAAGTCTGTGTCGTTACGACAAAAATTAAATGTACGTTAACTTCATATACAAAACGTAACAAATGAAGAGCAACATTCTCATTCGCTATCTGCATATGACACATCGCCGCGTTCTTAACCAAAATCAAAGCATGACGCAGAAAGCCCGACACATTAACTGCTGTTTTACCAGAAAATTACTGTCTATATTCCTCTGTACGCTCCCTAAGCTCCATTGTCTTATTTCTGGTTTTTTATCTTTATCTTATATTTTCATCCGAGTCTGTTTTTACTATTACTTATAATACACCGTGTATATTTCTATTTAAATTTTCACTGTACTGTCAACATCTGCAGTTACAACAACAGAGCCACCAGTCTCCTTCTCCGTCACTGTAGAGCCAGTCTGCGCTGCTGCCACTCTTCTGCTTTACTGTCTGCTATCAAAGACCACGATAATCCTATTCCATTTGAAAGTACACTCGTAATCCGTATATAAATTCGCAAGCTTGCGCATCCAGCATAAGTAATTGTGCGAAGCTCGTCTAATAATCGTCTAGTAACTCACCTGTTGAATCCACGGAACATTTACACGGAAACTATTTGAACAAAACGCTCCGCAACGCTAGATGAAAACCATAGTTGCCTAGAACAGCATCAACCCTGAGACGTTCCTGTCCAAACATAAATAAAATTGCGCTACGTGATTGGTCGCGGTCGATGAGTAAATTAGCGGCGTTGAGGCTCATCTAGTGGTCACGGATATTCTCTCGTCGATCGGCCAGTGCGATGCCGCCAGATCATGAAATGTCTCTCTGATTGCTCATTGAGCGCAGTAGGAGCTAGACGCTAGAGAGGGGAATGAGTTCCAGAAGACAACTGCGTAAATTCTGGAAAGGTAAGCAAAGGGTCGCGTTTCAAAATCCAGAATTTTATCGGTCTAGTTCTTATATCTATTGCTGCAGTATGTGTTGGATAAAAGTCCCAACTCGAGTATCATTTTTTGAGAAGATCCAGACGTGGCGAGAGGCCGAAATTTATTTGATGACTTTTTTTCTAAGAATGATTTCTAAAACTTTGATCACAACTAAAGAGCGTTTAAAGAGAGTAATCTGTCAATTCTGCATCTTTATATCCCATATATATGTATATATTTCTCAACATAGTCATCCTGGTGACGAGCACTGTAATGTTGATGCGTTAACTTGTTCTGAAAGCGGTGCTGATATTCAAGACAATAAAAGCGGGTTAAAAGCTGTGAGCTATCTGGGGAAGTTAACCTTCCATTACTGAGCAACTGTTTCACCAAGTGTCCAGTCTAGCTTACCAAATTCCCAGCCAGACTAACATTAATTATAATCGGTGATATATATATATATATATATATATATATATATATATATATATATATATATATATAAAGAGAATTTAAATAAAAAGAAATAAATCAGTTTATATCTGGACATTTATTTTAACATTGATCATTGTTCCATTAAAATTTCTGCATATTAAACTTGATTCATAAGTAAACTGGTGCCTTATTTAAGATTGTGAAAATATGAGTTTGTAATCTTGCGGAACACATCAAATATGGATCCAAGATTGGGTGACGGCATACAACACTGCATTCATAAAATAACATACAAAGAACGTTGAAACATACGCAAGAGGAAATTAACCACAACCAACCGATTCAATTTTCGCCCAAAGAAGTTACATTCGTAGCGCAATCCTGTCCGTCATGAAATTACCACACACTGGTATACTAAATTCATACTAACCCTCTGTGAAATCTTCCCGAAAAGAATATCTGAGGGCTACTTTGATGATTACACCACATGCTTCACGTGGTCAATTTGGTTTACACAAAGAGTGTAATTCCACAATAATTTCGATTATTAAAATAAATTACATCGAAACGCAATTTACAAAAGAAAAACCTCAAACTGGTTACTACCGTCATACTATTAACCTGATGGGTCAAACAATTGTATAAGCACGTGGTACTGGTCTCATAAAGTACACCTCACGTGGGTTGAACATAAAGAAAAGTTGCTACATTGAAAATTATTGTCAAGACGAGATGTTATAATCTCACGCACATTCGCATTTAAGATTGATGATCTTAGTTAGAGTTATGTATCATCAGGACGTGATTCCGCTTTACTCACAAAGTAGTGACAAAGCAACTACTGGAAGATATTCTGAACTTCACACTCAAATTACTCTGCATTGCAATTTAAGATAACATAAGATATTTTAGATCTAAACCTGAAATAAAGGTGATTAAATTTTCAGTTAGGCTGAACTTAAGAAATCCATTGTCCTACGGACTTAGCAGAGACAGGCTTAGCCGGAGATCTTACCACTTCAGACGCTCGCCACAGTCAGACTGGCATGGGCCCCTACCGAGGGTGCTTCACAGATGCGAACGGAAGTGACCAGAGAGGCGGCTTCCTATACCAACATGACAAGGGACGGAAAGGACCATACCAAGAATACAAACCTCTTTGCTTTTAGAAAGCGTAGCTACCTGTTCTGATGTTGGTCCTACTGTTCTCTAGCAGACAGGCTTGTCTGCTACCATCAAGCATCCAACTAGAAATATATTTGCTCATTCATCCTTTCACACAGAAGGTAAGGGGGATGACAGTATCTTATCATATACACTATATAAAATAAAGCACATGTAGGTTCCATATGAGACTGTGTGACATGAAGTACATATAAACTCTGTTTAAAAGTGTAGTAGTGTGACAGATCGTTCTTGTTAATGTGTAAAAGTAACACGTTCCACTGCTCAGTCTCATCCCAGATGGTGTCAGAAACACCACAGTAAATTCAGAAGTGGAATGTATGCCGTAAATGACAACAGATTTAAGAAATTAACATGAAAGGAATCCAACAGAGACCTTTCAGCACATTTCTCCCAACGAGAGACCAATTTGTTGATACCATCACTGTAGGATGTTTGACTTTGTTGACGGAGCCAAAACGTCAGACCTGCTTGCATTACTATCAAATGGAAATCCTCGAACGTGTGTTTCAAGTTTTGGAAACAGATGAAAATCGCACGGGGCCAATTCGGAACTGTATGGAGGACGAACGATGACAGTGAAACCAAGGAGTCGGAATGCTGCCGATGCCGCAGAGCTGACGTGTGGTCTAGTATTTTCATGCTGAAGGAGAATGTGCTTCCGGACAAACTCTGCGAATTCGAAACTCGATTACAGCACTTTGTTTCTCACGCGTAGACATAGTTACGTTGCACTCTGCCATGTTACGCGCCACATCGCGGACCCCTCTAGTGATACAGGGCTACAAATACGTAGACATGAAGAACAAAAGTGTAGAATGTTAGCAAAGTTTGTTTTATTTAAAAGTGTTTTAGAGTTTTCGGAGGCACTAGTTTACAGCACGCCCTCTTTTATAAGCAAGCAAAAGCTCTTCGAAAGTTAAATACAGTGATACTGCGTTAGGTAATATTCACAAAATTCGCCTGTATAACATATGTTTCCTACAAGCGAGTTCAAACACCTCACTATGCGTAGTGTCGTTTCTGTTACACTCCTGGAAATGGAAAAAAGAACACATTGACACCGGTGTGTCAGACCCACCATACTTGCTCCGGACACTGCGAGAGGGCTGTACAAGCAATGATCACACGCGCGGCACAGCGGACACACCAGGAGCCGCGGTGTTGGCCGTCGAATGGCGCTAGCTGCGCAGCATTTGTGCACCGCCGCCGTCAGTGTCAGCTCCATCGCAGTCTTTAACACTGGTAGCATGCCGCGACAGCGTGGACGTGAACCGTATGTGCAGTTGACGGACTTTGAGCGAGGGCGTATAGTGGGCATGCGGGGGGCCGGGTGGACGTACCGCCGAATTGCTCAACACGTGGGGCATGAGGTCTCCAAAGTACATCGATGTTGTCGCCAGTGGTCGGCGGAAGGTGCACGTGCCCGTCGACCTGGGACCGGACGGCAGCGACGCACAGATGCACGCCAAGACCGTAGGATCCTACGCAGTGCCGTAGGGGACCGCACCGCCACTTCCCAGCAAATTAGGGACACTGTTGCTCCTGGGGTATCGGCGAGGACCATTCGCAACCGTCTCCATGAAGCTGGGCTACGGTCCCGCACACCGTTAGGCCGTCTTCCGCTCACGCCCCAACATCGTGCAGCCCGCCTCCAGTGGTGTCGCGACAGACGTGAATGGAGGGACGAATGGAGACGTGTCGTCTTCAGCGATGAGAGTCGCTTCTGCCTTGGTGCCAATGATGGTCGTATGCGTGTTTGGCGCCGTGCAGGTGAGCGCCACAATCAGGATTGCATACGACCGAGGCACACAGGGCCAACACCCGGCATCATGGTGTGGGGAGCGATCTCCTACACTGGCCGTACACCACTGGTGATCGTCGAGGGGACACTGAATAGTGCACGGTACATCCAAACCGTCATCGAACCCATCGTTCTACCATTCCTAGACCGGCAAGGGAACTTGCTATTCCAACAGGACAATGCACGTCCGCATGTATCCCGTGTCACCCAACGTGCTCTAGAAGGTGTAAGTCAACTACCCTGGCCAGCAAGATCTCCGGATCTGTCCCCCATTGAGCATGTTTGGGACTGGATGAAGCGTCGTCTCACGCGGTCTGCACGTCCAGCACGAACGCTGGTCCAACTGAGGCGCCAGGTGGAAATGGCATGGCAAGCCGTTCCACAGGACTACATCCAGCATCTCTACGATCGTCTCCATGGGAGAACAGCAGCCTGCATTGCTGCGAAAGGTGGATATACACTGTACTAGTGCCGACATTGTGCATGCTCTGTTGCCTGTGTCTATGTGCCTGTGGTTCTGTCAGTGTGATCATGTGATGTATCTGACCCCAGGAATGTGTCAATAAAGTTTCCCCTTCCTGGGACAATGAATTCACGGTGTTCTTATTACAATTTCCAGGAGTGTATTACTGTGGAAGCATTTCTGAATACTAAATTCAACATCGGCCTCCTCAGAATACCGTTACGCCCAAGTAAATGTTAACTGTGAGGCTGAGTTAAATTCAGAGCGGACTAGTAACTCGTCAGATCCAAACCCCTAATCCCAACTGGTAGCGGTCTTCATTATAGTAGGCCTGCATAACCCTCTCGGTGTATTCGGCTCCTTGTGCAGTGACGTAGGCGGGCTCGCTTTAACGCGAAGGGAACCGTCAGAATCTTTATAACGTTACCTGTCTCGTCTCCCCTTTGAGCAGTCTCATGTTACTTCCAAGTTCAGTCACAATAAACGTGTTAAACCCTTCAAGGGTTTCCAGCTCTTTACTTTATTAGTTTCAAAACAACTTTCCTCTCCTCTTCTATAATTTCGTTTCCTACATCGAGGATCATTAGTCACAAACAGAATTTTAATTGCGCTGAAAAGGGACACAGAACGCCAATTCCCCCGAGCTGTACGCCTTACAGACAGGGCTTGACGCGCCGTGCTGCAGTAAACGCAGGACAAGGAAAATAAATCGAAGAAAATATTTCCCATCTTGCGGAAACGAACGCTAACTCAATGCTGTGTACTGTGACTTGGGAAAGGAAAGAAAACTAAGA
Source organism: Schistocerca americana (assembly GCF_021461395.2). Lineage (NCBI taxonomy): Eukaryota > Metazoa > Arthropoda > Insecta > Orthoptera > Acrididae > Schistocerca > Schistocerca americana. The sequence continues at coordinate 86,583,290 of NC_060123.1, read as the reverse complement.
GATTTTTGATAAAACCGAAAGCCCATCCTCACGATCAATCGCGCATTACGTGCAAGTATCTAAACGGTAATCTACACATGGAAGTTCATGTATCATTTGGAACTTAAACACACGTATTCTACTTGATAATACTTCTGGCCTATCCCGCATAAAAAAGTTTACATTATGGTAAAAAATAATACAAGAACAGTTTCTACTCTTGCTATAGATAGACCATCAAGACTGATCGCCTGAGGTCTGAGCTACGGAAGCCAACAACGATTCTGAAATCAAACCGATGTAGTAAAAGTTCAGCACAGAGATCTATGGAAAGATTGGAAACGACAGAGGAGAATAAGGCAAATTGAGCCTTATAACCGGTGCAAGGGTCGGCATGAGGCTCTTTCGTAGTGTAATCCAGCCAGCCTGTCGCAGCAGTAATGAAGAGATTTCGTACGTTCCCGCAAGGATGCCATCGCTCAGTTTCAGGCAGCAGAAATCTATAAGCTAGGCTTATAGACAGGCTACGTTAATGATACAGAACGCCCTATCAACATCATTAGAATCATCTAGGTCCGCCCCATGGTGTTCCGTGCGGTTAAACAGTTATTTGTATAAAAAAGTCCGGGTATGTATTTATTCCAATCTTCTATTTGTCAGTCACCTCCTTCCCCATCACTGTCCATCTCCACCACTCACACTACATCTACATCTACATCCATACTCCGCAAGCCGCCTGACGGTGTGTGGCGGAGGGTACTTTGAGTACCTCTATCGGTTCTCCGTTACATTCCAGTCTCGTATTGTTCGTGGAATGAAAGATTGTCGGCATGCCTCTGTGTGGGCTCTAATCTCTCTGATTTTATCTTCATGGATTCTTCGCGAGATATACGTAGGACGGAGCAATATACTGCTTGACTCCTTGGTGAAGGTATGTTCTCGAAACTTTAACAAAAGCCCGTACCGAGCTATTGAGCGTCTCTCCTGCAGAGTCTTCCACTGGAGTTTATCTATCATCTCCGTAACGCTTTCGCGATTACTAAATGATCCTGTGACGAAGCGCGCTGCTCTCCGTTGGATCTTCTCTATCTCATCTATCAACCCTATTTGGCACGGACCCATACTGGTGAGCAATATTCAAGCAGTGGGCGAACAAGTGTACTGTGACCTACTTCCTTTATTTTCGGACTGCATTTCCTTACGAATCTCAGGTTGGCATCCGCTTTACCGACACTCAACTTTATATGATCATTCCATTTTAAAACAGTCCTAATGCCTACTACCAGATAATTCACGGAATTAACTGCTTCCAGTTGCTGACCTGCACATTACACTTGTCTACATTGAGATTCAATTGCCATTCCCTGCACAATGGGTCAATTCGCTGCAGATCATCCTGCATTTCAGTACAATTTTCCATTGTTACAACCTCTCGATATACCACAGCATCATCGCAAAAAGCCTCAGTGAACTTCCGATGTTATCCACATGGTCATTTATGTATATTGTGAATAGCAACGGTCCTACGACACTCCTCTGCGGCACACCTGAAATCACTCTTACCTCGGAAGACTTCTCTCCATTGAGAATGACATGTTGCGTTCTGTTACCTAAGAACTCTTCAATCCAATCACACAATTGGTCTGATAGTCCATGTGCTCTTACTCTGTTCATTAAACGACTGTGGGGAACTGTATCAAACGCCCTGCGGAAGTCAAGAAGCACGGCATCTACCTGGGAACCCGCGTCTATGGCCCCCTGAGTCTCGTGGACGAATAGCGCGAGCTGGGTTTCACACGATCGTCTTTTTCGAAACCCATGCTGATTCCTACAGAGTAGATTTCTAGTCTCCAGAAAGGTCATTACACTCTAACATAATACGTGTTCCAAAATTCTACAACTGATCGACGTTAGAGGTATAGGTCTATAGTTCTGCACAACTGTTCGACGTCCCTTCTTGAAAAAGGGGATGACCTGTGGCCTTTTCCAATCCTTTGGAACGCTACGCTCTTCTATAGACCTACGGTACACCGCTGCAAGAAGGAGGGCAAGTTCCTTCGCGTACTCTGTGTAAAATCGAACTGGTATCCCATCATGTCCAGCGGCCTTTCTTCTTTTGAGCGATTTTAATTGTTTCTCTGTCCCTCTATCGTCTATTTCGATATCTACCATTTTCTCATCTGTGCGACAATCTAGAGAAGGAACTACAGTGCATTCTTCCTCTGTGAAAGAGCTTTGGAAAAAGACATTTAGTATTTCGGCCTTTAGTCTGTCATCCTCCACCACGCACATTCATGTCCTCCTCCTCCCACACTTACCCTGTTCACCTCCTCCTCCTTTCTCTCTCTGTCCACCTGCTCCTCTTTCCTTTCTCTGCCCCTCCCCTCCTCTCCCTTCTCCCTGTCCATCTGCTTCTCTCCCCACCCCCTGTTCATCTTCTCCTCTTCCCTTTCGCTGTACATTTACCCCTACCCCTCTTTCTGTGCGTCTCCTCCTCCCCTTGTCTTTCCCCATCTTCTCCTTTCCCCTCTCTGTCTCTCCATCTTTTCCTCTCTCATTCTTCCTTCCGTCTCCACGTTGTCACCCCCACCACAATAAGAGGCTGGTGGTTCTTACCTCCACGGTATTTTCTTTCCAGATCGTAACTAAAAAGTGCACCAAATTTGGTTGAAATCGGTCTAGGGGTTTAGGTAGAGATTTTTACCCGTGACTTTCCCCAGCTACACACGTGTCAGATATACAGGGCGAAAAGTATTTAAACCGACAAACTCTGGGAGGTTGTAGGGGACATTAAAACAAATATTTTTCTCTACTGTTATTTTTTCCTATGAGGAGTATTTAACCCGGTAGAGGAAGATTTCCCTGGTGGCAAATTAATTAAACCAACAAATACTTTTCCATTTTTTTATGACCAAGAGACAACACATTAACACAACCCAATTTTAACTGCAGTAGATTTTCAAAAATGCCTCCATTGACACATAAACGAAGGTTACACCGTCGGATCATGTTCTGTCTGACACGGGCAAAAAACAAAAAAACACCAGGAGTATCCTGAATTGTTCCTGCTGCTGCTACAATCCGGGCAACCAGACCCTCTTCTGATGCAACAGGAGTTGCGTAAACGAGTTTGCGCATCTCTCCCCACACAAAAAAGTCCAGAGGCGACATATCTGGGGATCGAGCAGGCCATGGTACAGGACCACCTCTGCAATCCACATTTCTGGGAACCGTCGGTCCAGGAATCGACGCACACGACGACTGAAATGTTCCGGCGCCCCGTCATGTTGGAACCACATGTGTTGTCTTGTAGGGAGCGGGACGTCTTCCAGCAATTCTAGCAATGCTCTGTAGAGAAAATTGTAATAATGCCTGCCATTTAATGGCGTAGGTAGCAGATACGGCCCAATTAAACAGTTCCCAACAACACGGACCCACACATTAACGGAGAACCGCACTTGTTGAGCGCTAGTAACTGTGGCGTGTGGGTTATCCTCACTTCAAACTTGTTAATTGTGCATGTTGAAGGCTAGATCACTCCTGAACGTTGATTCATCGGTAAACAACACAGAGGATGGAAATGTAGGATGCTTTTGACACTGTTCCAGGTACCACTGCGAAAACTGTGCTCTGGGTGGATAATCAACTGGTTCCAGGTTGTGGACACGCTGTAAGTGAAATGGACGTTACAACGGCTCTCGAAGGACTGTTCTTACATTCGTCTGATTCGTCCCCATGTTACGTGCAATTGCAAGTGCTGATTGAAGGATCCCGCTCCACATGCTGCAAGACAGCCTCCTCAAATTTCATCGTTCTTAAAGTGCGACGGCGTCCCTGTCTAGGTAATCTGCTAAATGACCCAGTGTCACGCAGATGTTGGTACACAGCAGCAAAGGTCGTGTGATACGGCATACGGCGATTAGGATATTGTTGTTGATAATCCCGCTGTGCAGCTCGTCCGTTGCGGTGCGCTACGTAGTACGCACCAACCATATCAGTGTAATCACTCCAGGTGTATCGCTCCATTAGTAAACAGAGACAATGCACTACTACACTGATGGACAGCAGTTGCCTACAACTGAAGAGCGTAATACGCCCTCTAGCAACTAAGGATCGTAATACGGCCTCTAACAACTGAAGAGCGTTATAAGGCCTCCACTGGTTTAAATAATCCACATAGGAAAAAATTATATTAGGGAAAAATATTTGTTTTGATGTCCCCTACAACCTCCCAGAGTTTGTCGGTTTATATACTTTCCACCCTGTACTTCACATGTACATCGCATGAAGTTACGATGAAGCAGCGAAATTTGGCGTTAATGACCTATGTCAGCAGACGACTCATTCGAGTGCTTTGGTGACAGCACACTCTCGCCTGCAGAGCTTCTCCTGAGCCTGTGACCGCCCATCGGTTGGAGGCTAGACGACTGGTAAACTGTGTCCTGGTTAGATACGTCGGTAACAGTTGATGGTTCGAGTGTAGCAGAGACCCTACGAAGCTATGGACCAAGCTGTCAACAAGGACCAAGCCGTCAACAAAGCACTCTGCCAGCTGATGGTGGCTCCACAATGGTATGGGCAGTGTTTACATAGAATGGAGTAGTTCCTTTGGTCCAACAGCACCGATCATTCACTGGAAATGGTTATGTTCGGCTACTTAGAGACCAAATGCAAGCCATTCATGGTCTTCATGTTCCCAGGAAACGATGATATTTTTATGGGTGACAGTTCTACGCAATTGGTTTGAAGAACATTCTGGACAATTCGAAAGAATGATTTGGCTTCTCATATCGCCCCACATGAATCTCATCTAACATTTATGGGACATAATCGAGAGTTGAGTTCCTGAACAAAATCCTGCACTGATAACACATTTGCAATTATGGACGGGTAGAGGCAGCATGCTCAGTATTTCTGCAGCGGTAATTCCGACGAATTGTCGAGTCCATGCCATGTCCAGTTGCTGCACTACGCCGCAAGAAAGGACGTCCGACACGATGTTAGAAGGTATCTTATGACTTTTGTCACCTCAGCGTATTTCACTTGTCTTTGTACACACATTTCTCCTGTACGTCGAGTGTATTTCGCTCTGCAGTTTAATTTTCACGCGTCTCAGTATTTATGACGTCGTGTACCGTACAATGATATTACATTGCATGCACGTCCAATGGTATATTGACTACTGAATGCGAAATATGTTGTGAATATTGCATTAAAGAAGTAATAAATTAAAATGTTATGCATGATGTAGCAGTATTTCACGCACCTCAGTGTGTATCATGTCACACATCATATCTCATGAACTATCCATCGTACAACGATACATTTTCTGAGGTACATTCACCGGCATATGTGTAGATTGTCTGCCAAATCTATTGTGAATAAATTTAGTAGTGAAAAAGTAGTATATTAATAGGTGATACAGGGTGTTTCAAAAATGACCGGTATATTTGAAACGGCAATAAAAACTAAACGAGCAGCGATAGAAATACACCGTTGGTTGCAATATGCTTGGGACAACAGTACATTTTCAGGCGAACAAACTTTCGAAATTACAGTAGTTATAATTTTCAACAACAGATGGCGCTGCATGTGATGTGAAAGATATAGAAGACAACGCAGTCTGTGGGTGCGCCATTCTGTACGTCGTCTTTCTGCTGTAAGCGTGTGCTGTTCACAACGTGCAAGTGTGCTGTAGACAACATGGTTTATTCCTTAGAACAGAGGATTTTTCTGGTGTTGGAATTCCACCGCCTAGAACACAGTGTTGTTGCAACAAGACGAAGTTTTCAACGGAGGTTTAATGTAACGAAAGGACCGAAAAGCGATACAATAAAGGATCTGTTTGAAAAATTTCAACGGACTGGGAACGTGACGGATGAACATGCTGGAAAGGTAGGGCGACCGCGTACGGCAACCACAGAGGGCAACGCGCAGCTAGTGCAGCATGTGATCCAACAGCGGCCTTGGGTTTCCGTTCGCTGTGTTGCAGCTGCGGTCCAAATGACGCCAACGTCCACGTATCGTCTCATGCGCCAGAGTTTACACCTCTATCCATACAAAATTCAAACGCGGCAAACCCTCAGCGCCGCTACCATTGCTGCACGAGAGACATTCGCTAACGATATAGTGCACAGGATTGATGACAGCGATATGCATGTGGGCAGCATTTGGTTTACTGACGAAGCTTATTTTTACCTGGACGGCTTCGTCAATAAACAGAACTGGCGCATATGGGGAACCGAAAAGCCCCATGTTGCAGTCCCATCGTCCCTGCATCCTCAAAAAGTACTGGTCTGGGCCGCCATTTCTTCCAAAGGAATCATTGGCCCATTTTTCAGATCCGAAACGATTACTGCATCACGCTATCTGGACATTCTTCGTGAATTTGTGGCGGTACAAACTGCCTTAGACGACACTGCGAACACCTCGTGGTTTATGCATGATGGTGCCCGGCCACAGCGCATGGCCGACGTCTTTAATTTCCTGAATGAATATTTCGATGATCGTGTGATTGCTTTGGGCTATCCGAAACATGCAGGAGGTGGCGTGGATTGGCCTCCCTATTCGCCAGACATGAACCCCTGTGACTTCTTTCTATGGGGACAGTTGAAAGACCAGGTGTACCGCCAGAATCCAGAAACAATTGAACAGCTGAAGCAGTACATCTCATCTGCATGTGAAGCCATTCCGCCAGATACGTTGTCAAAGGTTTCGGGTAATTTCATTCAGAGACTACGCCATATTATTGCTACGCATGGTGGATATGTGGAAAATATCGTACTATAGAGTTTCCCAGACCGCAGCGCCATCTGTTGTTGAAAATTGTAACTACTGTAATTTCGAAAGTTTGTCCGCCTGAAAATGTACTGTTGTCCCAAGCATATTGCAACAAACGGTGTATTTCTATCGCTGCTCGTTTAGTTTTTATTGCCGTTTCAAATATACCGGTCATTTTTGAAACACCCTGTACATTATGCCGCAGTTTTTCGCGTATCTCTGTGTTTATGATATCATTTCTTCTGAACTATGCAGAGTGATATAATGTTGTTGGTACTTTCAGTGAAATATGTGAATGCTACATCTACATCTACATGGATACTCTGCAAATCACATTTAAGTGCCTGGTAGAGGGTTCATCGAACCACCTTCACGTTTCTCTATTATTCCAATCTCGTATAGCGCGGGGAAAGAACGAACACATATCTTTCCGTACCAGCTCTGATTTCCCTTATTTTATCGTGGTGATCGTTCCTCCCTATGTAGGCCGGTATCAACAAAATATTTTCGCATTCGGAGGAGAAAGTTGGTGATTCGAATTTCGTGAGAAGGTTACGTCGCAACGAAAAACGCCTTTCTGTTAATGATTTCCAGGTGCTGCGCTACATCTGTCAGCGAAGACTCTGATGCAGGCTCACCCGCAGCGCTGTTTGGCGAGTAATGGGCACGTCACGTAACAGCTGTGGCCGACTGTCCCGCGTTGATGGCCGGCGAAGTGCTTCCCCATGGCCAGTGCCTGGACCGGTGTGGCAGCGGCTCCAGGTCCCATGTTTTCAGGGTGGACTGTCCTGTCGGAGAATCGAACTGCGGTCCACAAACTGCGTTCCGGATTGTGTCTCCAGGCATCAAAGCCCCGTGATAGTAGAGCTGCGATACTAACAAAAATGGCTTTAGAACCAAGTGGCTAGGTATTTACGCACTTTGAGGCTGCACTTGCTTGGCCTTTGTTGCACCTTGGAGCATTTATGCTAAACACCTCCTCCGCTGCCAGTGTGGAAAGACTTCCTCCTTCTTCCGTTTAGGTACTGCTGTGACTGCTGCTTCCACACCTCGCCACGTCGGCTCGTCTCACAATGTTGCGGCGACTGTGTTGTAATTTTTAAGGCAATACACTCGCGCTTACCTGTGGCTAGTGCTGCGGCAATCTACTTCCTACTCTCCCCTCTCCTCACCAAAAATGATCGGTGTGCTACATTATCATTATTACTAGTAGTAGCAGTAGTGGTAGTAATAGTAGTCAGTGATAGTGCCAGTGACCTGCAGCAGCAGCTATGGCGCCGGCCGTAGGTGGCCGCGCGGTTCTAGGCGCTTCAGTCAGGAACCGCGCGACCGCTCCGGTCGCAGGTTCGAATCCTGCATCTGGCATGGATGTGTGTGATGTCCTTAGGTTAGGTAGGTTTAAGTAGTTTTAAGTTCTAGGGGACTGATGACCTGAGATGTTAAGTTCCATAGTGCTCAGAGCCATTTTTGAGCAGCTATGGCGGTAGTAGTAAGGGAAAGCATTGCACCTTCGCGCACTTATCACACTTCCGAATCTAGCCAGTCCTGTAATACAAGTCCAATACATTTTTTATTCCATTTTTAAATAATGGAATTCACTTTTTTGTGCTGAAGTCTTTTTTTAAATTACAAAAATCACTTCTGAAAAGTTTTTCAAAATGTGGAAGGTACAAGATGATCATGTGCCTTGGAATAAATATTCGATTGAATCTAAAAGCATTACAGTCGAGAAAATGTTGTGAATGCCACATTTATTGGTATATCTGTTGCATTATTGCTCTGTTACAAACCAATGATCAGCTGGCGAAATCAAATTGAACACAAGTATTATCAAAAATAGTTATAAGTATACATATTAAAATATAAGCTATTGGAAATTAACACAAATTTACATTATCGAGACAGGTAAAAATGTTAAAACATTATAGGAACTCAGTTCATCCGGAAATATCACGGGCTTCATGGAAAAGTACCTTTTCTTCCCTTTCAAGGTTCAAGATGGTGCACAACTGCCTAATTATGGCTTAACTGCCCTCATGTTCTACAAATAGTTCTCAAAATATATAGCATTTCATTCAGCATAAAATTCTGTATCTGAAGAATTAACAACATATTCCATTTAGCTTTAATATATTATGCAGCAGTTGAACGTTTAAAACGCCAAAAATTTGCAAATACTCTGCAAAACACCATCTCACGTCTAAAAACAACGAAAATGTAGAAAATGGTGGGAACTGATTATGGTGGTGTGTAGTGTGTATTTCTTCACTTGATTCTACACTCAGTCTAACCAAAAAGATTGTATGTTCCTAAATACAGTACTCTGCATGTGCAGCACTCTCTCCTGTCAACTTTACTAGTTCTTAGTTAATATACTGTTTGTATTCACACTGTCTCTAATTACATTCGAACCTTTTTTCTCTGTTAAGGGGGGTAGGATGTGAAACGGGTCGACTTGGAGTAGGAGAGGCACCACAGGACATTTTAATTTACGCTGTCTATACTTTTACAAATAAATTCATAAATGTTTGTTAGCATGACCAGGAAGGATTCACGATTCACACCCATAGCAGAGGAAGTTCAAAAACATAACAAAACAAATTTTTTTTACATATGAGATTTCATCATTTTTCCACTTGGTATTGGCTGCATTTGTTGCTGTAGGTACACTTTTCTTCATAAGTAAGAGAGATTCTTCGATGAATTTTGCACGGCATACAAACCATACTTACAGGTGCATGAAACTCTAGAATTTCAAAAATCTGTTAAAAACTGTGGAAAAAATTGAGATAAATAACTAAAAAATTCGAGTTTTCTCTAAACACGAAGTTTAAAACGCAACAGCCCATTCATTTTTCCATAGATTAAATAAATTCTAGAGTTACATACACCTATAAGCATGGTTTGTAAGCTGTGCAAAATTCATCGAAGAATCTCTCTTACTTATGAAGAAAAGTGCACCTATAACAACAAATGCAGCCAACAGTAAGTGAAAAAAATCATGAAATTTCACATTTAAAAAATATTTTTTTCTAGTTTTTGAACTTCCACTGCTATGAGTGTGAATCCTGAATCCTTCCTGGCCATGATGAAAAAGTTTTATGAATTTATTTGTAAAAGTATAGACAGTGCAAATTAAAATGTTCTCTGGTGCCTCTCCTTCTCGAAGTCGGCCCGTTTGACGTCCTACCCCCCCTTAACACTAGTTGATCAGTGTTTTTGTATTAAAATTATTATCATGTTAGCAACGACAATTCTTTATCGTCAGTCCGGCCTCTTTTCTAAACAGTTCAAAATAGTTCAAATGGCTCTGAGCACCATGGAACTTAACTTCTGAGGTCATCAGCCCCTAGAACTTAGAACTACTTAAACCTAACTAACCTAAGGACATCACACACATCCATGCCCGAGGCAGGATTCGAACCTGCGACAGTAGCGGTCGATCGATTCCAGACTGTAGCGCCTAGAACCGCTCGGCCACCCCGGCCGGCTTTCTAAACAGTGTTAGCGTTCGCTCACTATAAAATATTTGCTTTTTCTCTTTTTAGATGCAGGCAAATTTTGAAGAATGGAGCACGTCTTCTTTACCTTTGGTTCGCCTTAGTAGAGACGGTATTCTCTGAATAGTAAATTTTGACTAGGAGCGATGGGTATGCTTACTGTAATGGTGCTTGAATTACGTAACCATTACGACACCTCACCTCAACCTCTCGATACCAGCAATATTCTACTGTGTTTCTGTAAAGTAGTTAACATATTTCTGAGACAACATGCAGATTTGATTTCATTAATGTATAGGTACTTTGATACATCGATATGTTTATATTTCAATGATATTATTCTTATGTGAATTCTTGCTTTTGTCACTATGATCTTTGACGTACTTGTAACTCTGATTTCTGGGCACGTAAGCGGTTATTAGAGAGTCAAGTCTTGGTCGTCATGTTGAAAAGACGCAAATTGTAATCAGTTTATGAAATGTGAACTTTAACAGTGAGGAAGATGTTTTCAAGTATGTTTTATATTGTGAAGTGATGACCGTTGTTGTGGTAGGGTTGTTAGTGATGTGTCGACAGAAGTGCCGACACAGTGTGATTTGAGGGGACCGCAATGCACGCTATAAACACACGAAGGATGGCGTGAGGTCTGAAACAGGATACGTAATGAATGCTATAAAGAAAAGTACGTAGCTTTTGGAATACTTAACTTTAATCCATCCTTGTTGTATACATCGTTCTTGATGAGACATGCTTTATACGATAAGTATCAATTGCCATGTAAGGCTAATGGCGCCTTGCTAGGTCGTAGCCATGGACTTAGCTGAAGGCTATTCTAACTATCTGCTCGGCAAAGGAGCGAGGCTTCGTCAGTGTAGTCGCTAGCAAAGTCGTCCGTACAATTCGGGCGAGTGCTATTCCGTATCTCGAGACCTGCCTTGTGGTGGCGCTCGGTCTGCGATCACACAGTGGCGACACGCGGGTCCGACATGTACTAATGGACCGCGGCCGATTTAAAACTACCACCTAGCAAGTGTGGTGTCTGGCGGTGACACCACAGTTAGAGTACGATCTTTTAAAGTTGTGAGTATACAACATTCCTATGTTAATTTTAATAGCCACAAAATGTGGTTGCGCTGTACTTTGATTTGTACCGTGTAGGTTCACCTGACGATGCGGCTTGAAGCCGCGAAACTGCTCGTGCTTTAGTAAACAACAATTTTACCAGCAGTCAGCGGAGTCCTTCCTAACACCATGCCTTTCGACAGCTGCGCTCGCTCGGAATATAAAACAGTTTGTGAAAATTATGATTCCTTCTTAGATAACTACGATGTAAACAAATGCTATACTCAGACTCTGGTCTGATGTAATAGTGACCTGAAGGCGCTAATCGGAACAGGTTAAATAAAGGAAAAAGTATCATTTGTGCGCTGCAGTAAGCGAGGCATAAATGAATGAAACAGTAGAGGCATTTCTTCGGTCGAGTTTGTATCATCGTCTCAGAAAGCGCCCATCGTATATACCACGAATAGTCTCATCAGGACATTGGGTCTCCTCCGCTGCCGCAGTGTTTTCTTTTTTTTTCTTTTTTTCTCTTTACGCCGGCTCAGCCATAATATGATGAAACGCAGGTGCACGCCAAGTGGCGGCCCGGCCCCCACTTCCACCTCCCCCTCCTCCTTTGTTCGCCGAGATTTAAAGTCGCTGCCCCGGCAGGCCTCTCCGGCGACATTCTTCACGGCTCAGTGCTCATTCCACAGTGAGGTCGTCCTCCTCCTGCACCGCCGCTGCTGCCGTCGCGGTGGAACGTTATGGAGTCGCGCGCAGATAGCTGTTCTAAGTCGCGCCCTTCGGGACCCGGGCGCGCGCTCCGTTTTATTTTCCTTTCACTTTTTATCTCTGCCCCCCCCCCCCACTACTTTTTTCCTTTGTACTGCGTTTCCTCCTCTGCGAGGGGAGCCAGAATACGGCTGCATCGATTCCCCGTGCTGCGCCGTATTGCGGTCGCTGCCTCGCGCTGCTCCGCCGTCAAGAAACTCGTGCCGAGAGCCCACACCCACACACACACACACACACACACATGCGAGAGCGCGAAGGGCCGCGCACACCGTTCTCTCCAGCAACAGGGTTGCGGGGTCACAAAGAGAACAGCCGTGTTTTCGCACGTGTGGGTGTCGGTGTGTTTGCAGGGAGCAGCGCCATCTCACCGAGGTATGTTGGTCTTTGCACGTGCGCCAGTTTGTTGAAGGCGTGTTTCAGTCGTTAGGTCGACACCTCTGCATACTGCATGAACTGAGCGTTTCCTCGTTCAGCTGAGAGTATACGTGACGCGTGGGTGTTCTAAACGCACTTCCAGCTAAATTAGCCACTCTGTTGGCAGTTGAGGGGCAGTCACCTGTTAGGTTGGGCTGTAGCACGTGCAACAAGTTAGCAAAAACTCACGAAATATGCGACATTTTTGGTGCTCTGACATGGAAAAAGTTCTCTATTAGTACTATGAAACATCGATGAACGTTCGTTACTAGCAGGCCTGGGTGGCCGAGCGGTTCTAGGCACTACAGTCTGGAACCGCGCGACCGTATGGTCGCAGGTTCGAATTCTGCCTCGGGCATGGATGTGTGTGATGTCCTTCGGTTAGTTAGGTATAAGTAGTTCTAAGTTCTAGGGGACTGATGACCTCACAAGTTAAGTCCCATAGTGCTCAGAGCCATTTGAACCATTTGAACGTTCGTTACTGATTTTTGCTCATGGATTTATAAACTGCTAGCTTAGCGTCCGCTGCTTGGGTCGCTTCGATATTATGACCTGCGCAAATTTTCTTGTCTTTGTTTAATCAAGTTTTTGTGTTGTTCACAAATTTCAACCAAAAATGGTTCAAATGGCTCTGAGCACTCTGGGACTTAACATCTGAGGTCATCAGTCCCCTAGAACGTAGAACTACTTAAACCTAACTGACCTAAGGACATCACACACATCCATGCCCGAGGCAGGATTCGAACCTGCGATCGTAGTGGTCGCGCTGTTCAAGGCTGTAGCGCCTAGAACCGCTCGGCCACTCCGGCCGTCAAATTTCAACACTTTCTAGACGTTTCGCGCTTATTAAGGCCATAGAACTATGGTCTTTACCGGATGGCCTTCAGACGAAAACGCGATTGCAGTAGCAGGAGCCCAAAGTTTTTGTTCATCATTCCTTTAGCGTTCTTGTGGAGATATTTCCACAGAAACTTTCACCCCATATATATATTTCTTTACATTTAACCGAGAAGTGGAATACTAATGTTCATAGATTTAACTTTAAAATTCTTTCAAAGTAGATGAATACTTCCTTTAAAATTTTCATCCCTTACTTTACCTTCTTAGCGATTTAATTTCTAACAGAGATGCCAAATACAAATTTTCATATATTTAGTTTTGAAAGAGCTGTCATAATGAAATAATTTGATCAGACTTTTCATCCTCTACTTCACACCCTTAGGGGACTGAATTTCCCACAACAGTGGAACATATATATTTTTTTATTTATAACCTAGAATTTAAATACTATTTTCTATAGATGTAGCTTTAATAATACTTTAGTAGTTCTTCAAAAATGATTTATTTTCCAAAAAAACTTCCACCCAATATTTCACCGACATTGGGACTAAATTTCCACAAAGTCTGAAACACGTGTTTCTTCATTTCTGACTGAGAAACCAAATAACAACTTTCGTAGGTCTAACTTCAAAATTCTCTTAATATCGACACATTTCCAGAAAACCTTTCATCCCCTAATGCACCCTATTAAGGTTGGAGTTTAGAAAAATCCCCTTTTAAACTACAGTATAAAATCATCCCCCTCTCCAGTTCCTATCGTTAGTGGTTTGGTCTGAGTGAGTCAGCCAGCCAGTCCGGACACTGCAAGTTATACATAGAGATAGACTGCTGGTCATTAAAATTGCAAAACCTGAAGGCAGCGTGCATCAAGAGTCAAATTGGCACGAAGTGTGCTACATGTTTTGCTATGCAAATAATTAGCACATCAGTGCAACATCACAGCAGGTAAGACTAAATGCATCTACATTCTGTACACATGGGAAGCTGCTCAGCGGGTTCCTCATAGAGAAATCGCATTTGAACGTTCGTTTTTTGTGGGAAGAGCCTGGTATCTCTCGCGTAAGAAGAAGAAACTTCTAAAAGTATACGTCAGAATTGGACAACGCCAGGATCGTGGCGTGTCCGTAATGCAGTTTACGTTCCACAACACTGGTAGCGTTGGTCGCTATCCCGCGACTTCCGTATTGAATGGATGGTCTCAGGAGGGCCACACTCAGTGACATGCAAGATCTCGACGGCCTCACGAGACTAGCGCCCGAGAGGTAGGAGGTATCGTTACCTCGGTCCCGCAGGGTCGCACAGCCGCTCTAGGGACGTCAGAAATTGGACTTGTTTGCAGCGATGTAGTCTACACGGACGACGTCTTCGGCTCCACGGACTGTGTGCACGTGAACCATGATCTCTGCCGATGCAACAAGAGAGCAATGTGCACCGACCGTGGTTCTCTCGGCGACGTCACCAGGTTCATGGCTGGCAGCATGACATCTTTTCAGGTGATCCCCGGTTCACTATGGACGTATCCATGTGTGGAGGCTCCGAAGAGAACACATATCGCCAGTGCGCATTCGTCATCGTCAAACGGTCAAAGCACCTGGCGCCGTGCTGTGGAGTGTTGTTTGGAACATAATACGATTGCGCCGAGTGCCCATCGTTCCGCCTATCTGAATCCGCGCCTCTGGCTGGCTGTTGCCACATGTGGGGGCTGATCAGGATCTGGCTTCTAGGCTGTCCAGAGAGCGTCCTCTATGGCGAATATGTGGTGGGCGGCCAAAGCAAGGGGCTCTCTGTCGGCCCGGTGACTTGGTGCAAGCTAAACTTTCCTGTTCACCGCAGAAGTAGCGTGGAGCGGCCGAGGTGTTATTAGTTGGCCACAACATTGATCTGCAGTTCTTGTGCCTTGGCTTCTGCATGATTTGTTTGAATTATCAGTTCAAATACTGAAATGGCTCTAAGCACTATGGGACTTAACATCTGAGGTCATCAGACTTAGAACTACTTAAACCTAAGTACTCTAAGGACATCACACACATCCATGCCCGAGGCAGGATTCGAACCTGCGACCGTAGCGGTCGCGCGGTTCAAGACTGAAGTGCCTAGAACAGATCTTTTGAAAAGTCTGTCACGTGACGTAACGTTGACATAGTGTGACCGCGGTGTGATAAGGCCTTCAACCGCGCGGTGTAGTCGGCGGTTCGAGTCCTCCCTAGGGCATGTGTGTGCGTGTGTGTGTGTGTGTGTGCGTGTGTGTGTGTGTGTGTGTGTGTGTGTGTGTTGTCCTTAGCGTAAGTTAGTTTAAGTTAGATTACGTAGTTTATAAGGCTAGGGACAGATGACCTCAGCAGTTTGGCCCCATAGGAACTTACCACAAATTTCCAAATTTTTCACTCACGTGGCGGGACGTGACTAGAGGTTTATGCATGTGTGCAAGATTGTATTCGAGGCTCTTTTTCAGACTTGGTTTTTCAGCGTCACATATAAGATAAAAGTGGAGGACTGCGTAGTTAGCGACAGTGCCCGTAAGAGTAATACACGCCTTGTGTATCCTGGTGAAATATACCTCGGCGTGTAAGCAAGGAACTGGTTATTTTCAGGCTAGTGATAAGGCACAATCGGGGTGGTGTTTTGACACTGGTTGCCAGTGTGTTTCATTAAAGTAAGAGTATAACCAATTTTCTTGTTCCCAATAGGACTGCCCCCTAATTCTAAGTTAGATGTGGTGTACCATACTCCCTTAGGCTAGTTTACTGATTGGTTATCTAGCTTAAATATAACACTGTTAAACTGGTCTATCTATCTTAAGGTTCGCTAAGATATTTAAATTCTGCTGTACAACTGACATGTCGTCAACAGTCTGGTCATGCCTAAAGAGGCAAGTATTACTGTACAGAGCATACTTATTGAAAAGTATTAAAACAGAAATAAAACTATCAATACTTAAGTACCTCAAATAAGAGGGTATGGGGAGGGTGCGTTGTGCGATAGCGCCCAAAATTAAATTAGAAGAATACGGGATTGCACTGTGAGGCAAACACACTGGTATCACATTTGTTTTACGGTAGCTAGTAGACAGAATATGTAAAACCAACTAATAGAGACCAGAACATCCAAAATGTGATAGAACCATGGTTTCTAAGAAATGGGAAGGCAAGCACTAAATACAGTATATACATATCGAATAAAGTTCACTATACTGTCAAAACACACACGTAATAACATGAGACAGTATAAATGTCAGTTACAACAAGGACACCAGAAAATCTTTCCAGTCCGGATGTAGGAGAGGAGCTCTTCCTCCCAGCGAAATAATGGTCTTTACAGACATGACACGAGCTCATATTGAACAAGGCTGCAAGGCTGGAATGGAAGGACGGCTTTGGAAGCAGCCACACTGAATCTGCATTAAAGTGATAAGAGGAAACGACGGTAAACCTAAGGCTGAAAACAGTAAGTCTTGAATTCGAAGTCCAGTACCTTAATCACTGTGTTATTCTTTCAGTTCTACAGCCAAGATAATCATAACCTTCGTGTAAGGTATACATTCACATCAGTAGCATTTTTTCCAGTGCAACTGTGGGACAAACTATCGAATCTCCACTGAATTTCTACGAATTACATTTCATAATCAGCAAGAGTGCTCCCGTAGCTAGCTGTGACCAATCCTGCGTACGGTTATAAATATTATCAACTCTTAAATGCCTCAGATAGTTCGCGAATCGTATTTTATATTAAACTTTCGTGCAACTACATTGTAGGCACAATTGTAAAAACAACCTGTGAAACGTTAAGTGAACATAAACTAGAGAGGGTGCATTGCCAGTGAAAATTTTAAAAACTGGCCAACACAAATTACCGCAGTACAAAGAAGTTTGTTTAGCAGTAAAGCAGAGTACATCCACCTCGTAAGCTAATTTTTGTACTACTGCATTGATTAAACATCGCAATTCGCCACTTAAGAGTAGAGTAGGGCAACAGGGCGCCAGTAGATGCGAAAACTAAGAGAGACATTAACTACACAACGCTCCAGAGACTATTTTTAATTACGGTACTCCGCAGCGCGGCGCGGCCATGAATGCGAACGCACGACGCCCGTGTTTTGTTTGCGGCGGTTTGCCGGCGCTGGCGCCGGGCGGCGCTACGTGCTCGCGTATAAATTTGCATGTCATCTGGCAAATTAGGCCGATCGGCAATTCTGGGCGTGTCGATGCCGCAGCCACTCGCTCCAATGCGTACAGATCGCTGCCTCTCAGGGTTGCTGTTTTTATTGGACACCGTACAACAAAATATTATTGCTCTAAATACTACAGCGTAACATCAAGCCTGTGCATATTTCGAATTCGATTTTCTTAGTTTATATAACGAAACGGCTTCTCACAGTTTTTAAATTTATTCCCCCGTATACCCCCAAAACCTCTAATTAGCCAACAGCAGTACTCTTTCCATTATCATCACTATGTACTGTGAAGTAATCAAGCCTGGTACACATTCTGTAGACATTGATACCAATGGGTATCGATAATACCCATTGGTATCAATAATTTAATTTATAAGTCGTAAATTTCGTACCTAAAAACTCATTACTTTACACTACTGGTCATTAAAATTGCTACACCAAGAAGAAATGCAGATGATAAACGGGTATTCATTGGACAAGTATATTATACTACAACTGACATGTCATTACATTTTCACGCAATTTGGGTACATACATCCTGAGAAATCAGTACCCAGAACAACCACCTCTGGCCGTAATAACGGCCTTGATACGCCTGGGCATTGAGTCAAACAGAGCTTGGATGGCGTGTACTGGTACAGCTGCCCATGCAGCTTCAACACGATACCACAGTTCATCAAGAGTAGTGACTGGCGTATTGTGACGAGCCAGTTGCTCGGCCAACATTGACCAGACGTTTTCAGTTGGTGATAGATCTGGAGAATGTGCTGGCCAGGGCAGCAGACGAACATTTTCTGTATCCAGAAAGGCCCGTACAGGACCCGCAACATGCGGTCGTGCATTATCCTACTGAAATGTAGGGTTTCGCAGGGATCGAATGATGGGTAGAGCCACGGGTCGTAACACATCTGAAATGTTACGTCCCATGTTCAAAGTCCCATCAATGTGAATAAGAGGTGACCGAGACGAGTAACCAATGGCACCCCATACCATCACGCCGGGTGATACGCCAGTATGCTTCCAATGTGCGTTCACCGCGATGCGGATGCGACCATCATGATGCTGTAAACAGAATCTGGATTCATCCGAAAAAATGACGTTTCCCCATTCGCGCACCCAGGTTCGTCGTTGAGTACACCATCGCAGGCGCTCCTGTCTGTGATGCAGCGTCAAGGGTATCCGTAGTCATGGTCTCCGAGCTGATAGTCCATGCTGCTGCAAACGTCGTCGAACTGTTCGTAAAGATGGTTGTTGTCTTGCAAACGTCCCCATCTGTTGACTCAGGGATCGAGACGTGACTGCACGATCCGTTACAGCCATGCGGATAAGGTACCTGTCATCTCGACAGCTAGTGATACGAGGCTGTTGGGATCCAGCACCGCGTCCGGTATACCCTCCTAAACCCACCGATTCCACATTCTGCTAACTGTCATTGGATCTCGACCAACGCGAGTAGTAATGTCGCGATACGATAAACCGCAATCGCGATAGGCTACAATCCGACCTTTATCGAGGTCGGAAACGTGATGGTTCGCATTTCTCCTTCTTACACGAGGCATCACAACAACGTTTCACCAGGCAACGCCGGTCAACTGCAGTTTGTGTATGAGAAATCGGTTGGAAACGTTCCTCATGTCAGCACGTTTAGGTGTCGCCACCAGCGCCAACATTGTGTGATTGCTCTGAAAAGCTTATCATTTGCATATCACAGCATCTTCTTCCTGTCGGTTAAATTTCGCGTCTGCAGCACGTCATCTTCGTGGTGTAGCAATTTTAATGGTGTAGTGTAACTTATAAGTCGTATATTTCGTAACTAAATCTTATTATTTTATGTATAACTATTTACAGTTTATGTAATTAAGATGATTTCTTTAAGTTTTAATATGAAAGTATATAAATCTGTTTTACCAAGTTTGCTGGATTAGCTATGAGTTAACAGAAACAATATCATTGACAACGATGTATACCATTTAAACCTCATTGCCTCAAATGGTATCTTTGCACTTCTGCTTGTTGGCGCTGGGCGGAAAGAGTGGTTGTATAACGAAGCGCTGGAAAGACTTTGTATAAAGTTGTAACGTTAGTTGTGGAAAAAAGAGTCTTGTGAAACCTTTTGGAGATAGATGTATACTGTGAACCAGGGGTCTACGAATTTATGAACTTAGAAGATTCAATGAAGAAACTGTTTTATTCGACATTTTACAAACCATCAACTCGACAAACCTAGCAGTAGTATATTTCTTCGTACAGCCAAACCTGGAGACCTAAGTCATACCTTGAAACGAAAATAACGTGGCCAAATCCAAAAAAATCAGCTAAGAAAAAAGTTATATTGCAGTAAACTGAAAATATCCTTGAGTGACACTTCCTTCAGAACAACGACGAAAGTCTGTTCAGTGGACACGTAATGGTATAGACGTTATTGAAGCTGTGTTTTACAGTATATATTTGAATAACCCAAAACTAAATCGTTTCTACTCCTGAAACTGCAGGTTTTCAACAAAAATTTATTTATATGTTCTATGTTAGGTATTGAGTATACTTGTTTCATTACATCTAACTTCCCAGGAAGCGGCAGAACGAATACTTACCTCCATTGCCGCACCATTTCCTAAGCTTGGCATTCCGTGAACCGAGTTCTATCATCGTTGCTCCTGCATGTGTTCTGATGTCAACTGCATCCCCTCCATTTAGTTATCGCCTCTGTCTTTTGTTATCTCTTCGATTTGAACAACTTCATTGATACATGTTAGTTCCATTGTCTAACAGTACGTCTCGCCCAAATCTATTTCATCTTCATTATTGCTGTTGCGGTCTTCAGTCCAAAGAGTGCTTTGATGCAACTCTCCATGCTGATGTACCCTGTGCAAAGCTCTTCATTTCAGAGTAATTACCGCAAGATATATGCGTTTGAACCAGCTTACAGTACTGATGCTTAAGTTTCCTTCTACAAGTTCTTCGACCCTCACTTCCCTCCATTGCCAACCTGCCATACGTTCATGCATTAGGATGTTTCATGTCAACCGGTCTTTTCTTTTGATCAGGTTGTGTCATACATTTCCGTTCTCCCCAGTTCAGTCCAGTGCCTCCTCACTAGTTATTCAATCTACCCTGTTAATAATCAGCATTTTTTATAGCACCACATTTCCCCATTGCTCTCGTATGAGGAACGAATTTTCAGTTTTGCAGCGGGGTGTGTGCTGATTTGAAACTCGGAGTAAGTTTCACTCCTGGTTTACCGGTACTTCAGTTGATGTTCTTATAGCCTCTTTTCAAGACACATCCATTCCGTTCAACAGTTCTTCCAAACTCCTTGGCAACTGTAAGAGTCATCTTCATTACGCATAGTTGAGAGAATAATCAAAGCATACGGTAAGAGACTTGAGAGGAAAACGTTATTATGACCAACCATCTTCATTTCAGTCATAATAACATTTTCGAATCACGGCTGTTTGGGTGTACATTTCATTGTTCTCCTATCTCTGGTGATAATTCCAGATATACGTTTCCTAAGCAACAGTGAATGCCTTTTCACATAAAAAGTCTTGGTCTACCTATTATTAGCCAGAATCTGACACTTCTTATCTATTTTAGACTTACCGTCTTAGACAATTCGGAAGATCGATTTTAATGCAGCTAGTTACTTTCCAGAATATTTGTAACTTTCGTTTATTTCTTTTTCCTATCTTTCCTGCGGTTGTCTTTAACTCCCGCAAATGCCAAAAATAAACATCTGGTTCTAGTACTCCATTGTCCATTTGCTCTATTTTCTTTTCGATGTGTTAATTACAAACTATTTTAACCTTATTATAGCTGTTTTTAAACTCACTTCCAAATTCCCTCTGTCAATTTCTTCAATTTGCTGTAGACGTATATCTGGCAGTAACGCAAAATTACTCTGTCAATATCGAAACGAAGGTTATTCTGGTATGTTCCATTAACTAATACCTCTTTTTCATGGTTTAAAAACTATAAGATGCTCTGTAGAAATTAAAGAATAGTTTTGCTACATTGAATCTCATTGTTTGAGTAATATTTCAGTTATATTTTTCACAGAAACTGGAAGTGGTCTGCTGCATCATTAAAGCCTATACAGTATAATTCAATATTCCAGCACAGACTTAATCAACCCCATCCCTTAGTGACTTGGTGGAAGTTTTGTTGAAATTGAGTCAGAAACTCTCCAACACCATAGGGAATGTGGTAATCCATACTGATTTCTTCATTTTATAATAACTTTTGGGTGATATAATTGTTCTATAGTGCTAAATACACTTCTAAATTCTGCTTGTTTCTTTCTGTGTTCAAAATCCAATGTGTTTTCAGTGCAATTTGCGATGATTTTAGTTAACATCTTGTGCAATAACGAGAGCTTCTTATATCTTGGTTGTCTCCTTGGATTTTAGTCGCATACCCGATATGCCTCACTGAAGAATTGTTCTTTAGTTATTGCCTGGTTCTGCATTAAAAATTTCACGTTACCCTCTTGCAGAGTTATCTACTGTCTTCATCAGTTTCTGTAAATATTCATAGAGATCTACTAAATCGGCAGCTGAATTTGAGCACGCTTTTGCGTAGACTTTAAGTATTCCAGTGGGTTATCTAACAACTATTTTAAAAAGATATCGTTCTCATTTCCGTTCAATACCTGCTATATTATTTTCAGGTTTTACTACAGTAAATGTGAAGGTGGTCTGGAGACATTGTCTTTGGTTAGTAATCAAAACGTCCTCGTTCCTGTGTTTTAAGCCCACCACCGCTTACATTTTCAATAAAAAAAAACATCGTCATTGCCATCCAGAGGATTCCGGCATAAGAAGTCGCCCTTATTCAGCCATCGACCTTGTCAAAGAAGGCGGAAGGGCGGTTAGAGGTTCAAGGCACTCTCTTGCCCTTGGGGTGGGCAAGACAATGGCAACCACTGCATTAAATACAGATAATGTGTATCCACTGAACATGATCTCTCCATTGGTGAAAGATTCCAGACTAGTCCCCATGTGGATCTCCAGGAAGGGACTGACAATGTTGACCATGAGAAAAAGGTTGAATACCAAACGAAAAGCTTACGTTCCACGAGTAGGGTAGTAGAATGTGTGAACGTGATGGGAAAACTAGAAAATCTGAAAAGGGAAATCCAAAGGCTCAGTCTAGATATAATGGTGATCAGTGAAACAAAATGGAAAGAAGAAATGGGTTCTGTATAGAAGGGTATAGGCTAACATCAACAGCAGCAGAAAATTGTGTAACGGGAATAGGATTCGCTGTCAGTAGGAAGGAAGGGCATAAAATGAGTCACCACGAACAGTTCAGTGATAGGGTTGAGATTCGACAACAAAGCAGCAGCGACAACGATAGTTCAGATATACATGCCGAAGTCGGCGGCCGAAGATGAAGAGATACTGAACTGGTAATTCAGTAAGTAAAGGCAAATAAAAATCTAACAGTCTTAGGGGATTGGAACGCGGTTGTAAGGAAAGAAGTAAAGAGGGTTGCAGGAGAATATGGGCTTGGTACTTGGAATGAGAGTGGACTAATTGAGTTATACAATAAATTTCAGCTAGTAATAGCGAATACTCTGTTCAAGAATCACAATAGGAGGAGGTATACTTGGAAACGGAAGTAGATACGGGAAGATTTCATTCAGATTACACCATGCTCAGACAGAGATTCCGAAATGAGATACTGGGAGCAAGGCGTATCCAGTAGCACTTATAGGCTCATATCACAATTTAGTATTGGTGAAGAGTAGGCTGAAGTTTAAGAGACTAGTCATGAAGAATCAGTGCTAAAAGAATTGGGATACGGAAGTACTAAGGAATGAAGAGATGGGCTTGAATCTTTCTGAGGCTATAGATACTGCAATAATGAATAGCTCAGTAGGCAGTTTAACTGACGGGGAGTGGACCTCTCTAAATAGGACAATCACAGAAGTTGGAAAGAAAATCGTAGGTACAAAAAAGGTAACTGGGATAAGCCATTGGCAACAGAAGAAATACTTCAATTTATCGATGAAAGAAGAAAGTATAAAAATGTTCAGGGACTTCAGAAACACAGAAATATAACTTACTTAGGAAATAAATCGATAGGAAGTGCAGGAAAACTAAGGCAAAATGGCTGCATGAAACATGCAAAGAACTCGAGAAGGCAATGATCGTGGGAAGGACAGACTCAGCATACAGAAAAGTTATATCAGCTGCCTTCGGTAAAATTAACAGCAAGATTGATAATATTAAAAGTTCATCGGGAATTTCAGTCTTAACTGCAGAGGAGAGAGCGGATAGGCGTAAAGAGTACACTGAAGGTCTCTATGAGAGGGATGAATTGGCTGATCGCCATACAGATAAGGTAGAGAATCCAGTGTTGGAATTAGAATTTAAAAGTGCTTTAGAGGACTTAAAATCAAATATGGCAGAAGGGATAGATAACATTCGATCAGAATTTCTAAATCATTGGGGGAAGGTGGCGACAAAACGACTGTTCATATTGGTGTTTAGAATGTATTAGTCTGGCGATATACCATCTGATTTCCAGAAAAACATCATCCGCTCAATTGCAAAGACAGCAAGAGCCGACAAGCGCGAGAATTGTCGCACAGCTCATACATCCAAGTCGTTGACATGCATAATATATAAAAGAATGGAAAAGAAAATGGAGGATGTGTTAGATGATCAGTTTAGCTTTAGGAAAGGTAAAGGCACCAGAGAGGCAGTTGTGACATTGCAGTTGATGATGGAAGCAAGACTAAAGAAAAATCTGGACACGCTCACAGGATTTGTAGACCTGGAAACAACGTTCCGCATTGTGAAATGGTGCAAAATGTTCGCAATTCTGACAAAAATAGGTGTAAGCTATAGAGACAGACGGGTAATATGCAATATGTACAAGAACCAAGAGGGAAAAGTGAGAGTGGGAGACCAAGAGCGAAGTGCTCGGATTAAAAAGGGCGTAAGGCAGGGATGTATTCTTTTGCCTCTACTGTTTAATCGATACATGGAAGAAGCAATGACAGAAATTAAGCAAAGGTTCAAGAGTGGAATTAAAGTTTGATTTGTAAAGAATATCAGCAATACGATTCGCTAGTGACATGGCAATCCTCAGTGAAGTTTAAAAAACAATTACGGGATTTGCTAAGTGTAATGAATAGTCTAATGAGTACAGAATGTTGACTCGAAGTAAATCGAAGAAAGACGAAGAGAACATGAAGCAGCATAACAGCATAAATGAGAACAGTGAGAAACTTAACATCATAAATGGTGATCACGATGAAGACGAAGTAAAGAAATTCTGCTGCGTATCCTGCAAAGTAAGCCATAACAGACGGAGCAAGGAGGATATAAAAAGCAGACTAGCACTGGCAAAAATAGCATTCCTGAACAAGAGAAGACTCTTACAAGTGGAGGCCGCCTATTGTGAAATTCAGATTCGATTCATACTGCGCATAACAAAAGCTCATGGCCAGAGGTGTAATGTGGCAAAGCACCACGATGCACTTCTCAGCCGTTGCCGAGAAAATCGACAGTTAAAAGAAACCGTTGCGGTGAAATACTCTACGATTTATAATTTTCTACAGCGTCGTGGCGCAGCGATAAGCGCTCGGGTTCGTAATCCGAAGTTTGCCGGATCGAATCCCGCGCCATGCAACTTTTTTTTTAGTACTTGTTTTTTGTAATTCAAATATATATATATATATATATATATATATATATATATATCGTGGGGTCTCTAATTCGAACGTTTGACTTACACTATACGTATTCGTATCGGAATATCGTTTCTACGTCTTCCGTTAACAACACGTGTAAACATTATGAAGATAATTAATAACATTTGTGAAATACAATTTTGTTTGCGGAAAACATAATCATGTTCGAAGTCGCCAGTTTTTCCACGACAAACGACTTTCTACAACTTATTATATGCATAATTGTTGCAATTGATTGCCGGGAATTATATTTGAATTACAAAAAACAAATACTAAAACAAAAAAGTTGCATGGCGCGTGATTCGATCCGGCGACCTTCGGATTACGAACCCGAGCGCGTACCACTGCGCCAAGACGCTGTAGGAAATTATAAATCGTAGAGAGTATTTCACCCCAACGGTTTATTTTAACTGTCGATTTTCTCGACAACCGCTGAGAAGTGCAGCTTGGTGCTTTGCCACATTACACCTCTGGCCATGAGCTTTTTTTATGCGCAGTATGAATCGAATCTGAATTTCACAATTGGCGGCCTCCCCTTGTTAGTATGAAACATAGGCCTTAATTAGAGGAAGACATTTCTAAGAGTGTACGTTTGGAGCAAGGTATCGTATGGTAGCGAGACATAGACTATGGGAAAACCGGAGAATCGAAGCATTTGATATGTGGTGCTACAGAAGAATTTTGAAAATTAGGTGGACCGATAAGGTAAGGAATTATGAGTTTCTCTGCAGAATAGGTGAGGAAATGGATATTTGGAAAACAATGGCAAGAAAAGGGACAGGATGATAACGCATCTGTTAAGACATCAGGCAATAACTTCCACGGTACTAGAGGGTGCTGTAGAAAGTAAAAACAGCAGAGGAAAACAGAGACTGAAATACATCCAGCAAGTAATTGCGGACGTAGGTTGCAAGTGCTACTGTGAGATAAAGATGCTGGCGCAGGAGAGCAATTCATGGCGGGCAGCATCAAAGTCTGATGATTCAAAAAGAAAAAGAAAAACAACTACCAACAATTTTCAACTCGCTTTTATACGTACTTTCTCATGATACAGCGCTAGCAGAGACGGTGCCTCAGGTTGATACCGTCGTGCTCGCAGCGAGCACCGGCCGAGACTGGACTGCCTACTCTCGCGAAGGTGCTCTTCAGCGCCTCTCTGAACTGCCGTTTCAAAAAGGCGAGTTTAAGGTGACGTGACTTACACAAACACGATTTCAATCAAACGCAATTTTCTCTTTCGTCGGAAGGAGGGAGAACGAATGAAGAAGAGGAAGCAGGAGAAGAAAGTTGTCCTCCTGGAAATTTATTTTCACCGCCAGCGGCGGGATGACCCGAGATAGCGGCGGCACTTACTGCGCCGCCGTGCGCGCCCAGCCAGATGAATAATTTTATTGGCAGCTCCCGCGACGACTTATTTATGACGTCATAGCACGCGCCATTTGGCTGCCACGGCGCCGCACACAAGAGTCTCAGATATACGCCGCGAATGCGCGCTGCCGGTTGCCGAACGCAAAGGGGCAAGACCAGGGCGTGCACGGCTTCCGGCAGCGCCACACGGCTCTGAAATCATGTGACACTCCCTGCCCCCTTTCCCTACCCTCCCTAACGTGTTCAGTTAGCAGTCGCAAATTTAATTAAGCTCATCGGAAATTATGTAGTTGGGAGCGAAGAAATAACATACTACAACTCCTCTATTTAGTTCCCGTCTGCAAAATTACTTACTATACATCGAGGTTTTTTTTTTTTTTTAAGTATCGCCTACTCGAAACAATTGGTTCTTGTAAAAAAAGTGAATCGCATAGAATAGTGCATTAGCGACTGTCAGAAACGTTGTTCCGAACTCAACAGATTTTCCACCAAGCAGTTGCTTTCATTTCCTCATAGAGGTAAGCGAAAGTGGCACATACACAACACATAAGCCCACTCACTCATGTTACACAATGAGATATTCAAATAACATACTACAGATTTAAAGTAACAGTTAAATAAAGGTTAGTGATGCAAACTAATCAGCAAGTGAAAACCTTACTGTGACACTGGTTTGTATAATAACTCGTAGCAGCAGACGGATACAAGAAGAAATTCTGTGTTATATTAAACATCTGTCACTTCAAAACTACCTGATAAACATTAACTGCTTTCTGCTCTGTTCAGATATTTGTATGAAACAACAAATAGCATTTCAGTGCTATTCACCTTGAATCGTGTGTCGAATGCTGCTGCCAAGTTGTCAGTCAAATACTTCCCTCTCTGTACTTTGACTGTTTATGTTATTAATCTTCTGCAGTAGATGAATTATTTTCTGCAGGTTGATTACAGGTGAACTCTTTCTCGAAACTAACAACCTTTTCTGTTCTTCACTAGCTTTGGTACTGATTCCACTTTAGTGTCTGTAATGTGCATTGTCTAAAATAAACATTTACGTACAGTATTCTCAAAAGCTGTCCTTGTTACCGTTGCGTTTCGTCAGAGAACACGTACCTTGGGATGACGTAGCCTCGTTGTCGTTGCAATAAAATCTGCTACTGCCACTACACCAGAAACAGTGATCTCTGTGCCACCTGGTAGATCTCTGACCTAGAGCATCTAACTTCAGCTTGCCTGCAGATTATTGTAATTTTTTTAGTCCACCATGTTTTACTTAGGCAAAAAGATTCCACCAGCCTGCAAGTGATAAACCATCCTTTACTTAGCTCTAGCTTTGAACTTAACGTCAATATTTGATGTAATAGGTTGATGTGGGAGCTGAATCTAAGAGTATTTTCGTTTTGTGTTGTCGTGACGTTTCGTGATAGCCATGGTTGTAACTAGCCAAGGAACGAAATACGAGCATTACATCTTTGACTGGCACGATCAGACAGTTGAAGTTCGACATTCAGATAATACGGAGAGTACTGAGCGAAAAAAAATCGGACGACCTTTGCGTATATCTAATATCTATTAACACATTAAAATGCAGAGTGATACTGTTTTGGGCAGATAGTTCTCCGTCCAAAAGTTTGCAACATGCTGAATGTCACAACAGTTATGGGTGGATGTTAAAGAATTTCATGTCCAATTAGTGCCAAAAAGGGCTGATACAGACAACATGAACTGTACACGCCCTTTCCAAGTTTATTTTATTAGACGGTGCACATTTACCTTATTTTTCCCTAAAATGCTGAAATGGGGCTCGTATAATTGGTCACAAGTTGTCCGTTTAAACTTCAGTCGATTGCTTAAAATATTGGCCTTTGCTTAATACAACGCAGAAGAACAAATCACACTTCGATACACTTCTGCACCGATTAACACAGATCACAGTGTTCTTATCATAAATTATTATTTATGAAACTAGCACCTTCCACACAGTTGAAATTCGTGAGCATAATGTTTCAATAACCATGGGGTTAACATAGTAACCTGATTTTGCACAATAATGCAACGTATAAGACTGCTATTCGACACCCTCCACCCACGTGCAAAGTACAATCAAAGGGCCTCTGCAAAATCACTTCCGAAGCTACACACAGTGCAAGATCAAATCCGTTACGAAAATGTCTCACAATCTAATTAAAATTACCACACATCGCGTCCTCCTCCCCTGACAGCAATAATTCGATCTTCTGTTCAACGACAAAACCTCCTCAATCCTGACCACATTTTACGTAGTGAAAATATATCACCAACTTGGCCATCGCATTGCCTTACAAACAGAATAATATTTCAGAGCACATTATAATTACAACTTAGAAAATATCAAAAAAATGGCTCTGAGCACTATGGGACTTAACTTCTAAGGTCATCAGTCCCCTAGAACTTAGAACTAATTAAACCTAACTAACCTAAGGACATCACACACATCCATGCCCGAGGCAGGATTCGAACCTGCGACCGTAGCGGCCGCGCGGTTCCAGACGGTAGCGCCTTTAACCGCTTGGCACCACGGCCGGCAGAAAATATCACATGTGAGGAAACAAACATAATTCTCTAGTGTTCACAGGTTGAGTTCATGTATGAATTTATTTCAGAGATAATGAAATCACGTCAAATGTAGAAAGAACTTGGCAGTATGAACCGACTTATCAGTATGAAGTTACCTCTTCTGGCCTGGATGCTCGCACTGATTGTGTTGAGAACGGTGACATGAATGGTTTGTAGCCTCTCCTGAAGCCAGCTGGTCCATGGCTGTTGTAGCTCGTCCTTGATAACCCTGTATACTAAAACTGGGACGGAGTTCGTGTCCGAGCTGGTCAGAGACGTGTTCTGTCAGTGACAGGTCTGCAGATCACGCTTGCCACAGCAGTACCTCAAGATCACGCAGACAGTTCATAGAGCAATGTTCGGAGGAGCACTATCCTGTCGAAAAGAGGCACTATGATACTGCCGCATGAAGGGTAACACACAGTGATACAGGATGCCCGTGACACTGTTGTACCGTCAGTTCCCTCATTCACCACCAGCCGTGACATGAAGTCGTACTCTCATCATGACGCTACCTACGAGCAACACCGCTGGGCCTCTCTAAAACTTAACAAGAATGGGAGCTCTCCACAGGTATTCGCCATATTCACCAACTGTAGTCATTTGGGGTAGTGCAGAATCCTGACTAATCGCTCAACACAGAGCGAGGCCATTCATAAGCAGTCCCAGCTTCCCAGTCAAGGCAGAACTCCAAAGACAGCCGTTTGTCTTGTGGTTTTAAAGAGAAGCGTACGCATGGACGATAATTCCTTAGTGCACCTGCTGCTAGTCTCCGACCGACGGGGTGGGATGAAGCAGAATGTTGCAGCAGTCCTGTACTTTTTCTCGAATGGTGGGCGCAGATGCTTAGGGGTTACAATACGGTGATCCTCGCTTATGGTAATCAGACATGGTAGACTGAAACCTTTCCGAGGACTCTGCCTGCTCTCACATTCTCGTCCAGCACAGCATCTAGTCAGTGTCACATCCGAGTGCCCCAGAAATCTGGATATTGCACGATCCGATCAGCCGTCCAGATGGAGACCCACAATGAGGGCCATTTCAAACTGCCAGATGCATACAACGCCGTCTCACATGAATAAGCGGCATCTCCATATCCTCCGCAGCACACTTAACGGTTTTCCAACCTCTTACACACCGAGCGAGGTGGCGCAGTGGTTAGCACACTGGACTCGCATTCGGGAGGACGACGGTTCAATCCCGTCTCCGGCCATCCTGATTTAGGTTTTCCGTGATTTCCCTAAATCGCTTCAGGCAAATGCCGGGATGGTTCCTTTGAAAGGGCACGGCCGATTTCCTTCCCAATCCTTCCCCCACCCGAGCTTGTGCTCCGTCTCTAATGACCTCGTTGTCGACGGGACGTTAAACACTAATCTCCTCCTCTCCAACCTCTTACATAGCCTACCAGACCTGGTAACAACACTTAACACGGGTTACACTAATGTACTGTGATGTCCGTCCTACATGTCACAGAGAACTGCAGATCTAATCATTTACATAACCGCCGATTGTTTGTACATCAAGTTATACTGACGTCCTACCATGTCTTCTGGTTGCTTCATTGAGAAGTACTTGAAATTAAAGTCAACGCCTATTTAACAACAATTCCAATACTTGCGTTTGCCCCCATACTCTTCATCAGCTACACAACACTAGTTTCAGTCCGGCTGTTGCCACCCTGGAATATTTCCCGTGAAATTTACTGGATCTTAAATCAGATACCACTGCGGGCAACTACAGTTTCTCATCATTGCGCACAATTGTTAACCACAACAGTTAAGCCATTAAACTCCCAACGCGACTCTTCCTTAGCTTCTCATTACATTACTTTCCCCAGAATTCTTTAAACAGTACTTTTCATTATATCGCGCTTCCTCTTTTCCCTTCCGTTGACATTCATCTTACATTTAATAACTGCAATACGCAACGTAACTCCTCTCACTGAAGATTTTTTCCTACCTCCGACCGCGTCACACTTCTGTGCTCGGCGGCTCTTACCCTCTGATTCGTATACTGACTGCTTGCGAACGCACCGTGTCCCCAGCTCGAAAAGCTCGGATGAATTGAGACCAGAATGCTTCCAAAGAACCTGACAACCCAGTTGATGTGGTACCAGTATAGTCAGGTATAGTTCGGTGAACCGCATAGTGGCGACATAGATCTCTAAGAGTGCACCTATGTTTGTGCCTTTTCTCCATTTCACTTAAGTCTTTGCTTACTCGTTTTGCCCATACACCTACGAAAATTGTCTCATATTCTGCTCTGTGCATGCGTTTACATTAAGTTGGTTTAACTAATGGGTTTATGTAATTCAACAGTACTGAAATCCCGTCTGAAAACTACAAGGAGTTGTAGTGAGTTGTCATTACATTTATTTATAGCTTTCTGAAAACTTGTCTTCTTTTATATGTTACACAGGTCTTACAACACATAAAATACATTGAATATAACCTACGCAATCGTTTCTCGAAGTAAGGTCACTCTGAGGATGGCAGTTTATGTGGTATATCTTAACAATATGTGTATAAAAAAAGAAGTGATAGTGAATCAGAAACCAACTGTAATGAGAGTAACTAATTAAGAAAACAAAAACAAAAATAAAAGTGATAAGGTTATTTTGGAATCTTCCTATTGCTAACCATCGGTTTGTGGCTACCGCAGTACGTCTCGAACCTCTCTTGCTCCGGAAGAAATTTTAGTTTGCTGTAGACATTACGCTGTTCGTATTTTTCTAGAATGGAGGCTCCTTCAGTTACTGTATGACTCGGTATTTCTCAATCCATCGCTATTCCGTATTGGTTTTAACATAATTCTCCTCGACTACTAGTTATCTATCGTACATTACTATTTGGTAACGTGTTATTAGTAGCACTATGGCTATTGTTTGAATCGGCAAAACCTCGAGTCATCACAAATCTATACTGGCAAAGTATACTGTCCTATTACTAATTGGTAATATAATTACGTTAAAAGAAATTACAGTTCCATATGGTGTTGTTTAGTAGGTAATTTTTTTCCAACACACACACAACACTTAGCTGATTACGCAGTTTTGTAAGTAGGCTGTTTATGTTTTCTTATTGGCAACGTTACGTAGCGCTCTGTATGAAAATCACTGGCTGTGCTGTGCGCAGTTTGTGGCTAGTTTGCATTGTTGTCTGCCATTGTAGTGTTGGGCAGCTTGCATAGCGTTGCGCAGTTGGAGGTGAGCCGCCAGCAGTGGTGGATGTGGGGAGAGAAATGGCGGAGATTTGAAATTTGTAAGACTGGATGTCATGAACTGCTATGTATATTATGATTTTTCAACACTGTTAAGGTAAATACATTGTTTGTTCTCTATCAAAATCTTTCATTTGCTAACTGTGCCTAACAGTAGTTAGTGCCTTCAGTAGTCTGAATCTTTTATTTAGCTGGCAGTAGTGGCGCTCGCTGTATTGCAGTAGTTCGAGTAACGAAGATTTTTGGTGAGGTAAGTGATTTGTGAAATTTGTTAATGTTAGTCAGGGCCATTCTTTTGTAGGGATTTTTGAAAGTCAGATTGCGTTGCGCTAAAAATATTTTGTGTCACTTTAGTGAATGTTTGAGTACGTTCAGTTTTGCTAAGCTGTTTGAAAAGCAAATAATGTAAGAGGTTTATCAGCACAGTAATTAATTAATTTTTCTAAGGGGACGTTTCAGTTTTTCTGGGTAATTTGTACCACTAGTATACATGCACGTGTAGGTGTTTGCGTGTTACGTGACCTTCGCCGCCACTGACATTTTCGCCGACCTCAACTACACCGTCCACAGAGTCTGAGTTAAACACACCACTGTGTGCTGTGTCAAAACGCACGGGGTACGTTCGCTCTTACTGGTGCTGAGCGTCCTGCGTGATAAATCAGTGATAACACCTGGTGGTCACGATAATATACGTGTGTGATGTGGTAAAACCAAAATCAAATTGTGTTCTAGATTATATGAGAGCGTCTACGGAATAGCAGGTGGCGAGCATGCGCGACTCAGCGATATATCATATCGCCCTCGCTGCGTCCAGAGATGCCGCCTGAGCGACGCGCAGCAGTCGGCCGCTATTGCGAAGAGTCGACAGCATCGATGATTATTACATTAATTGTTGAAAGTTGGCGTGGCGTTGCGTGTTTGTTCGTTTTAAATGGTTCCTATTGTACAACGAAAAGGGTTAGTTAGTTCCCGGATAGACCTCTCACCGACCAAGTGGCGGTAGTGGTGTATATCAGGTCAGATCTTATAGCGTTTCACTGCGTGGTGTAGTGAGGCTACTCAGTTGACACCTAAGTCTTGGGAGAGTGCACGGAATTTTGTTGATTATAGTTGTGGGAACAGTTTCGTTCGTAAAACTTGCTGCGGTGAGTCCCGCGTGAGCCTGATTTAATTGAGAGATTGATTTGCTAGGTGCTGAGTTTTGTGGAATCGGTGTGACCGATATCCCGTCTGCATTGTATATTGAGTGGACGCAACGCGCCGAGAGGTAATTGGGTTGCTTGTCGTTTTTATTGAGGTGGTTTGGGTATTGTGCGTGTGTGTATCGAGAAGGGAAAGCCTCGAACACGTGTTGGTTGTATTTTCAAGACCACCAGCTTGCAGCAGACAGCGAATTGGCTCATAGAACGACGAACTGTTTCACTATACGGTGATGGTGTGCACGTATCACTGAGCAGACAAGCGATAGTAAATTGAAGGAACCATTTAACGAGCTACACGTAGCTAAACCAAAACTTGATTCATCAAGGTGACGAGTGGCCGATTTAAATGTCAGGGAACTTAGCGGGTCGCGTGTGGTCAACACCTGAAGAGGTCAAGATTTGCTTTCAAATTGTAACTTAAGGTTAGTTGAAAAGTGGCGGTGACATTTAGGATTTTTGTTTGATTTTTTTTATTACTTGTTTCCGTATTGTGGGGACTGATAATATATTTGCTGGCACTCGTTCACTGGTGATAACCAACGTGTATTGAGATACCTAGAAGGAAAATAAATCCAATTTTATTGGGGTTAAAGGAAACTTCCCAGTCTATTCAATTGGTATCTAGTGTGAATATATCTATATCATTTTCGGAAGTATGAAAGAGTGTAATTTAGAGATATTGATACAGAGGAGTCAATATCACGTACAATGTGGTGTTTTTAAATGTGTTTGGTAAAAGGTTCTTGAACGAATGAAATTATAAATAAGCTACTGAAAGTAGATTTTCTCATTATTAAAGAAAAGATTTCAATTAAGGGAAAAAGTTTTCTAAATGATGAATAAGTTTAACTGAAGTAATTGAATTATTTACGAAAGGCCCAAGATTTTGCTACTAACAAAGATTCGTTATTCTGTGACGCATGCGAAGTCTCGTCACTTACATATTATCTCTGCGTCGAGTTGGGAAAATATTTAAGTGAGAATTAAAAATGTTTTTATTCCTAACAGTAGTGGTGGAAGTGTCCATAAACAGAATAATCATTTCAAGACGGTAGACAGATTGGTAGTTTAGTACAAGTAATAAAATAGTTCCGAATTTATGTCAGAGAGTACGTACTGTGTTGTGAAAAGCTCGTTGCGAAAGATAACAATTGCTATGTGGATGTCGCATTTATCATCACGCAAGATAATCAGGTACTGAAATTAAAGTAATTTGTTGCTCTGACGAGATCAGTATCGTAGAAAACGAGAGTGGTTCATTAAATAGGCCCATTTATTCACTACTGCTTAACTTCAGTA
Source organism: Schistocerca americana (assembly GCF_021461395.2). Lineage (NCBI taxonomy): Eukaryota > Metazoa > Arthropoda > Insecta > Orthoptera > Acrididae > Schistocerca > Schistocerca americana. The sequence goes on along the minus strand of NC_060123.1, from coordinate 86,548,385 downwards.
ATCATTGGCGTGTGAATATTGTTAAGTGATGCTGGCGAAGAGTTCTCGGGCTTCCAGCCGGGTGGCGATGTCTTCAAACTGCGACGTTTTGACGAGTGACATACTCATCATCTTCTGGCGAAGTGCCGAGACTTTGCGGATGCCGGTCCCTTTGTACCTGCGGTGTGCCCCCCACCACCTGGCCGCGGGAGGCTGGTTCCAGCGGAGCCGGCGGGCGGGGTGGAGGGGGAAGCGGGTGCGCCGTTCGTGTCTCCGTCAGAGCATTCTGATCGCGTCTCGTGAGCTGGACGGTTCTTGTTGCGTTCCTGGCGTAATGCTGGATTCCAGGCCGCGCTCAGTTGATAGCCTTCGTCCCTGTTCACAAGATTCTCGTGGACCCGTATTTCTATTGATTCTTTAATGACGCTATCCCAATAGCTCCCGGCTCGGCACAGCACCCTGGTATTTTCGAAATCAAAGGTGTGGTTTTCTTTGATGCTATGTTCAGCTATAGCAGATTTCTCTATCTGTCCAACGCGAACATGCCTGATGTGTTCCTCGCACCTTTTAGCGATGCAGCGCTGCGTTTGACCAATGTACTGCACACCACATTCGCAGGCAATGCAGTATATACCAGGTGTGTTTATTTTGAGTGGGTCTTTAGCTGAGCCCAGCGGCTCTTTCGTCTTCGGCGGTGGTCGGAAGACGGTATTTATGTTCGATTTTCTTAATAGCCTCCCGATTTTGGCTGATGTGGGCCCCAAATATGGAAGAAAGGCGAGTCTCTTGTTAACTTCCTCTTCCTCTCCTGAAATTTGTCAGCCTGTCTCCTCTTGAAGGCCCTGACAATCTGTGTTTCACTGTACCCGTTTTTCCGAAATACCTCTCTTAGGTGGTGTAATTCTTCTGAGAGGCTTTCTTTGTCACAAATGACGTGCGCCCTATGTACCAAGGTGGTCAGTACTGTCTGGCGTTGCGCCGTATGGTGGCAGCTGGTTGCATGGAGGTACAGGTCTGTGTGCGTCTTTTTTCTATATACTGAATGGCCCAGCGTGCCATCCGTTTTCTTCCTGATCAGTATGTCCAGGAATGGAATACAGCCATTCTCTTCTACTTCCATCGTGAAGGTGATATTTTCATGTATGCCGTTTAGGTGGTCCATAAACTCCTCCAGTGCCTGCCTGCCATGCTGCCATATCACGAAAGTGTCGTCCACATAGCGGAAGAAGTGCCTGGGTATACGGTGAGCAGTTTGTAGTGCCACCTCCTCAAAGTGTTCCATATAGAGATTCACGATACCTGGAGCAGGGGGAGATCCCATGGCCACTCCATCCACTTGTTCATAATGCTCTCCATTGCACTTGAAGTAGGTGGCCGTAAGTGCATATTCAAAGAGCTTCACTGTTTCAGGCTCGAAGTACTGATTAAGGAGCGTCACGGCGTCTTGCAGCAGTACTTTCGTGAACAAGGAGGTGACGTCGAAGCTCACGAGGAGGTCATCACTCTGTATTCGGATGTCCTTCAGTTTTCTAACGAAATCTGCGGAGTTTTTCACGTGATGACTGCAGTGTCCCACCAGTGGTTTCAATAGTGTCGCCAGGTATTTGGCCAGTCCATAACTGTGCGAGTTAATAGTGTCCAGAATCGGCCGTAGAGGCACCCCATCTTTGTGAATCTTGGGCAATCCATACAGGCGCGGTGTCGTTGGCGCTCTGGGATACAGCCGTTTCTGCACTGCCTCTGGTAGATCTGAGTCCTTCAGTTGCGCCACGGTTTTCCTGTTCTGTAAAGTTCGTTTAATGTGCTAAATAATTTCCCTTTACAGAGTGTAGTGTATTCATTTAATACTTGTTTGCCTTCTGCTATTGCTTTCTGTAAGTGGAAGTTTTCTTCTATTGTTTGCTTGTGGTATAGGCTGTGGCCAGATTTCAATATTTTTAAATGTGTTGCTACTGTAGTTGGGTGATGGTTATAGGCTATTAGTTGATGAGTAAATGTGCTGTAAGTTCAGCTACTTTTTAGGTCTCTGAGGCATTCTGAGTGTATTGTTTTAAATGTGCCATTTTGTTTTGTGTGTGCGTGTGTTCTTGCTCAGTTGTGTCTCCCATGTGGTCATTGTGTGTTGTGTTGTTCTGTGTTGTGTAAGGCTTTGTGTGTGTGTTTGTGTGTGTGACGCATTCCTTCCTTTTCCATTCACAAATTTGTTGGTTTAATTTCTGTATCATATGGGTCTTATAACCATTTTCCACTGGCAATTCTTTTTAATTTGTTTATCTCCTGTGCGTAATCCTGTTTACCTATGGCTGTTTTGTTCAGTCTGTGGAGCACGAATCTGAAGATTGCTTACTTGTGTTCCACGGGGTGGAATTGTGAATGGTGGGGCTCATGGTTGTCATTTTGCTGAATATTATGAAGTTATGCATGTTGTTTGCTTTTCATGTGATGAGATCCAGAAAATTTAGTGTGTTGTCTATTTTTGTTTCTAATGTGAAGTGAATTTGTGGACGTAAGTTGTTTATTTCATTGTGTAGCTGTTCTATGTCTGTGTCTGGTTCAAGAATCAGACGTATTATGTCATCAGCATGATGGTACCAGTATATAACTTTGTATTGTTTTGGTTATATTATGTGCATGAGGATCTCCTTCTCTAAGTTGTTCATGAATATGTTGGCTAGGAGGCCACTAATTGGTGATCCCATTGGCAGTCCTTCAAGTTGGGAATGAAAGTTGTTGTTGAATATAAAGTAATTTTGTGTTGTCATGATCTTGTGTACGGTTCGTGTTTGATTAATTGTGAATCTGTGTTTCCATGTTGTTTTAATCTTTGTATCATTTTGTTGATTGTTTCATTTATTGGAATGCAGGTTTACAATCATGTAACGTCAAATGATACGAGGGCTACTGAGTTTGGTATGTCTATGCTCTTGGTGCTCTCTACCAATACCAATGAGTTTTCTAGGTTCCTGTTGTTTTTGAATGTGTTTGTGTATGTTGGGATAGGTGATATGATAGAAGGTTTCTGAAGATGATGGCTGATCTTAAACGGATATACCACTTTTGCACGTATGGTAGGGATTTTAGGATGGGTGTTTTTGGATTTTATTGTATCATTACTTTTATCTGACTTTTAGAGAATGTATTTTTTATGTTTTCAGTGTTTGTTGAATGTTTCTCCTGCACTTTGCTGTTAGATCTCTGGTCAGTTTGGTGATGTTGTCCTTCGGAAACACTAACGTTTTAATTCCTTTTCATTCATAATCATAGCAATGTTCTCTTTGTCTGCCGTTGTTAGCTTGGCACTGTTTTGTTTTAATTTCTGTTTAAGATTGTTGGCTGTGATTTCCTTCTGTGTTTTGTCATTAGAAATTACGGCGGATTTGTGAATTCTGATTATCTGTGTTATTTCTGTAGCAACTAACTTTCTTGTTACGTTTTATGTACTCTGTCTCTCTTGTTCTTCTGTAATGTATTCAGATTTTGCTATGTGATCTTCTATTGTTTTGTGCTATATGTGTGTGTGTTAATGTTGTGTTTTGGTCCTTTTTCCAGGAGGCTATTCTCTTGTTTGTTAAGGTTAATGTCAGTTAGGCTAATGATTCTGTCATGGAACTGATGTGTTTGATTGTGATGACTGTTTTCAGTGGGTGTGTTTGTGGTGTTTATGATTCAGGTTAGTTTTTTGTTTTGTTTCTCCCGTTGTCGTTGCATTATTTTCTGTATGGGCGCCTTTTCTCTCTCTATTATTTCCGCTAACTGAGCTGATATTTCGAATTTATTGGTCAGCTCTAAACATGTTTTGTGAGGTTTGTTGTTGATCAGCTGTTCTTTACCGTCTAGATCCCTAATATCATATTTTAGCTACATAATCTCCGCCTTCGTTTTCACTTTACTTGGTGTAAATAACATGATATTCCAAGATAATTTTTTTATATCGCCTGAAATTACGAGTTAGACAATTTTTATTAAATTGTATGTTGAGGGTGGTGTTCTGAAGTTCTACAAATTGAATATAACACCCATAGACAAATAGAATTACAAACAGAAGCTAAAGACAGTAAAATAAATGGCAGTAGAAGTGGGGAATTTAAGGAGACGGGACCCAGATAAACCGACAGAACCAGAGGTTTTAGAGAGCTTCAGGTAGAGCATTAGGGAACGATTGATAAGAATGGGGGAAAGAAATACAGTAGAAGAAGAATGGGTAGCTCTGAGAGATGACATAGTGAAGGCAGCAGAGGATGAAGTAGGTAAAAGGACGAGGGCTAGCAGTAATCCTTGGGTAACAGAAGATATGTTGAATTGAACTGATGAAAGGAGAAAATATAAAAATGCAGTAAATGAAGCAGGCAAAAAGGAATAGAAAGCTCGCAAAAGCGAGATCGACAGGAAGTGCAAAATGGCTAAGCAAGGATGGCTAGAGGACAAATGTAAGGATGTAGAGGCTTATCTAACTAGGGGGTAAGATACAGAAAGCCTACAGGAAAATTAAAGAGACCTTTGGAGAAAAGAGAACCACTTGTATGAATATCAAGAGCTCAGATGGAAACGCAGTTCTAAGCAAAGAAGGGAAAGCAGAAAGGTGGAAGGAGTATATAGAGGGTCTATACAAGGGCGATGTACTTGAGGACAATATTATGGAAATGTAGGATGATGTAGATGTAGATGAAATGGGAGATATGATACTGCGTGAAGAGTTTGACAGAGCACTGAAAGACCTAAGTCGAAACAAGGCCCCGGAAGTAGACAATATTCCATTGGAACTACTGACAGCCTTGGGAGAGCCATTCCTGACAAAACTCTACCATCTGGTGAGCAAGATGTATGAGACAGGCGAAATACCCTCAGGCTTCAAGAAGACAATACAGCAAGTCAGCGACGGTGGAACATCAGGATTAGTGCAAAAAACAGAAAATATTTCAAGAAGCCGACGTACTAGGGAAACAGCAGCTTACCTTGAGGTGGAAGATTAGAAAGACGATAGAGATAGCCAAGCGATCAGCCAAACTGAACAGAGAAGGCGTGTACAGAGTTCCAGCGCCTTGGCGCTATGCAACTATAGTTCTCGCAAAGCATCCCACACAGGCGCGCGTGAGACCGCTGCGGCCGTAGGTACACAGAGAACTGGCGCCCCTCAGCGGCATTGGCGAATATATCTTTCATGTTCAAAGACCCTTGTGCTAATCAGTAACCCCGTTTCGCCTACGTACAGTCCATACTCGTAGCTGATTTCGTAGACTCTATCAGTGTATAGATTGTCGACTGCATCTTCCGTTGGGTTGGAAAATATCAGAAGCAGCAAAAAAGGAAACGATTTCATTGTTTCAATGAAACCAGCTACATACTGCTGCTTTGGAAAATTGTCTTGTGACAGCCAGAGCGAGAGCACCAGCAGCAGCGAGTACTGTTTGTATAAAGCGTTTTTGTACTTATTTGCTGCGCTTAGCTTTTAAATAGTTTTTCTGGGAAAACCTAGCGTAGTTTTCGCGTCTCGTATTTCAGTGAGTGTTTCTTGATTATCAGAGTAGCTCATCAGAAGATTATCTTGGGAATTTGTCACCGTATAGAGTAGGGTAAACATAGTCATGTGTAGGGACTGTGGTTGTTGTGAGCGGACGCAAGGAGAATTGGCCACTCTTCGGGGGCAGGTGGAGGCTTTGTCTGTTAGGCTCATCGAGCTCGAGGCGCAGGCGTCGGCTCGTAGTGGCGTTGGGGCAACTGTGGTGAGACCTATGCCTACTTCGGTGGCCTTGGAATCACATGGAACCCCTGATGTCGCTGCGTCTTCCGGCAGCGAGCATCTTACCGGTCAGCCATCACTCCAGGGTGAATGGCGGACAGTGGTGGGCTCGCGCGTGCCTGGCCGAAAGGCGAAGGTGGGATCTGGCCGCGTGGCAGCTGCCTTACCCCTTTCCAACAGGTACGGGGTGCTTCCTAGTGGTGATGACATCGTTTCCGAGCCACCACAGGATGCCTCGCCTGTTGGGCCAGTGGCCGATTCTCCGGCAAGGTCCCGACAGTCACAGAGGGCGGGCCTATTAGTTATAGGGAGCTCCAACGTTAGGCGGGTTATGGAGCCCCTCAGGAAAATAGCGGGTAGGTCGGGGAAGAATGCCAGTGTGCACTCGGTGTGCTTGCCGGGGGGTCTCGTCCGTAATGTGGAGGAGGCCCTTCCGGCAGCTATTGAACGCACTGGGTGTGACCGGCTGCAGATAGTAGCACATGTCGGAACGAATGACGCCTGCCGCTTGGGTTCTGAGGCCATCCTTGGTTCCTTCCGGCGGCTGGCTGATTTGGTGAAGACAACCAGCATCGCACGCGGAGTGCAAGCTGAGCTTAATATCTGCAGCATAGTGCCCAGAGTCGATCGCGGTCCTCTGGTTTGGAGCCGTGTGGTGGGTCTAAACCAGAGGCTCAGACGACTCTGCGACTATAATGGTTGCAAATTCATCGACCTCCGTTATTGGGTGGAGAACTGTAGGGCCCCCCTAGACAGGTCAGGCGTGCACTACACACCGGAAGCAGCTACTAGGGTAGCAGAGTACGTGTGGCGTGCACACGGGGGTTTTTTAGGTTAGAGGGACCCCCCCTTGGGCGAAACGATAAAATACCTGACGGCTTACCAGAGAGGACATTATCATCGTTGATAAAGAACGTCCGTCCTCAGAGACCAAAAACAGGAAAAGTTAACGTAATATTGGTAAACTGCAGGAGTATCCAGGGCAAGGTTCCTGAATTAGTATCTCTTATTGAAGGAAATAGTGCGCATATAGTATTAGGAACGGAAAGTTGGTTAAAACCGGAAGTGAACAGTAACGAAATCCTAGACACAGAATGGAATATATACCGCAGGGATAGGATAAACGCCAATGGTGGAGGAGTATTTATAGCAGTAAAGAATTCAATAATATCCAGTGAAGTTATTAGCGAATGCGAATGTGAAATAATCTGGGTTAAGTTAAGTATCAAAGGTGGGTCAGATATGATAGTCGGATGCTTCTATAGACCACCTGCATCAGCAACCGTAGTAGTTGAGCGCCTCAGAGAGAACCTGCAGAACGTCGTGAAGAAGTTTCGTGATCATACTATTGTAATAGGGGGAGACTTCAATCTACCAGGTATAGAACGGGATAGTCACACAATCAGAACTGGAGCCAGGGACAGAGACTCTTGTGACATTATCCTGACTGCCTTGTCCGAGAATTACTTCGAGCAGATAGTTAGAGAACCAACTCGTGAAGCTAACGTTTTAGACCTCATAGCAACAAATAGACCGGAACTTTTCGACTCCGTGAATGTAGAAGAGGGTATCAGTGATCATAAGTCAGTGGTTGCATCAATGACTACAAGTGTAATAAGAAATGCCAAGAAAGGAAGGAAAATATATTTGCTTCACAAGAGTGATAGGGCACAAATCGCAGAATATCTGAGTGACCACCATCAAACATTCATTTCTGAGGAAGAGGATGTGGAACAAAAATGGAAAAAATTCAGAAACATCGTCCAGTACGCCTTAGATAAGTTCGTACCGACTAAGGTCCAAAGCGAGGGGAAAGATCCACCGTGGTATAACAATCATGTACGAAAGGTACTACGGAAACAAAGAAAGCTTCATCATAGGTTTAAGAGTAGTCGAATCATAGCTGATAAGGAAAAGCTGAACGAAGCGAAAAAGAGCGTAAAGAGAGCAATGAGAGAAGCATTCAACGAATTCGAACATAAAACATTGGCAAACAATCTAAACAAGAACCCTAAAAAGTTTTGGTCATATGTAAAATCGGTAAGCGGATCTAAATCCCCTATTCAGTCACTCGTTGACCACGATGGCACCGAAACAGAGGACGACCGAAGAAAGGCAGAAATACTGAATTCAGTGTTCCGAAACTGTTTCACTGCGGAAAATCGTAACACGGTCCCTGACTTCAGCCGTCGCACGGACGCCAAAATGGAAAATATTGAAATAAACCATATCGGAATTGAAAAGCAACTGCTATCACTTAGTAGCGGAAAAGCATCCGGACCAGACGAGATACCCTTAAGATTCTACAGTGATTATGCTAAAGAACTTGCCCCCTTTCTATCAGCAATTTATCGTAGATCGCTGGACGAACGTAAAGTACCTAGCGACTGGAAGAAAGCGCAGGTCGTTCCCATTTTCAAGAAGGGTCATAAATCAGATGCGAATAATTATAGGCCTATTTCGCTTACGTCAATCTGTTGTAGAATAATGGAACATGTTTTGTGTTCTCGTATTATGACGTTCTTAGATAATACAAATCTCCTTCATCATAACCAACATGGATTCCGCAAACAGAGATCATGTGAAACTCAGCTCGCCCTATTTGCCCAAGAAATTCACAGTGCCGTAGACACTGGCGAGCAGATTGATGCCGTATTCCTGGACTTCAGGAAGGCATTTGATACGGTTCCGCACTTACGTTTAGTGAAAAAAATACGAGCTTACGGAATATCGGACCAGGTTTGTGATTGGATTCAGGATTTCCTAGAAGAAAGAACACAACATGTCATTCTTAACGGTTCAAAATCTGCAGATGTAGAGGTAATTTCGGGAGTACCGCAGGGAAGCGTGATAGGACCTTTATTGTTTACAATATACATAAATGACTTAGTTGACAACATCGGTAGCTCCGTGAGGCTATTTGCAGATGACACGGTTGTCTACAAGAAAGTAGCAACATCAGAAGACTCGTACGTACTCCAGGAGGACCTGCAGAGGATTAATGCATGGTGCGACAGCTGGCAGCTTTCCCTAAACGTAGATAAATGTAATATAATGCGCATACATAGGGGCAGAAATCCATTCCAGTACGATTATGCCATAGGTGGTAAATCATTGGAAGCGGTAACGACCGTAAAATACTTAGGAGTTACTATCCGGAGCGATCTGAAGTGGAATGATCACATAAAACAAATAGTGGGAAAAGCAGGCGCCAGGTTGAGATTCATAGGAAGAATTCTAAGAAAATGTGACTCATCGACGAAAGAAGTAGCTTACAAAACGCTTGTTCGTCCGATTCTTGAGTATTGCTCATCAGTATGGGACCCTTACCAGGTTGGATTAATAGAAGAGATAGACATGATCCAGCGAAAAGCAGCGCGATTCGTCATGGGGACATTTAGTCAGCGCGAGAGCGTTACGGAGATGCTGAACAAGCTCCAGTGGCGGACACTTCAAGAAAGGCGTTACGCAATACGGAGAGGTTTATTATCGAAATTACGAGAGAGCACATTCCGGGAAGAGATGGGCAACATATTACTACCGCCCACATATATCTCGCGTAATGATCACAACGAAAAGATCCGAGAAATTAGAGCAAATACGGAGACTTACAAGCAGTCGTTCTTCCCACGCACAATTCGTGAATGGAACAGGGAAGGGGGGATCAGATAGTGGTACAATAAGTACCCTCCGCCACACACCGTAAGGTGGCTCGCGGAGTATAGATGTAGATGTAGATGTAGATGTAAACGACAAAGAAAAAGATGTTCTTGGTTCAAAGAAAGTCGACAAGCTACATACCGTATCAGATTACAAAAACAGTTTCGTCCTGTAGTGTATATGAGCTAAGGTTTTCTCATACAGTTGTAAGCAGAACATCCTGACGTAGGACATTTGCATCAGTCGCCGAAACGTCATGGGATTTTACTTACTGATAATGTGGTCGCAAAGGCTGGGGAATTTCTTTGACAGTAGCAATGGCCAATAAGCCTACGCTTACGATACTAACATTGTTTCACTCGATATTTGTTCTTCGAAATATTTCTCAAGCTGCATTTTGAAACCTATGTGAATAACCAATATTCACTGAAATTTTGTTGACTGTGACAATTTTATGTTATACGACAGTAAGCATCGAACAATAAAGGTTCCTTGTGCCAAAAAGCCATCGATTATTGTATGCGGTGGTCAAAGTAGTCAACAGTCGTACTGGAAGAAATGTAACCAATGAAGTGGGAGCTCACCGGTAAAATGAATGAGAAATACTGTGAAGGAAATAACACTTCGTACTACCTCCTTTCATAAACAGCAACGTTTGTACCGTGTAGTGACCCGACAGATTTACGGTAGCATTTTCAGCAGCAGTTGATTTACTGATTCACCTGCAATCATCTAGTGAGATGGCACAGTGGATAGGGCTCTGGACTAAACAGCAGAGGAGCATGGGTTAAATCCCCGAATGACCATCCAGAATCAGGATTCCCGTAATTTCCCTAAATCCATTAATGCCTTTGAAAACGTTTTCGATTCGCATCCTCGTCCTTGCCTATTGCCTGGGCGCCAACTCTAATGAGCTGCTCCACAAGGGAGCGATTGAGCTTGAACTTACTTCCTCTGTAAATAGACTGTTCAGGTTTTTATATTGGTAATGTCACGTAGCACTCTGTATGAAAATCACTGACCGTGCTGTTTTCAGTCTGTGGCTGGTTTGCATTGTTGGAATATTTGCTATTGTATTGTTGGCCAGATGGATGTGAACAGCGCATAGCGTTGCGCAGTGGAAGTGAGCCGCCAGCAGTGGTGGATGTGGGGAGAAAGATGACAGAGTTTTGAGAGCAGACGATCTGGACGTGTGTCCGTCAGAAAAAGGAAATTTGTTAGACTGGATGTCATATTATGACTTTTGAACACTATTAAGCTAAATACGTTGTTTGTTCTCCATCAAAATCTTTCATTTGCTAACTATGCCTATCAGTAGTTAGTGCCTTCAGTAGTTAGAATCTTTTATTTAGCTGGCAGTATTGGCGCTCGCTGTATTGCAGTAGTTCGAGTAACTCAGATTTTTGTGAGGTAAGTGATTCATGTAAGATATAGGTTATTCTTAGTCAGGGCCATTCTTTTGTAGGGATTATTGAAAATCAGATTCCGTTGCGCTAAAAATATTATGTGTCCGTTTAGTGTTGATCAGAATAAGTAAAGAGAGAGATGTCTGAGTACGTTCAGTTTTACTCAGCTGTTTGAAAATCAAATAACGTAAGAAGTTTACCAGCACAGTAATTCATAAACTTTTTCTAATTGGATGTTTCATACTTCTTTGTCTACAACAGCGAAAATCTAAATTTAGAAAACCTGTCAAGGTCTCTTAAAGTCGTCACTGCTTTTTAATAAGCGGAAAGCAACTCGCGGTTAAACTTTGCAGAAATCTTCTTCCGAACTACTTCAACGACTCTCGTTAATGGTTAACTCTGGAGTGCTTCTTGTTTAGTTTGCTGAAGTGTGTATTTAATGCAAACTGCAGTTCTCTACTTCTCGGCATCCCTGTACTACATGTTCAGCAGAGTCTGAATTTTCTCCATTATTTTCCTTGGAGCGTGAGAATGTTTCTGCATCACAGCGAATTGTTTGATATGTCAACTGTAGAGAAGAGAGGAACATATCTCACGGTACCATACATTTCCACTCTCCTCGACGAAAGAGGATAACACGAGGGCCAAACATGAATGTAAAAATGTTTTTGTCCGTATCCTGAAACGTCAAAAATATTATGTGTTATCGTAATTTCGACGATGAGTCCATTAGCGTCAGACCCTAAACTCGGAGATAGGAGGGACAGTGAAAGAAATCGATTGCATTCCTTTCAACCACCTTTCAGTTGCCTCAAGCGATTTAGGGAAGCCGCGGAGAACCTAAATATCGATAGCACAAAATGGATTTGAAACATCGTTCACTGGAACGCGGGGTCAGTGTCTCAAAGACTGCGAAAAGTCACACAGTAAACACTGAAATAGGGACTATCTCGTCATATGTGGGAACACGAAAATAACGTAGGGTATTTCACTGCTATACAATACTCCGGCGTGAGCGGATGTCTTGGGACATGTAAATAGAACTACATTTATATAGCACACATCTACATAATTTTAATGGAAACTAGGCCCTTCGAAAGGTAGTAACGTTAAATAAGTTATTCAACGACTAACCACCTGCGATAAAACAACGAGAAATTGTATAGAAGCTCATGTCCATAATGCAGTTTATCGTAGGACACGGTATTATGGAGGCACTGTTGTGCATTGAATAACAACTCTAGACCTGAAATAGATTACAGCTTTGTAACCCTGAACTGAAGCAAGTTTACGTAACACGCAAATAAGTCATACGAAGGTATATATACAGGGTGTGACAAAAGTGGCCCGGAGAACAGAGTTCAAGGGTGCAAAGGAACACGGAAGAGGAAAGACCTGGGTGACCTGGGTGGCCAGCCGGGACCGCGACCAGATTGGTCTTTGCTAACAACTCTGTCAGGCGTGAAGACCGTGTAAATCTGCTACAAGGTTCGGCTGGCTGTATGGGCAGTTGCTCCGTCCCGTTGGAAGTAAGTGTAGGTCTTTCCGTCCTCCGTTAATGCTGCCGCAAATGATCCGGTAGACTTCTCTACATGTGTGTGTGTGTGTGTGTGTGTGTGTGTGTGTGTGTGTGTGTGTGTCTCCAAATATTTGTTGCTTTAATCGCAATTTATTGACACTGAATATTTTGTGAATTAAACCATCTAGATTGCTTATTGGAATTTCTTTATTTACTGCGACGTTTGGGCTACTGCCATCGTCAGATATCAGAAGACTTCGAAGTTATAAAACAAAGTTCTATGTTGATACCAAAAGTATGACTAACCTGTTAGGCATAGTTTAATAGTACTGGCACAGAATCTTCTTTTTTGAGTTCTAAAATTTCTGCTGACAAACGACGACAGTAGCCGAAACGTCGTAATAAATAAAGAAATTTTAATAAGCGATCTAGCCGGGTTTATTCGCAAATCAGTTCACAAGTTATCACTGGGAAGGCATTCCACTTTCTGTACTCCCTATGTACATTTCCCTGTTCAATTCATCCCAAATAATCCGCTCACTGTGAAGCAGCATATGGCAATGAAACGCCTTGTAGCAAGTTGTTCAGAGGTAACATTTTCAGCAATGTGAAATAGACTCATGTGTGTCTATTTGTAAAGAAAATAGCGGCATCGTTTGACGATGCTGTTATCGCTCTTGAAAATAAAATGACCTTATGATACACCTTATTAGCAACACAGTGAAAGTCCTTTTAACCTATTCGACCGCAGATTTCCACAATGCGCTGTCGATCTTGTCACCTAATTGCTTTCGATAGTATTTATCACAATTCTGAACGATCGTATTTGATTATTGGCTGGGAGACCCCGCCTCAGTTTGTTCAGCCGTCTGGTGCAAGTATTTTTAAAACAATTCCCAAATTCTTCAGTCTCAGTTGCACATTTTTAATACATGACGTGGTCGGCGTCTCTGGATCATCTTAAGATCTACGTAGCTGCATCAGCAACCCGCCGTTTCTGTGTCAGAACTTCATATCGGAAACCCATGTGAGGCTCTCACAGAGTCACGAAAGATCTGAAGGTGATCCAGAGAGATCGAAACATGTCGTGTATGAAAAATGGGCAACTGACATTGCGGAATAAATGAGAATTGTTTCAAATGTCAGTACAGTTGCTGCTCTCTCGCAACGAATCTGTAGGCTACAGTGCAAGTCTTTTCGTTCGTCGCCATATCAGTCTCTTGCACATCGGTGGAAATGAAATGAAATTACTAGAACAATACTAAAGCCATGGCCCGAGCGAAAATAAATTCCATGCCAGCAGCAAATCGAACCTGGGACCCCCTTACCGAGAGCAGTGACGCTAAAAGCTTATTTTTTTGTTTTTAGTCATTGTTTTCGGAATTCGGTCTGGACGGACGTTACATGACACCCCTTCAATTTAACTGTTGAATATTTCCCTCAGTTTCTTCGTTATAGAGGACGACTGGACGCGCTGAACTACGATGCCAGCACGTCTCGACCACTAGCAGCGGACGGTATTTGTCGTAGATAAATAGTCGTTCATTGTTTAATCTATGCATGTGAAGTTAGCCAACATGTACCTCCTATATGCGGGTGAACAGCGTAACGCCACTCCAACGCTCTGGAGCGGTATATCTAGAATCACTGCAGCCTCACTAACGTGCGTATCCATCTGAGCATGTATGTATGCACAGATAGGTCAGCAGTACTGCTCATGTGTGTTCTGCAGTGTTATAGAACCAATTTTTATTTACTTTTTATGAATTAAATTCATGGTATTAACATGTGGTGCAAAGGTCAACCTGTAGTCATCTAGTAGTAGGAAGGCGTAAGGTGTCAAAATTACCCTTTAAGAACTTTTCCTTCAATGTCGTGTCCAATTTTCTTTTTTTTTTTTTTCGTTCATGAAATTATACGACATTTCTCAATTTTCCTTCTCTTTATGCAGACATATTAGAATTTACAAAATATTTAAATTTTCCTGGATATTTCAGTTGAATTACCTAGAGCGACATAAAGGGTCAGCTAGACACCGCTAGATTTCTCTTTTGAATACATGTAAATAATCCAACTATTAAACGCCAATAAACAGCAGTTACGCAGAATTGTTGCTGCTCATTGTTGTAACGGGACATCCTCCTCTAGCATTACTTTTCCTCAACAGTAGTTGACGATACCAGTATTATTTTTCGAATTTGGACAGGTTAATATTATGTCATTTGCTTTTCTGAAAACTCTCATGTAATTTTATATACAGTATGCTATATTTCAAGCTAAAATTTATGAAAATGAATTACTATATAAAATATTTTAGTTTTGATGTTGTAATCGATAAGTACTAGTTCTGAACGTACAGTTAAAATTATTTTTTTAGAAACATTTGAAATTACGAATTATTTGGACAATTAAAATTTCTATTACTAATTACATAGTCCTGTACTGTTTACTGTGTTTATTTCTGGTTTCATTAATGAAATAATAATCTAAATTAATAATGTAACGAAAACTAATAGGAATTCATTTGTTAAGAAAAATTGTAAACCCTTTGGAACATTGTTTCTTCCGCAGAGTGTGAGAGTCGTAAGCTTGCCTCTATGTGATCGGACATATTTTTGTATAATGGCACTCCGTCTTCAGGCCACAAGTGGCCCATCGGGACCATCCGACCGCCATGTCATCCTCACTGAGGATGCGGACAGGAGGGGAATGTGGTCAGCACACTGCTCTCCCGGTCGTTATGATGGTTTTCTTTGACTGGGACGCTACTATTAGGTCGAGTAGCTCCTCAGTAGGCATCACGAGACTGAGTGCACCCCGAAAAATAGCAACAGCTCGTGGCGGCCCGGATGGGCACTCATCCAAGTGCCGGCCACGCCGGACAGCGCTTAACTTCGGTGATCTGACGGGAACCGGTGTACCCACTGCAGCAAGGCCGGTGCCATTTTTGTATAGTAGGTGCGAACAATGTTGTTTCGGCTTTGTTAATGGGAAAAATCAAAATACTGTATGATTTACTAAAATGTGAGAAAAATCAGTGGAAAATATATTAACGCAAAAAATAATTCAGCAACAATAATATTTAAATTTATTTAATTCAAACCAACATAGAGGACCCGATGTTAGATTTTCAGCTTCAAGAATCAAACCCTAGACGAGAAGAACTGGAGACATCTCAACGTGACAACCTAAGTAAACTTAAAAGTTTATTGTACTCTTCTGTCCTTCCAAATCATCATAAAAGATTTTGCATATTAATTACTTGGGCTGGATATTGCCTAATGTGGAAAATAGATAGAAGAAGGAATGAGGGGGGAGATTACGTGCACATTCCAATTCGTCTTGTTTATATCGTGTAATTCAGGTAATATTCTTTGTCTATGAATCACTTTCAAATGAAGAAATGTTTCCTTTCTTAGAGAATTCGGACGTTGAATCGGATATTGACTTCACTGTAAGATGATAATTTTATACCAGAGATAGGTGAAAATAAAGATGTGGGCATTGAGAATCTAGACGGATTAGTGGAGGAGGAATCAAAGGCTGATATACATCTGATCCATCACAGCAAGCTCAGATGAATGCCTGTACAAATATGGTCGCTAGGGATGGAACCAAGTGGAGGAAGGAAGGGCTCTTAACGTTCTAGAGGAAAGAGAAGGTCCGACTACTTACAGATGTCAACGAGTGGACGACTCTGTCATCAGTGCTTTCCCTCTTATTTTTAACGAAGCAGTGCCACCTCTTACAAAGAAATACACAGAATCAAATGCTCGAATAGTACTAAAAAATCAATGATTGGATCCCATCACGGAATTGATGACATAGAAGAATTGATAGCCATCACATATGGTGGGGGTCCATCCTGCACAAAATTTATTTCTGTAGATGATCTTTGATCGCATTCTTAAATGCCTACTTTTATTGAGGTCGTTATACCAATGGGAGATTTCAGGAGCTTCTAGGATTTCTCCGTGTCGTTGACAAATCAACCTGTGCTGAACACCTGCCAGCCAACAAATTCGCTCTTGTATCTGAAATTATGAGAAAGTTCATGGAAAACAGTACTCGTTCTTATTGCCTTGGAGAAAATATAACCATATACGAGCAAATATTACCAAACAAAACAAGATACAGCTTCACTCAAATCTGCCCAGCAGGGCCGACAAATATTACCTGACATTTTTGGTCGCTGCCGACATAGCGACAAAGTATACAAAGTACATGTCACGTCAGAAAGGAGGACAGGCATAGAGAAAAGCTACCACTCGGAGTGCATGTCGTTCTGCATCTCGTGGAGCCATTTATAAATCAAGGTCGACAGACAACTTCTTCACGTCTCCTGAACTTGCCCAGAAGCTCAAAGAAATGAAAACGTGCCTTCTACGAGCAGAAATAGAAGACAAAGAGAGAATACAGGATCGAAGGCTTCTAGAAACTGGAAGAAGTACTAAACCAGCCTCTGAAAAAGAAACATGTCCAGTGACAACTGCGCAAGGCGGCAGAAGCCATGTGCAGAAAATGTGCACATAAAACAGAAATTATCTGTGCCAAACACACCTAGTGGATTGCTATGTCTTGAGGAAAAATTACTACAGAGGCTTATGTAGGACACTGCCAGTATAGTATGAATCATATGTACTAGAAGTGTCTAGAAAGTTTTACAAATAATTAATATATGAAAGTTCGTAATTTTGGAAATTTGTTAGCGTGAGCAACGGATAAATTGGTAAGATATTTTTTGTTGAAATAAGTAAGTTATCCATTAATTATCATGTTAAATTGTTATTGTTGCAACTAGTAAAAACTGTGAAGGTTAAAAAAATATTTCTTAACTTGGATATGAAAATATTTTACAGGGGTGAAAATGACTCGTTCCACAGTTTTAGGTATGTCAGAATCTCCGCTGTTCTAGTGTAACCTATAATTTATTTCAATAGAGCCTATAAGCGAGCTGAGTGCATTTTAATAAATAATATAGACAATTTATATACAGCAATATTTAATTTGAGGGTGCGTTGTGCTTGCCAAGTGTAGTATAACAGTCGTCAACAAAAGCTGCTTCACCTATAAGGTTTAATAGAAATACCAATATGCAATCCACATGTACATTTTTTATCTCATAGAGCAATTAAATTAGTAGAAAAGTAGAAAAATTAGAGCACAAAATACACGTGTCAGTATGTTTTGGATAATAATTTCGTTCTGTTGCAAGGTTCCAATTTTCTTTCAGGATCAATCATTAGAGATTTGCATACTTGCGTATTACGATAAGCAACCTGTGTGTGTGTGTGTGTGTGTGTGTGTGTGTGTGTGTGTTAGAAATTATTATTTATTAGGATAAATAATTCTTCTGTGGTGGCATAGATTATATTTTCGATACATAGGCCTCTCTGTCTTGTCCCACCATTATCTGTCTTATTCCACCACCACCTCCTAGTGTACTGAGTAAATGTGTAGCTTAGGTGCCAAATCCCAACAAATAGCTCGTCGAGATACTTTCTACGTTCCTTCCAAAAATAGTTTTTAAATGGTAACACCATTGTAGAATTTTCAAAAAACCATTTTTATTGGCTTGAAAGATACTTTGAAACTTCTAAAATATGAAGCAAAAAGTATCATCTCTGAAAAAGTTGTTCTATAGAATTCTGACCTGCTCCTCTGGCACCTCGGATGATCAGAAACGGCCCAACTCTAGGCCCCCTTATGGTATGGGTATTCACAGAAACATTTCACAACAATAGTAAGTTTGATGACATCAGCAAGTGTCAGTACGTGTACGTTCAAATGGCTCTGAGTACTATGGGACTTAACATCTGTGGTCATCAGTCCCCTAGAACTTAGAACTACTTAAACCTAACTAACCTAAGGACATCACACACATCCGTGCCCGAGGCAGGATTCGAACCTGCGACCGTAGCGGTCACGCGGTTCCAGACTGAAGCGCCTAGAACCGGACGGCCACACCGGCCGGCTCAGTACGTATACGTAAAAGACATTTCTTTCTCTTCGAGTCTTGATTTTTTAGCGCAATTTTGACTTTTGATAGTGTGTTTGTGACCTTATAGTACAGAGTTTCAGCTTTCAGATAAGGGTGAGTGGTAAGGAAGTGTATTCGCGGCGTCGAAGCATTAGGTCATCAAAGCGCCTAAAGAACAGATACGAGGCTAAGAGTATTTCGGAAGGAATTAGTGTCTCTGCTAAGAAACTGAAAGGCAGTGACCAGGATTTTGATGTGAATTATCGATTATCATTTCAGATACACCCCTACATATTACGGATTGAACTGCAGGATTACAAATTTTGTTGCAGTTTCCTCTGCTATTTCCCACCACGTGAAACGTAAAACGTGCAATGCAGACATCACGTTCCAAGAATGAAGTCCTCAAGGCTTAGGCCTCACAAAATTATTGTTTGTCCAAACTATCCAGAAGTTGTTATACAAAATAGTAAATTTATACAGAACGCATGTGAAATCAACTGAGGAATTGGCTTAGCAATGCACCTGCTGGGAGTAGGGCTTACCGGAATTGTAAAGTTTTGTGCGTTCATGGAATTGCCACGACCGGTATGTTAATCGTTTTGTGATAAACTAATGGACACAATTTAGATCGCAACAGCGATCAGTCCTGGGCTAGCAGTTCAATGGTAAGAGATTTCCAAAAGTAGAATTTCTTAATTTGTTCATGTCTACAACACACCTCAAAACTACAAACGAGTTGTCCTCGGAATACGGGTTTTCAAAACGGCACGTAGCATAACTCCAAAGTTTTCAGTTTTTCTATTCGAAAATATAACCACGACTTTGAAATGACATTTCCAAGTGAACCACGAAGGGGAATTTAGCTCCGGTGATTTAAAAAAAATTGCTATTAACAAATGAACTGACCTTTTATTGGTGAAAATCGAACGTCTTTATTCAAACACTCGACAGTTAGACAAAAATCTATATTTCTAAAATCGCTTACTGGTTCACTAGCTGCACTCATGTAGGTGACATAATTTTTTTTTCTTTTTTCCAGATTCAAATCGGCACCAGTTATAGAGAGTGCCAAAGATCGCCTCAAGTTCCAGATGCCTTGGGAGAATTGCTGCAGTGTCGCCATTTTGTAAAATTTTCGCACAAAAATAATTTTTAATATGGTTAGATATATGCTCAATAAATTATTTCTCTATCACCTTTACTTTTACTTAAAAAAACTGTCAAGAAAACGTTTTGTTGTTGCGATGTTACCCCATGTCCGCATTCTTTAGCGTACGACACTAGGCATCGTTGAACAGTTCCGAGCCTTCATGATAGCAGGTCTGCAGGGCAACAAGTTCAGTGTATTTGTAATATCAAGGAAAAAGAGGCGTCGGGGTGAAGTTTTATAGCGTTTATTTGAAAAGAGTTACAAAAAGTGCTCGAAATTACGCCCCCCTGCTTGAAAGCACGTAGTGCAAAGGCGCTGGAGTGACTGTCGCACTCTTTCAAACAGTCCTGGCAAGGAGGTAATTGGATCGGAGGCTGCCACAATACCCGCTATCTGCTCTTCATCCGTCTTAGTGGATGTTTCATAGACAACAGATTTCAGGTGGCTGCAGAAGGAAAAGTCACTTGACGTCAAGTCGGGGGGCGGAACGTGCAGGCCATGCCACAGACCCACCGCGCCCTATCCAGTTCTCACCGAAAGTTTCATCCAAATGCATTCGCACTCCATGGGCGAAGTGGGCAGGTGCACCATCGTGTTGGTATCACATTTGCTGTCACACGTTGAGTGGAACATGTTCCAAGAATCTGGCAGAGTTTCTCGCAAAACTATTATGTATCTGGTCTCGTTCAGTCGCCGGGGCAACATGAATCGACCCACCAGATTCTCGGCTACGGATCCGGGCCAAATGTTGATACAGAAGCGATCTTGGTGACCTCGAACAAAGGCGGTGTGCGAATTTTCCCATGCCCACACTTGTTGATTGTGGCTGTTGAACGTGACCTCTCGTGTAAAGGATGCCTCATCCGTAAAAAGTACACGGTTCGGAAAGTCCGGTTGAAAGGCACGCCTTTGCAGAAAACACTGGGAGAATTCAGTTCGGCATGGAATATTGTCTGCGTTAAGGACATGAACCTTCTGAAGGGGGTAGAGGTGCAAATCATCTTCATGCCACACAAATTCTTCAAATTGTGGAATGGCTTACAACTACTTCCTGTGCAACACGGCGCGAGTTTGTTGAGGCTTTGTTTTCCAGCATTGCCAACGCCTCCGCTTCCAGCTCTGGTGTACGCAGTGTGGGTAGACGACCGCGTCCGTCAGGGCTTCGCACCTGTAACACGAGATGAATATATCGAGTTTCGAAGTAGGCCTTAAATGCACATGTACGTGCCAGTGGAAAACGGACCTCAAGTGCACCTGGATCTCAAAGGGACTTGTGGATGGCAGTAAATGTGAGTTGATCTGGCACTCGACGATTCGGAAACCGCCCAACGTACAATCGTCGAGCAGCGTGAGTATTTCCGTTCGCCACCCCGTAAGCAGAGTGCATGTCTGTGCTTTCCTCCCAAGAATAGCGCTCCATTTCCTGTCCGCTCCCACACAGTAACACATATAGAAGTGTCCCCGCCTGATGCTCAACTGACGCAGGGCGGGCCAGCCTCCGCAGTGTTCACAGGTGCGCACCACCTATCAAACAAGTGTTTGCACAGCCAAAAGCAACGCGTGCGCGTCCCAGTAAGAGGCGGAAAATCCGCAGTGTTGTCCCGCCTAGAACATCAGCAACTATGTCGACTACAGCGTTCGCAAATAAAGGTCACAAAACTTCAACCCGGTGTCTCTTTTACGAGGTTTCATTCAAGTTCTAAGGCCTCCGATTTTTTTTCTAATTAACTACTCACCCGAAATCGATGAAACTGGCGTTACTTCTCGACGTAATCGCCCTGCAGACGAACACATTTTTCACAACGCTGACGCCATGATTCCATGGCAGCGGCGAAGGCTTCTTTAGGAGTCTGTTTTGACCACTGGAAAGTCGCTGAGGCAATAGCAGCACGGCTGGTGAATGTGCGGCCACGGAGAGTGTCTTTCATTGTTGGAAAAAGCCAAGAGTCACTAGGAGCCAGGTCAGGTGAGTAGGGAGCATGAGGAATCACTTCAAAGTTGTTATCACGAAGAAACTGTTGCGTAACGTTAGCTCGATGTGCGGGTGCGTTGTCTTGGTGAAACAGCACACGCGCAGCCCTTCCCGGACGTTTTTGTTGCAGTGCAGGGAGGAATTTGTTCTTCAAAACATTTTCGTAGGATGCACCTGTTACCGTAGTGCCCTTTGGAACGCAATGGATAAGGATTACGCCCTCGCTGTCCCAGAATATGGACACCATCATTTTTTCTGTACTGGCGGTTACCCGAAATTTTTTTGATGGCGGTGAATCTGTGTGCTTCCGTTGAGCTGACTGGAGCTTTGTTTCTGGATTGAAAAATGGCATCCACGTCTCATCAATTGTCACAACCGACGAAAAGAAAGTCCCATTCATGCTGTCGTTGCGCGTCAACATTGCTTGGCAACGTGCCACACGAGCAGCCATGTGGTCGTCCGTCAGCATTCATGGCACCCACCTGGATGACACTTTTCGGATTTTCAGGTCGTCATGCAGGATTTTGTGCACAGAACCCACAGAAATGTCAACTCTGGAGGCGATCTGTTCAACAGTCATTCGGCGATCCCCCAAAACAATTCTCTCCACTTTCTCGATCATGTCGTCAGACCAGCTTGTGCGAGCCCGAGGTTGTTTCGGTTTGTTGTCACACGATGTTCTGCCTTCAATAAACTGTCGCACCCACGAACGCACTTTCGACACATCCATAACTCCATCACCACATGTCTCCTTCAACTGTCGATGAATTTCAATTGGTTCAGAAAACGAATGATTGCACGCTGTTCAAGTAAGGAAAGCGTCGCCATTTTAAGTATTTAAAACAGTTCTCATTCTCGCTGCTGGCGGTAAAATTCCATCTGCCGTATGGCGCTTCCATCTCTGGGACGTATTGACAATAAACGCGGCCTCATTTTAAAACAATGCGCATGTTTCTATCTCTTTCCAGTCCGGAGAAAAAACATCAGAGGCCTTAGAACTTGAATGCACCTCGTACCTTGATGTCACAAATACACTGAAGTCGCTGCCCTGCAGACTTGCTACCGGCATGTTGTGGGCTCGGACGGCATGTTGTGGGTCAACCCTCTTAGCGGCACGCTACGCTGTTCAACGACGGCTAGTGCCGTACACTAAGGGGGTTGGGGTTGTTTTGGAGGAGGAGACCAGACAGCGAGGTCATCGGTCTCGTCGTATTAGGAAAGGAAGGCGGCCGTGCCCTTTCGAAGGAACCATCCCGTCATTTGCCTGGAGCGATTTAGGGAAATCACGGAAAACCTAAATCAGGATCGCCGGACACGGGATTGAACCGTCGTCCTCCCGAATGCGAGACCAGTGTGCTAGCCTCTGCGCCACCTCGCACGGTCCGTACACTAAGGGATGCGGACATATGTTCCTACGTGAAATACGCTTGTTGTGACCCACTCATTTTCTACATTCATTTCAGTTACATCCTTACATATTACGGATTGAGCTATAGGATTATAAGTTTTCTTGCCGTTTTCTTTGTTTCTTTTTTTTTTCTCAACACTTGAAATGTAAAACGAGCAATACAGACAAAATGAAGTACTCGAGGCTTATGCTTCACAAAGTTATTGCTTTTCCAAACTGCCCACAAGTTGTTATACTAAGCAGTAAGTTTATACGAAACGCAAAAGAAGTTGAATTGTCCTACCTATGAACCAACTTCATTGCAGATGGACACCATGCTCTATGTATTACGGCAACTAGGATCCACAAGTAAGGGGTTCATGAGTAAGTGACATTGTGTCAGTAACTAGTAACGGGCTGGGAATCTGGGTTGGAAGGGAAATGTGCTTGGATGACTAAGGTGGTTAAGGCGACTGCTCTCGTAAAGCGGGAAATCCAGGTTCGAGTCCCGCTCTGGCACAAATTTTCGTTTTTTACCACTGAATCATTCCAATGCCCAGATGTAGACAACGCCAATGAAGCCTTTCAAAAAACTTCAGACCATTTGAATACTTTAGGTTATCTCCAAGATGGCGGCTCTGAGCCTTTCTTTAAATACTCTCTAAAATATTACACTGTGATTGGCTGTTCCGTTTCGATAGTACTCTAATATTACCTGGCGAGGGATGAGGAACTGGAAGCTGGGGATGGGAGGCATTTGGCGTGTCACGTGTCTACATCTACATCCATACTCCGCAAGCCACCTGACGGTGTGTGACGGAGGGTATTTTGACTACCTCTATAGGTTCTCCCTTCTATTCCAGTCTCGTATTGTTGGCGGAAAGAAAGATTGTCGGTATGCCTCTGCGTAGGCTCTAATCTCTCTGATTTTATCATCGTGGTCTCTTCGCGAGATATACGTAGGAGGGAGCAATATACTGCTTAACTCCTCGGCGAAGGTATGTTCTCGAAACTTCAACAAGAGCCCGTACCGAGCTACTGAGCGTCTCTCTTGCAGTCTTCCACTGGAGTTTTTCTATCATCTCCGTAACGCTTTCGCGATTACTAAATGATCCTGTAACGAAGCGCGCTGCTCTCCGTTGGATCTTATCTACCTCTTCTATCAACACTATGTGGTAAGGATCCCACACCGGTGAGCAGTATTCAAGCAGTGGGCGAACAAGTGTACTGTAACCTACTTCCTTTGTTTTCGGATTGCATTTCCTTAGGATTCTTCAAATGAATCTCTGTCTGGCATCTGCTTTACCGACGATTAATTTTGTATGGTCATTCCATTCTAAATGACTCCTAATGCCTACTCCCAGATAATTTATGGAATTAACTGCTTCCAGTTGCTGACCTGCTGTATTGTAGGTAAATGATAAAGGATCTTTCTTTCTATGTATTCGCAGCACATTACACTTGTCCACATTGAGATTCAATAGGCATTCCATGCACCATGCGTCAATTTGTTGCAGATCCTCCTGCATTTCAGTACAATTTTCCATTGTTACAACCTCTCGATATACTACAGCATCATCCGCAAAATGCCTCAGTGACCTTCCGATGTTATCCACAAGGTCATTTATATATACTGTGAATAGCAACGGTCCCACGACACTCCCCTGCGGTACACCTGAAATCACTCTTACTTCGGAAGACTTCGCTCCATTGAGAATGACATGCTGCGTTCTGTTATCTAGGAACTCTTGAATCCAATCACACAATTGGTCTGATAGTCCATATGCTCTTACGTTGTTCATTAAACGAGTCTGGGGAACTGTATCAAACGCCTTGCGGAAGTCAAGAAACACCGCATCTACCTGGGAACCCGTGTGTATGGCCCTCTGAGTCTCGTTGACTAATAGCGCGAGCTGGGTTGCACACGATCGTCTTTTTCGAAACCCATGCTGATTCCTGCAGAGTAGATTTCTAGTCTCCAGAAAGGTCATTATACTCTAACGTAATACGTGTACCAAAATTCTGCAACTGATCGACGTTAGAGATATAGGTCTATAGTTCTGCATCTCTGTTCGACGTCCCTTCTTGACAACGCGGATGATCTGTACCCTTTTCCAATCTTTTGGAACGCTACGCTCTTCTAGAGACTACCGTACACCGCTGCTAGAAGGGGGCAAGTTCCTTCGCGTACTCTGTGTAAAATCGAACTGGTATCCCATCAGGTCCAGCGTCCTTTCCTCTTTTGAGCCATTTTAATTCTTTTTCTATCCCTCTGTCATCTATTTCGATATCTACCATTTTGTCATCTGTGCGACAATCTAGAGAAGGAACTACGGTGCAGTCTTCCTCTGTGAAACAGCTTTGGAAAAAGATATTTAGTATTTCGGCCTTTAGTCTGTCATCCTTTGTTTCAGTACCATTTTGGTCACAGAGTATCTGGACATTTTGTTTTGATCCACCTACCGCGTTGCCATAAGACCAAAATTTCATAGTGATAGGTGAGACGGGTATGGTTGGCACATTTTGGATTTTTCAATTTCTGGACTCTAACAGTACCGGCAGTGTCGTGACAGTGACAGAAAACTCGACCGTGCCTCAGAGCATACATACTCACACTACTGTTACCGACTGCTAATACTACAACTCTGCCAGTATGGGCCGCCCTAACTATTTGAACCAGAGACACTTTTCAGGCTAAATTTGGACTTGGGCGGAAGAATGATTCTCGTTGTCAGAAGCTCTGAAGGTACACTGTTGCTAAACTATCTGATTAAGAGTGTACAGACCACTATTAATGAACATTACTATGGCGTGTGCCCAGTCTTCACTTTTATGACGG
This sequence comes from Schistocerca americana, assembly GCF_021461395.2. Taxonomy (NCBI): domain Eukaryota; kingdom Metazoa; phylum Arthropoda; class Insecta; order Orthoptera; family Acrididae; genus Schistocerca; species Schistocerca americana. The sequence goes on along the minus strand of NC_060123.1, from coordinate 86,522,753 downwards.
ACTGAACTTTAGTGGGGATGTTTTCAGTGAAGTGTGTGAATGACTGTGGAAGAATGGCAGCCTATTCACCCTCAAGAGTGATGTTGGGCTCTGCAGTGTGGAGCGAAATCGACCTTCTAACTTATTACGAAGGTATTCCATTGAGTTCAGATAGGGACTACCCAGGCCAGTGGATTTCAGGCATGTTATTGTCAGCAAACGATTATCTTACAAGATGCTGCTTTATGACGTGTTGCTGTATTCGTCGTTTCTGATCTGTTCCTCTACAGCGCTGTAAAATTTGTTCATATCATCTTCCATTTAGCATTTTCTTACGAATCATTCGCAACTGCAACAGGAAAAATGCGAAGTGTCAGTAGTATACAAAGTATTTTCCACCACTTGCCGTAAGATGGCATAAGGATTATAGAGTTAGAGATGGATGGCGGGTTTTTCGTGGTTAGGGTGTGATCCGTTTACTGCGCTTAACAAAACGATAAATGAGAAAGGATATGAATTTTACAACTGCCTACTGTACAGGAACACTTCGGAACGATGGCTGTTCGTGTCAGCATGACAATGCACCCTGTCATTTCTGAGGCAATGGTTTGTGGAGAATAAAATTTCTGAAGTGGACTGGCCTGCCCAGAGACCCGAAATCAATTCAATGGCACACCTCTGCGACGAGTTCGGACGTCAACTTCGCTCCTGACCCCAGACCCTCTCTAATTTCAGCTCTTGTGAAAGAATGGGCTGTCATTCCTTCGTTAAAAGTGTCCCCGTCAGAATTCAAACCGTAATAAAGTCGAATAGTGGGCAATCCCCCACATTAGTGTCCAATGTCCAGTAAGAGATGTCCGGATACATTTCATCAGATAGTGTATTTATAGACTTCGCTCTCTCTCTCTCTCTCCCTCTCTATCTATCTATCTATCCATCTCTCTCTCTATATCTCTCTCTCTTTCCTCTTTCCCCCTCTATCTCTGCCCCTTTCACACATATAAACACACACACACACACACACACACACACACACACACACACACACAGAGTCACTTTTATTTTGTTAGTGAGTGGGCTGCGTAAACTCCAGTTACTACCCTGGTGAATATTTCATGTAATATCTTGGCTGAGGATGAGCGCTACGCCGGCTTTGAATCTGCATTCTCAGTCATTGCTTACATTATCTCCACATGAATTATGCTTCATTGAAGGAGTGTTAAACTGACAACGCTAGTCCGCTCAGCGGAATCAGTCTTTACTGGCGACGTATGAAAGTTACTTTTGTGGCCTGATAGGACGTGAGATCGACAGGCAATCTAAAACCATCTGCAGCACGGTCGTCTAAGATAACGATCACCAGTAACTACCAGATTTGCAATATGTTGGAAACAGTGTGCAAGTAGCATCATTTGCCTAGTCTAATTTAGTTAAAACACATAACATTAATGTTTTTTCACCAGTCGCATTATTCTGAGGCTGATAATCATGTAATCTGGTAATCTTCTGACTCTTTGTCTTTGTACTAGTGGCCATCTGATTTCGTAGATTATTATGATAGGATTTCTCTACACCATCTGAATATAAGTCACATAGAAAGGAAGTGGAAATATTACTTCGAAAAATACACTGACGGAAATGCTACCCGATAAGCCAAGAAACAGTAATCTGATATTTTTCAAACGCTGGTGGAAACATTCCTCAGACAGTGGGTACTAGATGTTTAAACTCCATTCTATTCGGACTGAGGTGTCACCCCAGTGACAGTAATACACCTATTCGTTAAAGTATGTAAGTAAACTGCCTCTGAATATCATCTTAAAGAGTTTCTTGCCATGCCTGAAATTCATGTTGCGTCCGTGAACAGAGACTGCTGAATGGAGGCTGATATAGAGCTATACGGCTTTCTATCGCACCCCAGGAAACCTTCATAGATCATGCGAATGGGCAGTTTATGTCAGCTTTCGTCATTCGCCAGATCTGGCTGAACAATCTCGCGATCTTCTCGTGGTTCAGTCCCACCCTTCTTGCCACATTGTGGCCAGAGTCCACCTTTTCAACATTCGATATGCGGTTATTGCGCGACAGCCAGCTCTCTGTGTTATCTCTCTACATGATGCTATTACGTCCCTCTCAAGTCAATAATTCGATCTTTCTCCAAATTAGAGAAGTCATAAAAAGCACGGGCACGTCTTCTGGGCATCCTGTACTGTGGTCTCCACCTGAAAAGTTCCGGTGACGTTAGACACACCCAGCAGCCATCGTGTGCTTACTTAGTTCTTCTTCTCTGGGAACAGCTGTTTTCGTAACTGAAAGTAAGATTCCATAAGAATGAAATTTTAATCAACTTATTCCTGCCGCACGGTCATATAGAAGTATCAAGTTTGTTGCGCTCCGTGAAAGTTTTGACGGTGTAGCACCTTCCGTCGGTGTACCGTACATCATTGAGATTTAAAAAATGAACAATAGGTAAGATGAATTAGAGTTAGGGAGTGAGTCCCGCCACTATCTGCGGCTCGTGGCGGCAGCCTCAGAATTATCTCGAGCCTCCCACATGTGGACGGTAGTCACCCTATTAGTACGCTCCCTGTGATTCAGAAGCCTTTCTCAATTCATAATATCTCCATGCCTTACGAAGAAACATGCCGATGGTTTGTTATTCTCTATATTTAGTGCTAATCTAATGTGCTATATTCTCCTTATGTTAATGTCTGCTGGCCGCTGTGGCCGAGCGGTTCTAGGCGCTTCAGTCCGGAACCGCGCTGCTGCTAGGGTCGCGGGTTCGAATCCTACCTCGGGCGTGGATGTATGTGATGTCCTTAGGTTACTTAGGTTTAAGTAGTTCTACGTCTAGGGGGCTGATGACCTCAGGTGTTAAGTCCCATAGTGCTTAGGGCCATTCGAACCACCATTTAATGAGTCTTTAAGTTTAATTAGTGCTAATACTTTTCACACTTTCAACATGCCCATTTGGCAAAAGCTGGGATCAGTTTTTTTAAATCTCCTGCTAGTATTTATGGTTTTTACGTTTTCTTGAGGGTGCTAATGTAGTTGTTTGTGTATTTTGTATTCATTATATGTCTGTAGTGATGTAAGTTTTCCATTCGAATGTAATATTTCGCAGTGATGAGTGTATCGGCTTTAATACGTGTTATACAGTTTTAATACCCATTAAAACTATGGTATTATTCTATCTAACGTCGGCCTACTAAGTTGAGAGAAAAGTACATAATGCTTTCTAATTTCAACTCTCACTTCATTTTAACGTTCACCCGAACATGTGTTATCGTTACTCTCTCAGTGAATTCCTGTATGTGTCTGTGTTGCATCGTGGAACTGCCCATCATCTGTATAGTATGTTAGAACGATGATCCCTGTATAGCTCTGTTGAGATTTGCCATGTTGTCTCATTCACTGCGATCCATTTTACAGAGTCCCGTAGAGCGTGAAGTACATAGTTAAGCAGTGTGTATGTCTGTATCGTCTACACGTACCAGAGTGTGCGTTCTGTTACCTTGGGTACCGACAAGTGCATTTAGATTACTGACTGAGGTCACAAGAACCAGGTACTTGATGTAAGGACCATACCCAATCAGGAAATGGACTCTCAGAGCACCTACAACAACTGACCACTTGACGCCGATGTTTCGTCCAAAGTCACTCATTACGACGAGTTAGTAAGTTAAATGTTCCATAGATCATTTGAACGAATCTTGTATCGAAATGATGTGGGACGCGTCAGTTTACGGGATATGTATAGATGATTACTGTTAACATTAACGAATCCGTTGTTATTTTATTCCTAGTTGTCCAGCTACAATTACAAAACAAGTCATTTTTTTCGGTCTACCAGTTTTTTAACAGAAATTTGTCAGTGGAATGGAAGATGTCCACGAGAAATGATTTTAAATCAGATTTGAAACTTGTTTCGCTATTTGTCAGACATTTTGTTATTGGCAAATGATCAATAATTTTTATTGCTGCGTACTGAACACCTCTCTTAGTCACTGATAGATTCAGCAATGGGTAATAAATGCCAGTTTTCCCTCTGGTGTTGAAGTTATATATATCACTGTTCTCAAATTGTGATGAATTATTTATGACGAATTTCATCAGAGAAAATGTGTATTATAGCGGCTTAGTTACAATGCCTAGCTCCTTGAAGAGGTACGTACACGCCGTCCGTGAGTGAACACCATACTGATCGCTTTTGGGAAATCAGTACTTTCCTCCTAAGTGTGGAAATACAGCAGAATTTTTTTTTCTTTCGACACCTGGCCCACTCCTACACACACATGGTGCAAAAGACAGATACACTGATGACCCAAAACACTTCTGCGTTGCAGAGATTAGAAAAGTCCTCGGTAGGATTCCAGACATACGTGAACCAGATGTCTAGGCACAGGTCACGCAATTCGACTAAATTATTAGCCGGTGGTTTGCAGATGCGGAGTTGGCACCCGAGACCGTCACAGATGTGTTCCGCTGGGTTCAGACCAGACGAATGTCGTGGCAAAAACATCAGATTGAGCTGAGTGTCATGCTTCGCAAATCATTGCAGCACGAATGTGGCCTTGTGAAACAGGCAGTTCTCCTGATGGGAGATACGCTCAGGGAATACACCAGGTATGAAGGATGTGTAGGTGGTACGGAATAATGTTCAAGCAGTCCGTAGCTGTCACAGTGCCTTCGATTACTACCATAAGTTCCGTGGACGCTGGGGTGAGTGCATCCATAGCATAATACTGCCTCCAGCAGCTTATGGCGCGGTTCGTACGCTTGGATGACAGCGTATCTGGACGCCACGATCGACCCGGTGTAAGAGGAAACGTTTTTCATCCAATCAGGAGACCCGTTTCCATTGATCCACGGTCCCATCTAGACCATCCCGCGCCCACCGTAACTGTGTCGTCTGCTGTGGAGATCCAAGCCGAGCAATGTTAGCTAGACGGTGTGCTCCAAAACACTTGTGGATTCACGCGCATTGTACTCTGTCGTCAGCCTTGACACAGAGAAGCGCTTAGTCTACTTCAAAGCGGGCAGGATTTCGACTTCCACGTCCTTTGATGTGGCGTGGACTTTAAATACCTTCTCGCCTTCTTGAGGGTTCCAGCGTCCATTTACCACTTTCCACACATGCTCACATCGTCTTCACCCTTCCAGAGATGTTCTTTCTCAGATGTCGGTCCGTAACAATCTACTCTTTGTCTAAGTTACTTATGGCAGTGGATTTGCCTGTTCGCGGTACGTATCGTCTCTAGAATGGTTCAGAATTTGCCTCTGCTCCAGTTGCATAGATTGCTTACAGCACCACGTCCCACAGTGCCACCACTAGGAAATTAGTATTTTGTTGGGCAGTGGCTATAGTGTTTTGGCTCATCGGTGTAAATTTTGTTGGTATGGTCTTATATTCCTTTGGAGTTTTCTAATTTTCTGCTTTTGATGAACTTGCGATCAAACACGACAGCAAAATAAACGGTCAATGTACTTAGCTAACGTTTATTTAACTATGAATTGCCATGTAAATAATTTAGATCTTCACAGTTTCTGTCGTACCATTTCCAGTTCTTTTATGCTCAGCATGAGGTCTGGCATTTGACACCCGCTTGGGGTCGTCATGTAGGAGAACCTTCAAGGAATTGCTCATTTACAATCCTGTCGAGGACGAATGTAGGTGTTTTGATATTCATTGGTGTGGCTGTATAATTTTTCAAGGTAAGCAACCTTTAACTGCGTTCTCGCTCTTCCACTTCGGGCGTCCGAAACGTCTCGCTACCACACCTTGGGTGGGGTCTTTCGGCACCCGTCCATGAGTATAGTGACCAACAAAGCTTATGCTTGCCGTTGACACTAGAACCACCGTTGCTCAGGGCGGTCCACTCAGTCGATGCCGATAATTCCAACAGCGTAAACTGGGGTCCAGCAATGGCGGACGCATCGCTGCGACGAGGTCCACCAGCACTCAGACGCCGCCATCGTACATGTGGACACTGTGCACATTGCAACGACGCCCTTTGCCACTTCCCTTGCCGATGGCGTTCGAAACTCGGACAGCGCTCGCGCATTATCTGCAGCAACATCGCATAGTGTGTGGCGATTCTTAGTATACTGCTTTCCCACATTTCTACGGAATCCAAACTGATCTTCCCCGTGGTCGACTTCTACCAGTTTTTCCATTCGTCCGTAAAGAATTCCAGTTAGTATTTTGCAACCGTGATTTATTAAACTGATAGTTCGGTAATTTTCACACCTGTTGACACCTGCTTTCTTTGGGATTTGAACACTATCGAAAAGGAAGTCTGAGGCTATTTCACCTGTCTCATACATCTTGCTCACTAGATGGTAGATTTTTGTCATGGGTGACTCTTCCAAGGCTATCAGTAGTTCTGATGGAATGTTGACTACTCCCGGGGCCCGTTTTTGACTTAGGTCTTCCAGTGCTCTGTCAAATTCTTCACACAGTATCATAGCTCCCATTTCATCTTCATCTACGTCCTCCTCCATTTCCATAATAGTGTGCTCAAGTACATCGCCCTTCTATAGACCATCTATATACTCCTTCCACCTTTCTGCTTTCCCTTCTTTGCTTACGACTCGTTTTCCATCTGGGCTCTTTTCTCCAAAGGTCTCTTTAATTTTCCTGTAGGCAGTATCTATCTTACCCCTAGTGATATACGACTCTACATCCTTACGTTTCTCCTCTAGCCATCCCTGCTTAGCCATTTTGCAATTCCTGTCGATCTCATTTTTGCAACGTTTATATTCCTTTTCGTCTGCTTCATTTACTGCATTTTTATGTTTCCTCCTTTCATCAATTAAATTCAATATCTCATCTGTTACCCAAGGATTTCTACTAGCCCTCGTGTTTTTTTCTATGAGACTTTGTGTTCTTACCAACTTGGTCCACTGCTCCCTTCACTATTTCATCTCTCAAAGCTACCCATTCTTCTTCTATTGTATTTCTTTCCTCTGTTCTTGTCAATCGTTCCCTAATACTCTCTGTGAAACTCTCTACAACCTGTGGTTCTTTCATTTCATCCAGATCGCAGCTCCTCGAATGCCTACCTTTTTGCAATTTCTTCGGTTTTACTCTACAGTTCATAACCAATAAATTGTGGTCAGAGTCCACATCTGCCTCTGGAAATGTCTGACAATTTTTAAACTTGGTTCCTAAATCTCTGTCTTACCATTACATAATCTACCTGAAACGTTCCAGTGTCTCCAGGTCTCCTCCATGTATACAACCTTCTTCCATTATTCTTAAACCAAGCGTCAGCTATGATTAAGTTGTGCTCTGTGCAAAATTCTACAAGACAGCTTCCTCTTTCATTCCTTACCCGCAGCCTATATGACCTACAACTTTCCCTTCTCTTCCTTTCCCTACTATCGAATTCCAGTTCCCCAGTTTTGTCTCCCCTAATTATCTGAATAATTTCTTTTATCGCATCATTCATTTCTTCAATCTCTTCATCATCTGAGGGCCTAGTTGGCATACAACCTTGTACTACTGTGGTAGGCGTGTGCTTCGTGTCTATCTTGGCAACAATAATGCGTTCATTATGCTGTTCGTAATAGCTTATGCACATGCGTATTTTTTATTCATTATTAGACCTACTCCTGCTTTATCCCTATTTGATTTTGTATTTATAACCCTGCACCGGCAGTCCTGTTCCTCCTGCCATCGAACTTCACTAATTCCCAGTATATTTAAGTTATCCTTTCCCCTTTTTAAATTTTCTAACCTACCAGCTCGATTAAGGTATCTGACATTCCACGCTCCGATCCGTAGAAGGCCAGTTTCGTTTCTCCTGATAATCACGTCCTCCTGAGTAGTCCACGCCCGGAGATCCGAATGGGGGACTATTTTACCTCCGGGATATTTTACCCACGAAGATTCCATCACTATTTAACCATATAGTAAAGATGCATGCCCTTGGGAAAATTTATGGCTGTAGTTTCCCCTTGCTCTCAGCCGTTCGTAGTACCAGCATAGCGAGGAGGTTTTGGTTAATGTTACAAGCCCTGATCAGTTAATCATCCAGACTGTTGCCCCTGCAACTACTGAAAAGGCTGCTGTCCCTCTTCAGGAACCACGCTTTTGTCTGGTATCTGTCACATACCCCTTCGTTGTGGTTGCACCTACGGTACGACTATCTGTATCGTTGAGGCAAGCAAGCCTCCCCTGCAACAGCAAGGTCCATGGTTTATGGTGGAATGATACGATATGGCTGAGCAAATCATCACCGGACCCGCACCATGTTTCACTCTTGGGTCGTAAACTCAGCCAGAAGTTGGGAAATGTCCAAAACGAATCTCATCCGCCCAAATGACGTTCTTCCGTTGCTACATAGTTCAGTTTTTATGGCCTGGGCACCACGTTTTGCTGTTACGGGCATTTCAGTCACTGACGAGTGGTTTTGGAATTCCAGGTCGCTCTGCAGTTCTCTGCTTGTGGAGCTCCCTTCATTTTGTTTTGGCCGGTTCTGTCAATGCGACACTCAGTTCTGCAGTGACTTTTGCAGCTATCATCCTTTTACATTTGGTCACAAGCCTCTTCAATGACCATCTGTCGCGACTTCGCGGATGATGTTTCTCCGTTTTCCCTTTGTGCGGTAACAGTGTTCCATACGGTGCCTCTTGAATCACCAAACATTTCGCCTGTCTTGGTCACGGAAACACCCACCATACGGGTACCATCAATGTGCCCATGTTCGAATTCACTGAACTCCGAAATAAAGCACTCAAAACGACAGAAAAACCTATTGTGAACGCGGCTGACATATGCTACGTACTGTGGGCATTTCGCAGGTGCCGTGGTGGTCAGATACAACAGCACAACTTTGCAGACTTGGATAACATCTGCATTTATGGCAAAGCATGCGTTTTTCGCGGTGCTCCCGTATCTTTGTCCAGCCCCTGTACCAGCGTCACTTCCCCCCCAATTACTGTTTGAGTAGCGAATGGTGCACGTTGAGACGACTGTTGTTAAGCCTCCGTGTGATCTCGGATATCCCCTAATTTTATGTTTGTCGTTATTTCGCGAGATGTATTGAAGAGGAAGCTACGTACTGATCCACTCTCCGACAGAAGTACGCTCTCGTAATTTTGAGAGTTAAATTTCTTCGCATTCATAACGTCCTTCACGAAATGTTTCTTACTTATTCAAGAAAGACGTGAGGAAACAGCCTGCTCTTCTTTGCACCGTCTCTACTTCCTCAATTATCTTACATATAACGGTTCTAGACTAAAAAGCAATATTCAAGAATCACTTTTTTTCAGCTGCCTTTTTCGCGGGTGGTCTAGACTTCATGGGGATTCCTCCAATAAATCTTGGTCTGATATTTCTGGTTTCTACAACTAGTTTATGTGGCCTTTCTCCCTTAAATCGCTCAGTTCGCATACATCAAATACAGAATGGACGAGACCACTTCCAGTGATAGACAACCGTCTAATCAAACCATTACTAATCTTCTCGTCCATGTATGCACCATAGACTACATTTGTTTCTGTTGAGGGTCAGCTGTCAATCGCTGCACGAGCGCATGTAATTAACAGGTGTTTTTACATTTCGCTACAGTTTTCTAATGTTTCAACTTCTCTATACATTATAACACCATCCGCAAATAGTCTCATGAAGCTTCCAACGCTATCTACTAGTTCATTTACGCATTTTGTAAACACTGTATTTGGAACGGCCGAATGTACTTTACTCTTCGATATGAACATTATGCTGTGATGTATTTGCAATCAACTCTACAATCTAATCACAAACCTATCCTGATATTCCGTACCGTCGTATTGAGCTCATTATGCGACAGTTTGAAACTGTACTGTGCACCTTAAGAAATTTGACGTCAATCTGGGAGTCAGTATTTACTGCCATCCGAGACTCGTGTACGAACAGAGCGAGCTACATTTCACACGATTACTATTCGCAGAATTTTTTCACGTAGTTTCCGGTAGAGGAGATTTTTCGGTTTCCAGAAAGGTCCTACTAGACGAGTATAAAACGTTTTCGAAAATGATACTGTAGAACAATCTGACGTGAGCAACATAGGCCTACAGTTGAGTGCATCTTTATTACATAAAATGGCAGTCAGCTAGAATGCTACGTTCCTTCAGTGACACACGATATTCTGCTGGAAGATGAGAATGATTCTGCAGATACTGACAACCTGCTGGCCTCTAGCGAATTACCGAGTTCAAGTGGTGCCTACTCGTCCCATTTTGATTCCAGTCCCAACTAGGTAGGTTGGTTTGCGTCTCTAGAGAACAGCTTACACCCTCCTGTCCGGAAGCCCATCCTCCAGTGCCTCAGAGGAGATACAGAGGTACTTTCTTGCGCCTATTTGCATATTTCAATCGGGAATAGTGTCTTTTCGACAAATCTAGGCATGTACGATACAGCTATGTCAGTGGAAGTTGCTCACCAACGAACGGCCCAGCCACTGGTATCGCTGTGAGCCATGCGGGTCGAGTTGTTGCCACTGTAGAGGCTTAAGTCTCGCCACTGCATTTCGCTCGCTACGTTGACCTACCACACCATGGAAACCCTTCCAGTTATATGTCCCCACAGTGAGCTTCACTACACCTGTATGTTGCCAATGGCTTCTAATAGCTGATGGAATTTGACTACGTCCAGACGGTATTCATGTAACGCTCAGGTACTATCGGTACCTTGATGTGCATTCATAGTCCGGTAACTTTATCGCCGCAAGTTCTAACAGCATATATTCTATTTACATCTCTTTTATGCAATAAGCTTTACCTAGCACTGGCTAAACAATTCCTTCTCCCCCTAACAGACAGTGGGTTTAATGTGGTGCACTATGTATCGTTTTCATCCCGTGCGTAACGAAGACATAAAAAGTACACAACATTAAAGTAATGAAAATGAGTAAACCAGTCTATAGTAAATAAATGTTTTTCCCATCTATCTACGGGGATTATCGACGCTGGTGTGCAAAACTTCAGGACGAAACTACCCTTCTCGTGATGGGCCACTGCCAAGTAACTTAACTCGATGAAACGTGGACCACACGTAGAAAGAACTGCTACAGTATATTGCAGAAGGCAACTGAACGAAATACACGATGAGACGAACAGAAATGACACTTTTATTCAAATACAGTAATTGCACTGAAGTCATGACGATTCTTGATGGTCCTCTGGACATTAGAAACGGCGGGACGTGGTTATTAACAGGGCATGTGATAACCACTGGCTTTAAGGCATGCTTTACAGCGTGCTCCCATGCTGGCACCACGGTTGGTAAGGGTTTCTTCCGCTAGGTCTGTTCATTCCTCCACCAGCGCAGTTGATAACTGTTGGATGGGGGTTGGTGCATGTGGACGCCCTACAGTACCTCCCACCAACCCATCCCACACGTGGTCAATGGGATATAAGTCGAGGGGACTGGCAGGGCAGTCCACTCGTCTAAAATCTTCTCGTTCCAAGCACTCCTCCATCAGCGCCGTTCGCTGCGGTCGGCATTGTGATCTATAAAAATGAAATCTGGTGCTAATGCACCTCTGAAAAGACGTACATGGGAAAGGAGAGTGCTGTGTCACAATAACGTTGACCGGTGACTGTACCGTGTTCAAAGACTTGCGGATCAGTACGGCCGTGCAACATCACGCGTCCGTACACGGTAAGACCTGGATCACCAAAGTCATCGTGTTCGCCAGTTTTAGATATTCCCACATCTTGCCACATAAAAATAAACCCAGCATTATAAGCATTGTAGAACATGATCATTTAGGTGGTCGATATGTTGTGGTTTGGGGTGGCATAATGTTGCTTGAGCGTAGCGGCCTCCAAATCTTTGAACGCGATACACTCTCCGGTCAAAGTGATTGTGACACTACAGTCCTTCCGCACGTGCTGCGTCTTTTCAGTGGTGAATTTGCCCCTGACTCCATGTTTAGGATGACGATGCTCGACCGCATCGAACAGTGCTGATGAAGGATCCCTTGGAACGATAGGATTTTCGACGAATGGACTGTGATGCACGTTTCCCCATAATGAAATCCCATAGAGAACGTTTGGGGTACGCTGGAGAGACTTACTGCAACCAGCATGATAGCACGTTGCACGGCAGGCACTTCCGTCCGTGGTGACCGCATTTCTAGTCATGAACCATGTTCCGTCTTTTTGTAGTATCCCTGGAACCAACATGAATCACGGTGACTTCAGTGTAATTATAGTCTTCGAACAAGAGTGCCATTCCTTTTCGTTTCATTGCGTATTTCTTTCGGGTATGGCGTTTACTATGCTGTAGGAGTTCTTTCTACGTATAGTCGAGTTTCTCTGAGATATGTTACTTGACAGTGTCACGTCATACGAAAGTTACTTTCGTCATTAAGTTTCGCACAGCCGTGTATACTACCTAAACGCTGACTCACTTCCACGGTTCACGTTTCATGGTGTACAAATGCAGTTGTCAGTTTCCCATTTAACGGCTTCCAGGAGCAGCAAAAATTTATTTTTCAGTACAGGGCGTTTCAAAAAGAAAGAGCAGATTTCAAACATTTATTTCTCAAAAACTACAAATGATAGAAACACAATTCAAACGTTTCTTGTCAGAGAAAGGTTCAAAGTTTTTCAATGGTCCGCGCAGAAGTTCCATGCAAATCCGCAGTGGCGCTGGCGTTTGTTTGTAGGAAAATGGCGACGACACCACAGGAACGATCATTTTGTGTGCTGCAATTTGCAAAGTTAGAGTCCATTGTTGGTGTGCAACGTGCATTCCGCCGTCAATTCAACAAACAGCCGCCTCGTCATAAGCAAATTTATGAGTGGCATCACAGATTCGTAGAAGATGGTTGCATCTGCAAGCGAAAAAGCACGGGTCGTCCACGCACATCGGATGAAAATGTCGAGCGTGTCCGTGCAGCTTACGAAAGGAGCCCTAGAAAATCCACGACACGGGCAAGTCACGAACTAAACATGTCTAAAACAACGGTATGGCGCGTTCTGAGTAAGCGTCTGCACATGAAGTCGTACAAACTGCAGTTATTGCAAGCATTGCGTCCTGACGACCACAACAAAAGGTTCGAATTTTCAACTGCAATTCTACAGGACATGGAAGAGGACAATTTTGCCGAACGATTAATTTTTTCAGATGAATCAACGTTTCACATTTCTGGTAAAGTTAATCGGCATAACGTACGAATTTGGGCGAGTGAAACTCCGAGGGACGTTATTCAACATGAAAGAGACTCACCAAAGGTTAACGTCTTTTGTGCAATTTCGGTAAACAAAGTTTATGGACCTTTCTTTTTCATGGAGAAAACTATCACAGGAACCATTTACCTGGACATGTTAGAAAACTGGCTATTTCCTCAACTTCAGGAAGATTCAAATCACTTCATCTTCATGCAAGATGGCGCCCCACCACACTTCTCTGAACCTGTACGACGGTACCTAAATAACACCATTCCAGGACGGTGGATTGGAAGAGCAGGAGCACAAGATCAATGTCATCGTCTGTGGCCTCCCAGGTCACCAGACCTTACTCCCTGCGATTTTTATTTGTGGGGGTACATAAAGGACTGTGTTTATGTCCCACCTATGCCCGCTACTCTTCAAGAGGTACGACATCGAATTGTTGCGGCCGTGAATTCGGTAACTAAAGACCAGTTGCGTCGTGTGTGGCAAGAAATGAGATACCGGTTTGATATTTGTCGTGTAACAAATGGTGCTCATATTGAGGTACAGTTTTGATATTTGTTGTGTAACATTTGGTACTCATATTGAGTGAAGGACCGTTGGAATTGTGTTTCTATCATTCGTAGTTTTTGAGAAATAAATGTTTGAAATCTGCTCTTTCTTTTTGAAACGCCCTGTATTTTATATAGTTATTTACAGAATTTAAATATTTTAAATCCTGGTGTAGTCTACTCATTAAGAAGTACAGGGTGTCCAGTGAACTCGTCTCTGATTTCAAAACTAAATGACTCAAAAATTAAGATCGATAGACGAGTGCAACAAAAGGTTTGCTTACTGGTGAAGTGTAAGCATTTTTTACAGAAGATGTACAGAAATTTCGAAATAGTTCGAAAAGCTGCTAACAGACGGCGCTGGACGCCGTACAGCTCGTACGGTATCAAGCAGTATTTTCAATCACATCACTTTTTTTTTTCTAAATGTCCACGTCTCGCACTACGGAGTTTGTGAAGACGAACAATGAAATTTGTCATCACATCCTGTAGCGTCTGAACGACAATTGACTCAAATCCCACGCAGATCGCTGATTCAATGTCGACCAGCGTGCTGGGACAGCTTCCATGAACCATCCGGCCCATGGTCGATTATCGAACGCTAGCTGTGTGGCGACAGACAACCTAACATTCCCTATTGATCGTTTCTCGCTTGAAAAAAGCGAACAATAATGTCTCTGCTCCATATCGCATCCGAAACAGTAACTTTGGGAGAATACAGTAGCCCTTCTTCGTGCAAATGGCTATTTTCGGCATTCCATAATTCACCATTCAGGTGAAAATATGCTTCATCTGTGAACCAGACGCAGCCAATATCAAATCCTTCATTATCAATCATTGTGAGAATTTGGTTCTCAAAGTCAGCCTCTGTCTCACTTTGAATTTTGAATGGAAACGTGTGTAGGCCCTGTCTCAATATTTTCTGTGTGCTGGAACACGGGGTCTGCAACCTTCCACCACCCTTTACACCTACCAATCCTTGATCCGCTCCATCCTCTGTTATGCCAGCGTGGCTATGATTTCCGTCACTCACAGGTTCTATAAAGCCCTCCAAATTCTCGAACGCCAAGTGCTCCCCCTCGCCTTCTGCATCTGCCTTCCGTCCCCCACGTGCATCCTCTATGACCTCATCCCCTTCCCCCACCTTCTCCTTTTCCTTGAACACATATGCACAATATATATTGTCCACCACGTTGATCCCCCTCACCCCCTGGTGTCTCCCTTCCTCTCCACCTCTCGCCCATTGCCTCACCTTTACTGTTGTATCCCTCCCTCTCTCCATCTCCACACTCTCCTTTCCCAACGCAACTTCAACCATCTACCCCTCCCAGATGATGAACTTCGCCCTGACATCTACCCTTCCTACCAACTCTAACCCCATCTTCCTCCTGCCTCCTCCTCAGGGCTCCCTCTCCCCCTCCCTTCTCCTGAGCGTCTTTCCCCTCCTACTCCTACTCCCCTCCCTCTCTTGTGCTCCCATTCAGTGTCTCTGCACTCCCTCCTGCCGTCTCTTCATCTCCGGGCCCACTGATCTCCTGCCTCTTGGTGTACCCACTGACGCCCCTACTCTTTTCATCCCAACCCCTCCCCTGCTGTACCTTGCTCTCCCCTCCTTTTCCATCCTCTCTGGCCTCTCCCTTGGCAGGTTCCCCTTGCAGTTTTATTCTTCATTGTGTGTGCTCCAAGTGGGTTTAAAGTGTGTTGTTCCGGAGTGTTTTTAATACTGTGGCCGACTTTTAACCTGCGTGTGTGCCTTCAGTGTCTTCTCTGTGTTTTAGGAATCGCCAACTGTGTTTTTTAACTTAATATCGACTTTTTTAATTGTCCCCCCTAATAATGTCTCCATGTCAGTGTATTTTTACCTCCATTATCTCCCCTTACTCTGTTTTATGTCCCCCTTTTTTATCGCCTTAAATGTAACATTTTATTCTCGTATTAGTTGTCATGTCACTTGGCTGAAGAGTGGCGGATTGTACCACTGACAGCCCTCCGCTGCCCATATGTGGAGTGGTAATGAAATCACAATAAAGGAAAAAAAAGGTGACATGTGGCCTCTGGCCAGACATTGGGGTTGAACACCTCTACCATCCTCCACACGTCCAAATCCTTAATCCGTCCCATCCTCTGTTATGCCAGTCCTGTCTGGATATACACTCCCCCCCCCTCCCCCCAAATTCTAAAAGTCCCTCCAGATCCTCAAGCGCCATGCACTCCACCTCACCTTCTGTATATGCCTCCCATCCCCCATGTGGATCCTCTACGATCTGATTCTTTTCCCCCCATCTGCTCCTTTTCCTTGAATGTATCGGCATCCTCTATACCTCCCGCCGCTTTCATCCCCCTGATCATCTGGTTACTCCTCACCCCTCCAACCCCCACCCTCTGCCACACCTTTGCTCTTGTGTCCCCCCTACCCTTCATCTTCACACCCTTCATCTCCTTTCCCAAGGTGGCGTCCGTTGACTCCCCCTCCTGGATGATGCCCTCTCTCCCTCCATCTATCCCTCCTATCAACTCTGATCCCCACCTCCCCCTCCCTTCCTCTGTCCTTTCCCCAGGCTCCCTCTTCCCCCCTTTCATCCTGTTTTTTCCCGCCTACCCTCTCTCTGCCTCCCTTCTCTACCCTGAGTCTTTTTGCTCTCCCCTCCCATGCCTTTCCCACTCCTTCTCACATCCTCCCAACTCCCCCACCCTTTTCTATGTTCCCTCCTTCAATCGGCTCCCCCTCTTTTCTTTTCTCTCCTCCCTCCTTTTCCCTGTTTAGGTCTGGTCCACCCCCCCCCCCCCTCTGCCGCCATGTCACCTGTATAGTGCTGTTATAAGTGAATGTTCAGTGTCATGCATCCCCTGTCAGTGTTGCGAACAGCCACCATACTGTCGCTAGTTGTGTTTTTTATCTTGTGCGAACAGAAACCAGACTGTCGCCTTGTTTTTTAATTGTGCCTGTCTCGTTCTTGTGTATCTTCACCCGCATCATCACCGCAGTGCTTTTATGTTTTAAATTCCACAACTTTTCGACGTTTTACAGTTTTTTACAATGTCACCGTTTTATCGCCTGTTTTTGCTTATATCCTCATTATGTTCTTTTACTTTTCTGTAGGCTGTAAAGCAGCATATTACGCTGCTGCCAGCTCGCCTATCCACCCCATTCCCACCTGAGAGGGGGGGGGGGGGGGAGGAACTGAAATCCAACAAAGAAAAAAAAAAGCCGACATGTGGCCTGCCGTATGCGTCATAGCTCCACCTGTTGCTAAAGCGGACTGTGAGAATGCTCACTGCAGTGCGTACTAAAATCACTTATTCACCTCACCTATGAAACTAAATCACTATGTTAAATATTAGCTGTTTTATTCCAAATGTGGTACATGACCTTTTGTTATTCAGACGAGTTTTGTGTCGAAATTTGATACCGCTACCTATAATAGTTTCAGAGATATAAAAAAAACCTATTAAAAAAGTACTTAACCGACACTTACGAAAATAAATTCAGATAGTAATAATAACAGTTTATATTTCTTTTGTTATTTGAAAACAGTAACAGCACTCTTTGTGTGCTGATTTAATTTATAAAGATTTTCAATTCTAAACTTTCGTTAATTTTACATCCGTAATGGAAATAACAGTTTGAAAGTTAATGTTCATATTTTTTGTTAGGGTAAGAGTAGATGAGAGTGAGTGTGAGTGTGTATGTGGGACATACGTCAAATTTCAATTCTACATTGTATTACACCTTACGTAACTAGCCAGTGTTACGCCACCTGCATGTCATCAAAAAACAGTGAATCCCCCTAACTGGCGGATGACGTATGTCGATGAGCGTTTGCTTTTGTAATGAGGCAGACAGAAAGGTAGTAAGAGGATAATCAGTTCTAAAGTATACTTCAAGCATAGTTTCCTCTTAGTTTTCGTTTCGTTTGGTTCGGTGGAATATTTTGTTAATACTTGCAGCATAAAATGACGTAGATGCATCTGCGAATGTTAATGGGAGTAAAGCAGTTTGAGAGCAAATTTGATCATGAAAGATTAATTTGATTGGCTGTTCGTTTTGATCAACCAATGAGAGTAAAGTCTTTCCCGCGCATTGGAATGAGTTATATGCCCTGAAAGCAACGGCATTCAGTCAGTCGTGGACTAGCTGCCGGACGAGAAGGTCATGTTAGACGTGTCCGAAAAAGTTATTTGTAAAATGAAGAAGTGACTGTTACTTCGCGTTCGATTTATATCTCCGTGCAAGCAGATGCATTTACGGACAGTTCTGTGAAGTCTGGGAGATTTTGGAGTGTTTTTTGTAGAGAAAACCGCGTGTAAAACTATCGGCCTTTGTAGAGAAGTCAGCGTGGCGTGTTCAGTATGCACTTACAGAACATTTTTTGGCGAGCATCTTCATTTGAAGAATCCACTGAAAAGGATCGAGTGTGAAACTCATTTCGTAGCAGAGTATTGACTGTATTAATCTCGTAATATTTCGGGTTGGACTTAACACATTTCTGGATGTCTTGCATGTGACATAAGCTGCATGAACTAGTAGTGGATGTGCTAACGACGTAAATGTGGGCTTGTTGACACCATAGCTAAAAGACAATAAAAAACATTAGTATCGATAAGAGGACATTTTCAATGAAGGAATGAAGCGTCCCCTTATGCCCGTTATTACTAGAGATTTTCAGGTTTATTTTGTTACCTGAGTTACGTGGACTATGCAGTCATAAGTATGGACGATGGTTCTCTTCAACGCTGTTTTTAACATCGTCTGCATAGTACCTACGAATGCAGAGCAACGGATGGTGAACGAACGCTATACTGAGGTAGGTGGACATTAATTTTGCAGCCTGCTTCACTCAGTGCTAGCGAACATTTTAACACCATTTCGCCGCAGCAGTAAGACAAACATTACAGTTAGAAACTGTGTGTATGTCTTGAGGCAGCGAAACTGACACAAATACCAAAATTATGTTCAACCTGTATTTGAGAATGAGAACACTAGCGACTTCCAACAAACTTTATACATAACTTGAAAAGTTTATGACACTTTGTTACTTCCGCACTACGAACACTATTTGTAACACAGTTTGCACATACTACTCACATATACCACTGAACGTGCCTGTAAACTTATTTCATTGTACGACACACATTTCATGAGAGATGACGTTGTAAACATTGAGAAACACGAAAAACTTTCTTTTGCTTAAAATTGGACAATACGTTACTCATTTGTAATCATAGAACTTTGTAAAACGAGCAGCCACAGCCGTTAAACTTCATAATAAATAGAAGTAAAACTAAACGCAAGACAGCTGTAATTGGTGATTTCTTTACTGTAACAACCGGTTTTACTGCATTAAAACGGCATCCTCAGGTGAAATACATAAGTAGGAGAAATCCCGTGTAATGCGTATAATTATAGTACTATAAGAATCTTTTAAAAATTTTCCTGTAAAATTTTAAATTTGTTCCAGAATTTTAAGAAAAATGTTTTTTTAATATCTTTATAGACCCTGAGTGAAGTATTGAAAAAGATAGAAAAACTCAAAATTGAAACCACAGTGCCACATTAGCGCACAAAGATGCCCCCAGCATTCGTAGTCAAAAATAAAACCCCTGAAGAGGGGATGTCGTCAAAATAAATAAAACAGGACACAGGCACGAATGCTACGGTGGCACACTATTAGAAGAAAACAGTATATAAGTACTATGAGTGAAAACGAAAGGCATAAATAAGGAAGGATCAAAATTGGGGCCTCCAGTGAGCTAAAGAATCAACCCCCCACCCCCACCCGAAGCTTTCTCACACCCTTTCCCCTTCACTCAACTTTACACTATTATAAATAAATATCAAGACCGCAAGGCTGATTGAGCAACACGCTGGTAAGAATATCCGTGTGGAATTCATGAAATGGAGGACACTAAATTAAAACCGCAACATACTGACATGGTTACTGACACAGTAAATTTTTATGTCAGGCTGACTATATTAAGTGAAAGTACACCTAACCATGACAGAAATTTAAGATATAAGGTAGCAAAGGACTTAGACAAATTGAAGTAACATAAAACGAGAATATGTACAAACCCCGTGCTGGTTGCAAGAGTACAGCACTGAAGGCGGTCAAGTGTGTACTAACAGGGAAACTTGACATACGGAGAGAGGCGCTACTGACTGAAGCCGCGACATAAGGAAAACTAGGCGGGATTTTTTAAGTACAGAAAGTAATAAAAAAAGTTAAATGTAACAACTGCTTATTCAAGGAAAGGTAAATCGCTGAAAAAAGTTATACCTTTCCTTGAAAGAGAACAATTTTCTCTAGTTTTTTTGTTATTCTGCCTTTGGATGCATTATTAGGACGCTCCCCAAATTTCCATATTCAAAGATCAGCCGCGTTTACCACATATCGCGGTTTTACGGTCGCTCACTAGTGTCTCCCATCGTATGCCAACCTTCTGTGTTAGTACACTCCTGACCGTCTTCTGTGCTATACCCTTGCAACCACCACGGGGTATGTATAGATTTTCGTTTTATGTCAACTCAAGTTATCTAAGTCCTTTCCTAGCTTATTCTGAAATTTCTGTGATGGCTAGGTGTTCTTTCACTTGATATAGTCCGTCTGACAAAAAAATGTATAATGTGTCAATAGCTGTGTGGTTTTCACCTGCCTTGAGATGACTGGGTGTTTGTGTTGTCCTCATCATTTCATCTTCATTCATGAAAGTGGCGAGGTTGGGCTGAGAAAAGGTTGGGAATTTGAATGGGCGCTGACAACCGCGCAGTTGAGCGGCCCACAAACCAAACATCATCATCATCATCATCAGCTGCGTGGTTTTCTTCTCGTAGTACCATTCGTCGCGATGTACTGTTTTATTTATTTTGACGACACTCCCTCTCCAGTGGTTTAGATGGTGTAGCGCGGCGTGGCGTGGTTGTGACACGTGTGGCGGCCAGGCCGGCTGTTGCTGCCGCTACTGACGCTGTGTGCCCTAGTTCTGGATGTAGGCAGCCAGGGGGTGGCAGCTGAGAGCAGCGGCTGGCGCGCTGCACCACCTGCTGGCAAAGGGACGCTTCTGCAGCCTCCCCCTCCCCAAACCACCCCCTCACCCCCACCCCAATCACCTGAAGCACCAGCTTTTGTTTCTGTTTTACATACCACACAGAAACTGGTTGCCTTTCCAGCCAATCTAGTGTTGGGGCGGAACTTCGAAAAGAAAATATCGACATGCTTAATAACGATAACGATAACAAAGATTAGCACGACGGTTGCACAGAAAGTAATGCACCGCATTTTTTTCTACGAATACGAAACGTTACGTATGTATTACTTGAAGTCTCCTGACTGAGTGCGCCAAGTTTCCGTCTCTTCTGACAGATATCGTAGAAGCAGGACAGTTTCAAAATGGCATCTATAGACTATGTACCTTACAAGCAACCTGCCGTCATTGAATTTCTCACTGCAGAGAAAGAAACTGTGGGAATGGAATATTCACAAACGCTTGTCCAAAGTCTGTAGAGCATCTGCTGTCGACAGAGGTACAGTCAGTCGCTGGGCACAGAGGGTGAGGTCATCAGAAAGCGGTCTGGCGGAGCTCCTCGATTTGCAGCAGTCGGGGAGACCATATACGGCTGTGTCACACCTGACATGCTGCAGCGAGCTGATGTCATTCGCGAGCACAGACGCATCTGTCAGTCCAACAAAGGACAAGGATTGGTAACGACAGGTCATACACACCCTTGTTTCACGCTGCAGGAAGGCCATAGAACGGGAAGGAAATTATGAAGAAAAGTAGGATGTGTAGATAAAATACCATTCTTTTGTGACTAATCTCATTATGTTTAATAAAGAATTCTTGAAGAAAAAAATGCAGTGCATTACTTTCTGGCCAAATCTCATAGAATGAAGAATATAGATTTTTCGATATGCTAATTGCAAAATTCTAGTTTTAAAATTGAACTCATAATTTATGATTCACCACGGCCTTTCCACAGTGGTAACAACAGTTCCCGTCAGATCACCGAAGTTAAGCGGTGTCGGGCTTGGATAGCACTTGGGTGGGTCACCATCTGTATCTACCGAGTGCTGTTGACAAGCGGGGTGCACTCAGCCCTTGTGAGGCCATCTGAGGAGATACTTGATTGAGAAGCAGTGGCTCCGGTCCCGAAAACTGACAACGGCTGGGAGAGCGGTGTGATGACCACACGGCCATCCATATCTGCATCCGGTGACGCCTAAGGGCTGAGGATGACACGGCAGCCAATCAGTGTCGTTGCGCCTTGAAGGACTGTACTGTTCGTGTTTTTTTTCTTTTTATTGATAATTTATGATTCAGGTTGTAATGAATCTTGCTTCCTCAGAACTTCTCGAACTTAGATTTCATTATTTGATTCCGTATAAATTTAGGCCTGACCTGAGATAAATTTTATACTTAAATTATATATTTCACAGAATAAATGGTCAGATTTGCACCTTACATGAGACCTTTACAAACCACAATGAAAATGTGAAGATGACACCTAACGTAAACCGACAGTTATGAGAACATTTGTCTATCAATATATAATGCAAAAAGAGATGACAGTCAATCGACGGTAATTAACACACCATTCCTATACAATGCATGTCTTTGAGCGGACGGTAGAACAGGGAACACGAGTCGAGTCGTTTTTAGTTTTCAAAAGCCAGCTCCACAATGGGGTGGTGAAGCCACGCTGCAGGAGTTACGCCAGAAACCATTTAAAGGGGTGGCAGGAAGCAGGACAGCGACCACGGGCCAGGTGATTCAAGCTGGAGGACCGCCTGTAGCGAGGCATTTGCTCAAGGGCAGAGAAGAAGCTTTAGAAAACTGCATTTTGGAATTCTAATGGGATATGAACAAAAGCAAGTGACGCATTTTCATCCAGCGAGTGTTACACATGGAAAGGTCAATGTACGTTAGGCATCTAGAATGGGCACAAAACGTACGATTGGCGGAAACACACTAGGAAGGAGAGTAATACTGAAGTTTCGATGTAGTTTGATAGAAGGGACGTTGCGATTAGTAGAGGGTGTTTCTACAAAATAAGAGGAACGCTCCTATTGGTCGAAAAAAAACCGTGACGTGAAAAAGGAACCCAAGTGGAGGGAGGCAGTTCTGCCACGAGTAGGACAAGAGAGAAATTTTTCGGGAGGACTCTTCTCTGAACTGGCGTCAAGTGCAGAATGGAGCGCTTAACGCTCTGTACGATACAGAGAAGAAATTTGTGTGGACACTGCATTCACAGCGGCTGCACTCTAGCTCCAGCTATGGAGAAACGAACCAGCCAAATTAGTTAATTGTTCTTGCGAGAACAGAGAGGGCACTATAATATGCATGTTGCTCCACCCATGCGTGTGTATATCGCCACATAATAAGACTAGGGCGCAGTACATGTTTCCTCGCATAACGAGAAACGTAAGGAAAGTTTCTGCTGGAAAGTTCAGCAGAGGCCAGATTAGTTTTGTAGGAATTTCAGTGGGAGAGAGCGGCCTTACAGACAGCAGCACGTCGCAGCTTAAGATAAATACCGCATGCAGAGGCGTAAACTTTGTTGGTTCACCAGCTTGCGTAAACTGTAAACTCGAGCGGCCTTGGGTGATCTTGCACACAAATTTGTCACTTGACTAATCATCCACTTTAAACTTGATTGTCATCCTAAATAGTACCGAACTTTGAACTGGAATCGGACGATTTTCGTAGTACTGACCAACATCATAATCTATGTGTAGGAGCAATTTTGTAAAGAAACGTCTAATTAAACTTTCATATTATTGTGCTCAGGATTAACGTAAAGAAACTTCCAATTTAACTTTCATAATATTGTGCTTAGTTCAAAATGGTTCAAATGGCTCTGAGCACTATGGGACTCAACTGCTGAGGTCATTAGTCCCCTAGAACTTAGAACTAGTTAAACCTAACTAACCTAAGGACATCACAAACATCCATGCCCGAGGCAGGATTCGAACCTGCGACCGTAGCGGTCTTGCGGTTCCAGACTGCAGCGCCTTTAACCGCACGGCCACTTCGGCCGGCTATTGTGCTTAGTATTAATGTTCTTTCACAGAGTTAATATTTAACATTGTTGTGTATAAA
The DNA here is from genome assembly GCF_021461395.2 of Schistocerca americana. Lineage (NCBI taxonomy): Eukaryota > Metazoa > Arthropoda > Insecta > Orthoptera > Acrididae > Schistocerca > Schistocerca americana. The sequence goes on along the minus strand of NC_060123.1, from coordinate 86,498,955 downwards.
ATTATTTCCCTTTTTGATGTTGGCAAGATGCGCTATCCATTTCACTGTTTTTATGTTGGCGAGTTGAAAACTGTATGAAAGCTGTAATTTTGCGAGAAATAGTGTGACATTAAACTTGTCATTTCACCTCACACAGTTGTTCTTATTTCTAGAATAAAATAAAACAACCCCCCACCCCCCACTCTTACACAGTAAAACTAATATTATTATTCTTTAGTTTTCATGCAAACAAAATTTGAGTTTGCATTTTTAATTCTTCTAATTTTACTATCGATAGTTCACTCGACAGTGATAAAAAGACAAATCTGACAGTTTCTATACTGCCAAAATTTGCAGCCTTCATTATTAAGTATTAGGCTCATAAATCTTTATATAAATAATTATTTCTAGGAAACATTATGTAATTTATACCTGAAAATTAATTTCAATTAAGACAGTCATAATAAAATTTCCTTGAACCACATCCTGGTCTAGAAGGGTCTGGAAGCTAAGTACGTAATGCTTCAAGGAAATTTTAGGCGCTAGACGCGCCGTCATAGTTTCGTTTACTGTCGAGATTGGTCAGTGCAGCTTATAAGTTCTTTGTGTAGTGTTGAAATGTTGCACAATGCATTTACTTAACCAGTGGTGTCTTAGAGAGAGTCAGGAACAATTTATGAATAAATACTGAAGATGTCAAAAAGCACCAACATTCCAGAGCCTTTTACTGAAACGAAAAGTCTTGGACCTATTACTTGGAAAGCATGAACAAGAACCGACACCGAAGACAACGAGACAGCTATAGCAAAATAAGTGACATTTATCTCCTAATATACTGTTTCTGTCCTTAATAGTTGGTTCAGTGTGGGATATTTACTTTCTGTACATCTACGAACCTTTTGATTGTAAGGGCTATGTAACATTGTAACGAGTTACTTACAAATAAGGAATGGGTTTTATGAATTAACAAAAAACTTAAGGAAACCCACATATACCTGTCACAATTTTACATGTAAATAGATGAATCACTTCATTTATTTTTTGTCGTCATTCAGCTCCTTTCGCAAATGAAGCAACGTTTTTCAAAACAGCGGTCGTACCTCTGCTTACAAGTTGACCAAGCAGCTGGCGAACCCATATCAACTGCTAGGCTAGAAGAGGAACTGAGAGGTCTGTCGACACTATCACGGTTAGATTTTGACGCCTTTTTCTCGACGAGTCGGTAACCGTCCGGCCTTGATCAAATGTTTTCGGATGCTGGGGGTTTACATGAGCTTTCAAGTCTGTGCTGCTACCAGAGGTTTCAACACATCGCTTTTGAGGGGCATTTCGTGTTCACACTGCAGCATCAAAATATTACCACACAACGATCAGAAAACAACACAAACAAAAGAGGTTTCGAGAAATCTCAAACGTTTCCATCAATCTTACTTTCTACTGGGACGAGGCTACGAAAAGACACAAATGGCAACAGTCAGAATTTTTTCTAAGAGCATTAAAGTAAACTGTAGATATCAGTCTCACACGGGTGTCCCAGGAGGAGTGGTCACTATTCACGCATATGACTTGAACTACCATTGGAAACAAAAAATTCCAGTAAATATGGGGTCCAAAGTCCATGCCTTAACAGCAATAAGCACTTCATTTTCGGTACTGTGAAACACACCTCTTCTACTGAAAACGTGCTCATAGCACTAACGGTATGCTCCAAGTTGTACTACACTTTTTTGCTTCGAATGCTCGTTAGCATTATATCGCTGAGTATTGACGATTGCTCTTGAGATAACCTGTATGGTAAACATTTCACTAGTAAAAAGAAAAGAGATTTTTCTCCATCGTGAGTTATATGCTGATAATTGTAATATTATCCAATTATATCGCCACAAAATCACGTTGTTACTGGTATATCAACTGTACAAATATCGATTAAAAATATTTTAGTGATACAGACTTATAGATATCCGATATCCCAACCCTAATCAAGTCTTCTCGTAGCGGAACTCCGCACTGGAACAAACTAATCAACTCACAATCGTTCTGTCGTATCGTTCTTCGGGCGTCGAACAGGTTAAACTCTGGAACAGTTATTTCTGAGATAATTTCGCCACAATCAGTACTAGAATGACACCAAACAAAAATAATATGTCTTTTTCCTGGCGTTTGTCCCGCCCTAGCAGGGTCCTCTAGTTACACGTCTGCCTCCATTTGGTACTGTCAGTGGCATCTTCAGACGTGTCATTCATGAATTCCATATCCTTCATTATACGGTTCATGCATCGTGTCTTGGGTCTGCCACGAGGTCGTCGGGCATTTACGTCAGGCGCATAGCTGTTCTTGTAACCGAGTCTGCTTGACTGCGCACGATGTGTCCTTACCGTCTTAACCTGTTTTCCAGTAGTTTGTCTGAGATGGGTGTAACTCCAGGTCGCCCTCGAGTGTCGACGTTTGTTGCGTGGTCAAATTGGGTGAGCCCAAGGGACCATCCGAGCATACGCGTTTCCACCACGCGGAGCCTGCTCACGCTTCGTTGTCGTTATCCAACACTCCGACCCATAAAGTGAGACTGAGCGTGTGTGTATTGTCTATTGAACCGGGGACCTAGAAACGACGGAGAGGCTTCGCCTCGCCGGCCGGAGTGGCCGTGCGGTTCTAGGCGCTACAGTCTGGAACCGAGCGACCGCTACGGTCGCAGGTTCGAATCCTGCCTCGGGCATGGATGTGTGTGATGTCCTTAGGTTAGTTAAGTTTAATTAGTTCTAAGTTCTAGGTGACTGATGAACTCAGAAGTTAAGTCGCATAGTGCACAGAGCCATTTGAGCTTCGCCTCGCCCAAGTCCTCAGTGGTCCACAACCTCACAACAGGCCTCAGCAGTCCTCCATCCCACCACCGCGCCACTCCGAACCCAGGTTATTGTGCGGTTCGGCATCCCCCGGGAACGTCTCATACCAGACGAGTGTAACCCAAAATGTTTGAGTGGTAGAGTAATTATGGTGTACGCGTACGTGGAGATAGCGTGTGCTATGCAATCACTGACATAGTGTAACTCAGGCGGAATAAAAGGAACCAACCCCCATTAGCCGAGGCAGATGGAAAATCTCATCCACAGGCTGGCCGGCACCCCGGACCTCGACACTATAGTTCAGTTCTTTCATCTTGGCGGCTCGCGCATGACCGCCCAGACGCGGGAGATTGCTGCGTTGCCATTTGCACACGACGCACGCGCCAACAGAAGCAGCGCCATAGTATAGCATAGTTCGCAAGCTTACGCTTAGGGGAGAGCGCGCAGTTCATGAAGTAAAGCCACCACGGCCACATTAACCCTTTCGCTGCTACGAAGAGGTGCTCCCTGCATTCCGCGCTGTGCGCGATTTTGTCACTGCACTGCTCGCCTGTGCAGACACATCGTGTTCCGACTGCTTTGACACTCTTATCATTCGATTCCACAAAAATTATTTGGCCCAAAAATTAGATTTTTACACATCTTCTTGACTGATACATTTCCCCCATAAATGACTTAATTTTGTTTCGATGTTCAACGCAGTTATTATGCAGCATTAAATATAGTTAACCATTGCACGAAATTTTGAAGAGTTTGCAGAGGCAAAAGTCCATAGAGTATACTTTCCGTATGGTCGATTTTAGTTGCCACAATGTTGGGAATGAAATGTGGACAAGATACCTAAATTTCATATAAAATTTACTGTATAACAATATCTCATTTAAGTACCACATAGGTGTCGTATGTAATATTGAGAAATATTCCGTCTTTCGCGACTGTAACAAAAGTTTTATTTACACTGAGCACGTTTGGCTTTATTTTAAAGCACTTCAATCAATCAAAAGTAAGTAAACAGAATACATTAAACAAAACTGTGGACTTACAAAAACATTAGGACTTGAATATACCGTCTATCAGTGAAGTGCTCTGAGCTATGTCAAATATAATTTTTGTGTGTGGCATACACAAACATCATTTATTTGCTAAAACACTGATCAGCCAACACAAACGTTGAATATTGTGTTACCGCAGCACAAAACTACGAAAGGTGACTTGGCAATGGAGGAGACAAAATACTGTCCACTGAAGATGCTTCAAAAGAGAAAAATGCGTCTGGCCTAAATAAGTCGCTTATTACAGTTGCAGAAGAGGAATATATTTCAGTACCATTGGTAAAACTGCGACTGTGGAACAAAAACAAGAAAGAGAACATGAGTACCATTGTGTATGTGCCATACCTTTCATTGATTGAAGTGCTTTAAATAAAGCCAAATGCGTCCGGTGTAAATAAAACTTTTATTACAGTCACGAAAGACGGAATATTTCTTAATATTACATACGACACCTATGTGGTACTTAAATTAAATGAGATATTGTTATACAGTAAATTTTATATGAAATTTAGGTATCTTGTCCACATTTCATTCTCAACATTGTGGCAACTAAAATCGACCATACGGAAAGTATACGCTATGGACTTCTACCTCTGCAAACTCTTCAAAATTTCGTGCAATGGTTTGGTTGGTTGGTTGGTTGGTTGGTTTTGGGGGAAAGAGACCAGACAGCGAGGTCATCGGTCTCATCGGATTAGGGAAGGACGGGGAAGGAAGTCGGCCGTGCCCTTTAAAAGGAACCATCCCGGCATTTGCCTAGAGCGATTGAGGGAAATCACGGAAAACCTAAATCAGGATGGCCAGATGCGGGATTGAACCGTTGTCCTCCCGAATGCGAGTCCAGTGTCTAACCACTGCGCCACCTCGCTCGGTGTGCAATGGTTTACTACGTTAAATGATGCATAATAACTGCGTTGAACATCGAAACAAAATTAAGTCATTTATGGGGGGAAGGTATCAGTCAAGAAGACGTGTAAAAATCAAATTTTTGGGCCAAACAGTTTTTGTGAAATCGAATGATACGCGTGTCGAAGCAGTGGGAACACCATGTGTCTGCACAGGCAAGCAGTGCAGTGATGACAAAATCGCGCACAGCGCGGAATGCGGAGAGCACGTCTGCAGCAGTGAAAGGGTTAATGAAGAGACAAAGCACTAGAAATTTCAAAAAATTGCATTCAAACGAATATAATTCGTGAAGAAAGGCACTTCGATATTGTTTTTGATAATGAAAATATTAAGAACTGCACAGGGTTTGAACTCATAACCTTTCACATTGAAGCTGAACACCTTAACCGTTACGCTATCGTGGCTCATCCACATACAGCGTGCCATGAGGACTCTAACACGTCACGCAAAATACTGACAAACACTGTTGGTATAACTATGAATTACTCACGCTTCGTCGAAGTTCAATAGGAAATAAACAATTACCACTGTTCTTTATTGCGAAAAAGCAGTATAAAAGAAAGTCTGCTATCAAGACATTGCTTTTGTTCTATTACTTCATTTATGACACTCGTTCATGCTCTGCACTGCAGTCGAGATCTGGCAACGTCGTTCTCTGTTCATTGGCTGACTGTGTTTTGTGACGTCAGATGCGCAGAACGAACCTAAACTCGGCCGCCAACATAAATGACGCGCACTTTAATCGTGCCAGGGAGCGGCACGCCTTCCCGCTCAGGAAGCGGGGCGTTAGACCGCGCAGTTAGCCGGGTTCTATAAACCTTTGCTTTAAGGCGGAAAGCCATACGGGGATCACATAGGAGGCCGATTACCTGACGAAGTTTCATACAGGCTGTGTTAACACTGACCCAGATATCTGATAGACTTTCACCATGACTGCATACGAGTGAGCCAGGATATTTGAATTTTTCCACATCCTTCCGGTCTTCTCCACCGACTTTAATGGTCACATCGGCTTGAATACCACGGTCCATGTATTCTGTCTTCTTGCTATTCAGTCGCCAAATTTACCAAGTCGTTGATCCCACTGCTGCGTCTTTTCCTGGGGATCTTCACGTTGTTCGCTTTCCAGTAAAACATCTTCAGCATATAGGAGTGGCCAAGGGTGGGGTGACGGTAGATCGTATGTCAGTGTCCACACACACAGGATAAACAGTAGAGGTGACAATGCTGAACCTTGGTGTACTCCGACACAGAGTAAATGGGGGTGATGTTCCCACTACACATCAGACGTGTGAAATGAATTATCAGAAGTATTGATAAAAATTTAACTATGACCTACCGAAAACATAAACTTATCTAATTAACTTTTTTGCCATGCATATTTCAGCTGTTCTGATGGTGTTCAGTCTGGTTTACTGCAGCTCTCCTTGCGAGCCTATCCTCTGGAAGCCTCTTCAGCTCTGAATAACTCTGCTACACCCTACAGCCATCTGAATCTATTTACTATCTGCTTCCACAACCACCCCTCCTCCTTCACACTTCCCTGTACAGTATACCGATAATACTACCAAGTCCGAGGTGTATCCTCCCAAAAGTTTTAAAAACTGTTTGCCAAATTCGACGCAGTAACTCCTCATTAGGCATTCAATCTAACCACATAATCTTCGTAATTCTTCTGTAGCACCACGTTTCAAAAGCTTCTATTTGCTCAGTTTGTATCTTCTGGCTGAAAGCACGTGGATTTTTCTCCCACTGTATCTGTTACAGTGGGAGACAAATCCGACGTGTCTTCAGCCAGAAGGTACAGAATGAGCAAAGAGAACAAGACGAGCAGGACAAGGCAACGGCGTATCTGCCGTACGCCGTCGAAGTAGCGAACCAAATCTGTAGAATCTTGGCCCGACGTAACATCAAACAGGTTTTCCGTCCACCTCCGAAAGCGCGTGCACTATTAGGTTCTTTGAAGGATCACGTGGGGCTCCGTAAACAGGGTGTCTAACGTATAACAGGCAAATGCGGTGACTCATACTCCGGGCAGAGTGTGCGGACTGTCGAAAAACGTGCCAGGAGACAGCAGACACACCTAACTCAAGCAGCCAACAGAATCTTTCGTATCGTAACATTGCATAATAGCAGGGGACTCGACGAAATATGAGCAAACGGAAGTGCTAGAACTGTGTTCTAAAGGTCGGTGTTCGGATACGAGTGGCCGACATCCTGGTTAATACACTCCTGGAAATTGAAATAAGAACACCGTGAATTCATTGTCCCAGGAAGGGGAAACATTATTGACACGTTCCTGGGGTCAGATACATCACATGATCACACTGACAGAACCACAGGCACATAGACACAGGCAACAGAGCATGCACAATGTCGGCACTAGTACAGTGTATATCCACCTTTCGCAGCAATGCAGGCTGCTATTCTCCCATGGAGACGATCGTAGAGATGCTGGATGTAGTCCTGTGGAACGGCTTGCCTTGCCATTTCCACCTGGCGCCTCAGTTGGACCAGCGTTCGTGCTGGACGTGCAGACCGCGTGAGACGACGCTTCATCCAGTCCCAAACATGCTCAATGGAGGACAGATCCGGAGATCTTGCTGGCCAGGGTAGTTGACTTACACCTTCTAGAGCACGTTGGGTGGCACGGGATACATGCGGACGTGCATTGTCCTGTTGGAACAGCAAGTTCCCTTGCCGGTCTAGGAATGGTAGAACGATGGGTTCGAAGACGGTTTGGATGTACCGTGCACTATTCAGTGTCCCCTCGACGATCACCAGTGGTGTACGGCCAGTGTAGGAGATCGCTCCCCACACCATGATGCCGGGTGTTGGCCCTGTGTGCCTTGGTCGTATGCAGTCCTGATTGTGGCGCTCACCTGCACGGCGCCAAACACGCATACGACCATCATTGGCACCAAGGCAGAAGCGACTCTCATCGCTGAAGACGACACGTCTCCATTCGTCCCTCCGTTCACGCCTATCGCGACACCACTGGAGGCGGGCTGCACGATGTTGGGGCGTGAGCGGAAGACGGCCTAACGGTGTGCGGGACCGTAGCCCAGCTTCATGGAGACGGTTGCGAATGGTCCTCGCCGATACCCCTAATTTGCTGGGAAGTGGCGGTGCGGTCCCCTACGGCACTGCGTAGGATCCTACGGTCTTGGCGTGCATCCGTGCGTCGCTGCGGTCCGGTCCCAGGTCGACGGGCACGTGCACCTTCCGCCGACCACTGGCGACAACATCGATGTACTGTGGAGACCTCACGCCCCACGTGTTGAGCAATTCGGCGGTACGTCCACCCGGCCTCCCGCATGCCCACTATACGCCCTCGCTCAAAGTCCGTCAACTGCACATACGGTTCACGTCCACGCTGTCGCGGCATGCTACCAGTGTTAAAGACTGCGATGGAGCTCCGTATGCCACGGCAAACTGGCTGACACTGACGGCGGCGGTGCACAAATGCTGCGCAGCTAGCGCCATTCGACGGCCAACACCGCGGTTCCTGGTGTGTCCGCTGTGCCGTGCGTGTGATCATTGCTTGTACAGCCCTCTCGCAGTGTCCGGAGCAAGTATGGTGGGTCTGACACACAGGTGTCAATGTGTTCTTTTTTCCATTTCCAGGAGTGTAGATGGGAGCGGCTTCACTCTCAGTAAAGCGTGAGGCCCAGCGCTCAGCCAACTGAAGTCACAAAGTCGACCGAGAGTGACTTGCGCGCCCGACTGAAGCGGCAGGAGCTCTGAGGGACGGCGGTTCACGTCCAGCATTCGGCAGCCGCATCTACCAGCACCTCCGCTCCCCACCACCGCACCACTCGCCACGCCGTGCGGCCGGATGGTTAGGATGGGTTGGGGAGCGATAAGAGCACAAAGGAGGCGCATTGTAACGAAGATGCTCCTTGTATAGGTATCACCTCGAGTTGACGCTGTCCAAATATCATGTTACGTTGACGACAGCACCCGGCTAGCCATCCGAGAGTAATAGAAACGCTCGATTCGCTGGGAAACTTATATGATACATTTGAAGCATTTTTGAGATTTAGGAAAAACTTTTGGTACGTTTACTGCAATACACTATTTCAAATACTGAAGTCATCAATGATAAATAGAGGGAGCAAAATGAGATATACGACTTTCACAGATATCAGATTGTATTCAACAGCGGGAGGACATGAAAGGGAGGTAATAGTTGATAATAAAATAAGACGAGTTGCTGTTTGTCCCTTATTTAATTTGCACAAATTTTAGGTAACAGATTAAACCAAGGAGAAATTTGTAAAGGGAAACCAAAAAGGAAAACAAAACAGGAAACCAAAAAGTTCAACTTCTCCAATGATACTGTAATTCTGTCTGAGACGGCAAAAGGATTTTGAAAATCATTTCAACGGAACTGAGTATCTTCAAACCAGACTACAAGATGATCTTAAACAAAACTAAAACAAGGTTAATGGAGAACAGTCAAAGCAAGTGATGCTGGGAGAATCGGATTAGGAAATGAGGCTTTAAAAGCGATATAACAGTATAGCTATTTGAGTGGCAGTGACATAAGTAAAGAAATATAAAATTCAGACTGACAAGAGGAAGAAAAGCTTTGGTACGTTCATTGCAGGTCTCATGGATGCGGGGAGCGAAACGACTAAGTCCATAGAGGATTCCCAACAACAAATTTTATTTACCAGGTATCGAAACAATCAGCACTGGTAACAGCATAGAGACACAATGATATTACAGCCCCCTATTTGTTCAAATAACACAAAGTGAAAAATTCAGAAAATTGTTGTAAAGCAATAAGCGTAATGTTTAAGAATACATATTTTAATTTAAGACAAAGTTAAATGACTTCCTTCAATAAAAGATTTTTTTTAAAACTTGAAACTTATACTTCTGCTTGTGAGAAAACTTAGATACAAAATACTGATTTCCTTAAAAAAATAAGAACTTTGAAGGAAAGACTTTACAGATGTTCTGCTTGTTCAATACAAATACCTTAGACAAAATTAATTGACAGGACTAACAAGCCTGGCGACTCCGAAAGGGTTTGAAATCTTTTGAATAGTTTAAAGCACCAAAAATATTATTTACAGTTTTATATCAGAAAAAAATTTCTTAAAGATAGAATATATGCATCAGTTACAGTACTGCTCAAACTTATCAGTATTTCGTGGTTTTAGACCTACTGAGTTATACTGGTCACGCCGCAACGCACGAGGCGCAGCCAAGCCGGCTTACAAAACAAGTTCCTTCTATAACACACCAAACAAATTACTAAAACATGGCCCGTCTAACGCCAATAGTGAAGACAGCCAAACTTTTGCATTCACGATGTTAAATCGGATATTAACATACATTCATGAGGACAGGCGAACAGTCAATAAGCAGGAAGTTCTTAAAGCAAATTGCAATATTTTAAAGCACGTAAGACATTTTCATTGCAACTTTAACCATCAAGTTATTTAAGTAGGAAGCTTACTGAAGTACTCTATAAGTGCGCAAAGCAGTAAAAGCGCAGTTAATTATGGGGTTAAGATAAAACTACACCTTCAGAATTACAACTAAGACGGTATTGCATAATTTGAGCTGCTTGCTCACACAGTTGAACAGAGGTAACCAGTACATAATCAAATACTGCAAGAGCAACCGTTACCAGTAATTTGGCTAACTCGCACTTAAGAGTAAACACGCTGCTATTCAATACAACATACTTCAAACAACATAACAGACTTTACCACAGTCGCGCTTATAGAACTTGCCAGGCATTGGGCTTCAAATAAACAAATATTATTCCAGCAGAATTTCTCGTACGAAAGCTCTATACAGTTCGAACGATTTGCACAGCTTTCACAAGTTAGATCCAGTAAATTGCACAGTAGAGACAGGTAGTACTTTTAAGCAAAACGATACCTACAGGGCAAGGAACTCCCATACACAAAAAGCGACAGCACATTTGAGGTACCACAGCTCAACGCGGAAGTCGTGAAGGGCCACCCAACAGTTAATCGTGCAAGAACGATCCTGGATGAGATAACAGCTTACCCCCCAGAATTAACACAGCTGAAGGTGGCAGCGGCAGACACGGTGATATGATGCAGAAGAGAATGAGATTTTCACTCTTCAGCGGAGTGTTCCTAGCAGATTAAAACTGTGTGCACGAACGAGACTCGAACTCGGGACCTCTGCCTTTGGCGAGCAAGTGCTCTACCTTCTGAGCTATCCGAGCACGACTCACGCCTCGTCCTCACAGCTTCACTTGTGCCAGTACCTCGTCTCCTACCTTCCAAGGCTGTGGCTAAGCCATGTCTCCGCAATATCCTTTCTTCCAGGAGTACTAGTTCTGCAAGGTTAGCAGGAGAGCTTCTGTAAAGTTTGGAAGGTGGGAGACGAGCTACTGGCAGAAGTGGAGCTCTGAAGACGGGGCGTGAGTCGTGCTTGGATAGTTCAGATAGTAGAGCACTTGCCCACCAAAGGCAAAGGCCCAAGTTCGAGTCTCGGTGCGGCACACAGTTTTAATCTTCCAGGAAGTTTCAGGATGCAGTCGGTTGTATTCAGGCCTCTGCACCGCTACACTGTCCTCCAGACGTAGCAAAGCCCCAGCTCCGCTATTAGCGTGAATTCTCACGCCACGTCGTCCCCTCACGAGCCTTGCTTCAGTACTCGGCTCACCAACGACTATGTCACGACCAGCATTGCAACGACGATGACTCACAAGGTCACTGCCCTCTCTCGATAACCAGCGAAACTTCCACAGCGTTTAGCTGCTGCACCGACTCTCTTTCGAATCGTTCCGTGCGAGCCTAAATAGGCGATCGCGGCCAATCGCATCGCCGCAAAGAGCATACACGAGAAAGAGCCGACACACTGACCGCTCCAGAGATAAGTTGCGGCTCAGTTTTTCTGAAGAAGACAAATATGTTAAAGCTTTGTGTTACCTTGTATGGAAGTGAAACATTGCCACCAGTACCTCTGTATGTGATATGGCTCTCTAACGTTCGTCTAGGGACAGACTGTCTTCCAAGGTGTGTCGCTTTAAATGAAAATTTTAATAAAAGAGTTACTGACGAGCTAGTCAGAACTCAACTACCATGTTGAATGTGGGTGCTCTAATTAAATAACATATCCAATCCTTAGGTATTTAAGTTTCAATAAATTCTCGTCTTTTTTCTAGTCATCAGTCGTCTGTCTGGTTTATGTGGCCCACCACGAATTCCTCTCCTGTGCCAATCTCTTCATCTCAGAGTAGCACTTGCAACCTACGTCCTCAATTATTTGCTGGATGTATTCCAATCTCTGTCTTCCTCTACAGTTTTTGCCCTCTACAGCTCCCTCTACAACCTTCTCCTTATCAGTGTTTTCTACATAGTCCTTTCCTCTCCGATTCTGCGTAGAACTTCCTCATTCCTTACCTTATCAGTCCACCTAATTTTCAACATTTGTCTATAGCACCACATCTCAAATGCTTCGATTCTCTTCTGTTTCGGTTTTCCCACAATCCATGTTTCACTACCAGACAGTGCTGTACTCCAGATGTACATTCTCAGAAATTTCTTCCTCAAATTAAGGCCGATATTTGATATTACTAAACTTCTCTTGGGCAGGAGTGCCTTTTTTGTCATAGCTAGTCTGCTTTTGATGTCCTCCTTGCTCCGTCCATCACTGATTATTTTACTGCCTAGGTAACAAAATTCCTTAACTTCATCTACTTCGTGACCATCAATCCTAATGTTAAGTTTCTCGCTGTTATCATTTCTACTACTTCTCATTACCTTCGTCTTTCTTCGATTTACCCTCAAACTATACTGTGTACTCATTAGATTGTTCATATCGTTCAGCAGATCATGTAATTCTTCTTCACTCTCACTCAGGACAGCAAAGTCATTAGCGAATCCTATAATTGATATCATTTCGCCTTCAATTTTAATTCCACTCCTGAACTTCTCTTTTATTTTCGTCATTGCTTCCTCGATGTACAGATTGAACAGTAGGGGAGAAAGGCTACATCCTTGCCTTGCACCCTTTTTAATACGAGCACTTCTTTCTTGGTCGTCCACTCTTATTATTCCCTCTTGGGTGTTGTAGGTATTATATGTGACTCGTCTCTCCCAATACCTTACCACCTACTTTTTTCAGAATTTCGAATGTCACCATTTTACATTGCCGAACGCTTGTTCCAGGCCGACAGAAACTTATGAACGTGTCTTGATTTTTCTTTAGTCTTGCTTCCATTTTCAACCGCAACGTCAAAATTGCCTCTCTCGTGCCTTTATTTTTCCTAAAGCCGAACTGATCGTCATTTTGCGCATCCTCAATTTTCTTTTCCATCCTTCTGTCTATTATTATTGTAAGCAACTTGGATACATGGGGTGTTAAGCTGATTGTGCGATAATTCTTGCACTTGTCAGCCTTTGCCGTCTTCGAAATTGTGTGGATGATGCTTTACCGAAAGTCAGAGGGTATGTCGCCAGACTCATACATTCTACACACTAACGTGAACAGTTGTTTTGTTGCTACTTCCCCAATGATTTTAGAAATTCTGATGGAATGTTATCTAGATACCTCTTCGACCTTATTTGACCTTTAATCTTCCAAAGCTCTTTTAAATTCTGATTCTAAGACTGGATCCGCTATCTCTTCTAAATCGACTCCTGTTTCTTCTTCTATCACATCAGACAAATACTCCCCGTCTTAGAGGCTTTCAATGTATTCTTTCCACCTATCCGCTCTCTCCTCTGCATTTAACCGTGGAATTTCTATTGCATTCTTAATGTTACCACCCTTACTTTTAATGTCACCGAAGGTTGTCTGACTTTCCTGTATGCTGAGTCTGTCCTTCCGACAATCATTTCTTTTTCTGTCTTCACATTTTTCCTGCAGTCATTTCGTCTTAGCTTCCATGCAATTCCTATTTATTTCATCCCTCAGTGACTTGTATTTCTGTATTCCTGAGTTTCCCAGAACATTTCTGTACTTCCTCCTTTCACCAGTCAACTGAATTGTTTCTTCTGATACCCATAATTTCTTCGCAGTTACCTTCTTTGTACCTACGTTTTCCTTCCCAACTTCTGTTATCGCCTTTTTCAGAGATATCCATTTCTCTTCAACTGTATTGCCTACTGAGCTATTCCTTATTGCTGTTTCTATAGCCTTGGAGAACTTCAAGCGTATCTCGTCATTCTTTAGTACTTCCGTATCCCACTTCTTTGCGTATTGATTCTTTCTGACTAATGTCTTAGACTTCAGCCTACACTTCATCGATACTATACTCTGATCTGAGTCTATATATGTTCCTGGGTACTCCCTACGATCCAGTATCTGATTTCGGAATCTCTGACCGACCATGATGTGGTTCAAATGGCTCTGAGCACTATGGGACTTAACATCTATGGTCATCAGTCCCCTAGAACTTAGAACTACTTAAACCTAACTAACCTAAGGACATCACACAACACCCAGCCATCACGAGGCAGAGAAAATCCCTGACCCCGCCGGGAATCGAACCCGGGAACCCGGGCGTGGGAAGCGAGAACGCTACCTCACGACCACGAGATGCGGGCGACCATGATGTAATTTAACTGAAATCTTCCCGTATAACCTGGCTTTTTCGAAGTATACCTCCTCCTCTTGTGCTTCTTGAACAGGCCATTCACTGGTACTAGCTGAAACTTGTTACAGAACTCAGCTAGTCTGTCTCCTCTCTCATTCCTTGTCACAAGCCCATATTCTTCTGTAACCTTTTCTTCTACTCCTTCCCCTACGACTGCATTCCAGTCCCCCATGACTATTAGATTTTCATCCTCCTTTACATACTGTATTACGCTTGCAATATCCTCATACACTTTCTCTGTCTCTTCATCTTCAGCTTGCGACGTCGGTATGTATACCTAAACTATCGTTGTCGGTGTTGGTCTGCTGTCGATTCTGATTAGAAGTACCCGGTCACTGAACTGTTCACAGTAACACACCCTCTGCCCTACCTTCCTATTCATAACGAATCCTACACCTGTTATACCATTTTCTGCTGCTGTTGATATTACCCTATACTCATCTGACCAGAAATCCTTGTCTTCTTTCCATTTCACTTCACTGACCCCTACCATATCTAGATTGAGCATTTGCATTTCCCTTTTCAGATTTGCTAGTTTCCCTACCACGTTCAAGCTTCTGACTTTCCGCACCCCGACTCGTAGAACGTTATCCTTCCGTTGATTATTCAATCTTTTTTCATAATAACCTCCCCCTTGGCAGTCCCTTCCCGGAGATCCGAATGGGGGACTATTCCGGAATCTTTTGCCAATGGAGAGACCATCATGACACTTCTTCAATTACAGGCCACATGTCCTGTGGATATACGTTACGTGTCTTTAATGCAGTGGTTTCCATTTCCTTCTGCATCCTCATGCAGATGATCATTGGTGATTCTTCCGCCTTTAGGGGCAGTTTCCCACCCCTAAGACAAGAGAGTGCCCTGAACCTCTGTCGGCTCTTCCGCCCTCTTTGACAAGGCCGTTGGCAGAATGAGGGTGATTCGTTATGCCGGAAGTCTTCGGCCGCCAATGTTGATTATTAATTAATATTTAAGCAGCGGAGGGATTCGAACCCAACTGATTATGAATCAAAGACGCGACCCCTATTGTTCATTAAATTCGCACTAAACTCTCTTCTGGTTATCAACACAAAAGTAATTATGTCCACTGATAATAACGGCTCGAGTCCTCATTATAGCTGGTAACAAACACAATACAGAACAAATAAATAAATTTTCTCTCGAAAACGCAATACAACGTTCAAATCTAGATAGTAGTGTAGTCTAACTTCAAACTATCTCCACTAAATAACAACCAAATCGACACACTAAGTCACTGTCTTAAGTACCGTTCGTTATGAAAATAATCAGAGTCCCCTCAGGCTAAGCTGAGACTGAAACCACCTCTGTACCTAATAAATCAAAGTCCTAAACAGCCCTCATTGACAATCACAAGTCCTCCTGCACACTGACTCAGATATAGTCATAATTCCAACAGCTACCTAATAATTTTAAATCACACCCAACGTCAAAATATTTCTGTAGCCGACTCTCGTGTGGCCAGATCGTCACCTATAAACTTTCGACTACCTCCAAAACCGCCCAACTAGATCGGCCCTCCAAACCTGCCTAATGCCGACAGGCCTCAAACAATATGGCCACCGAGTTTACATATTTTCGGTCCACCCGCTCCTTGCTTGGGGCTCCCTACTCCCAAACAATGCGTGCACTGACATCACTTGGTGACCTTATGTGATCACTGGTCTCTTACACAACTGTTTATTCATTAATTTAAACAAAAATCTGGATGCGCCATTGGCATCTTACAATAAACTTTATGAACCACAGTTTGTCCGCACATAACTTTAAGCATTTACAACTTTCAATTTGCAATGGTGATAACGGCTTATCTTCCCAGTATCTTTAACAGTTACCGTACTAACATGACCAATGTCTAATTTTAATAGCAAATTGATTCCTGTTTCCATTACCGTTGCCGTATTTTGTGTGTGTCTGATCAAAGTCAACTTATCAGCAAAAGAGTTCAAATTTAACTGTAAACAATAATACTGACAACAAAAATGATACGTCTTAAAATCTGAGTAGTGTGGGTGGCTTGTAATAAGGCCTGGCAACCTACACTGAGGTGACGAAGTCACAAGATACCTTCAAATATCGTGTCGGCTCTCTTTTTGCCCAGCGTAGTGGAGCAACTCGACGTGCATCGACTCACGAGGACCTTGGAAGTCCCCTACAGAAATATTGAGCAATGCTGCCTCTGTTGGTGTCCACAACTGAAAAGGTGTTGCCGGTGCAGGAGTTTGCGCCCTAACTGACCTCTCGGTTATGTCACACAAGTGTTAGATGAAATTCATGTCGTGCGATCTAGGTGGCCAACTCATTCGCCCAAACCGTCCAGCATGTTCTTCAAACGAGTCTCGAACATTTGTGGCCCGGTGGCATGTCATCGTTGTTTGGGAACGTGAAGTCCACGAATGGCTACAAATGGTCTCCAAGCAGCCGAACATAGGCATTTCCAGCGAATGATCGGTTCGGTTGGACCACACGACCCAATCATTTCCATGTGAAGACTGCCGACACCGTTATGGAGCCAGCGCCAGTTTGCGCACTGCCTTGTTGACAACCTGAATGCATAGATTCGTAGGCTCCTTACACAATCGAACCCTACCATCAGCTCTTACCAACTGAAATTGGGACTCATTTGACAAGGCCACCGTTTTCCAATAGTGTAGGGTCCAAGAGCTCAGGAGAGGCCTTCAGGCGAAGCCATGCTGTTAGCAAATCCCTAGCGTTAGTCGTCTACTGCCGTAGCCAGTTAAGGTAAAAATTTCGCCCCGTTGTCCTAACGAATACGTTCCTCATACGTCTCGTATTGATTTCTGCGGTTATTTCACGCATGACTGCATGTTTGTTAGCACTGAAAACTGTACGCAAAGGCCGCTGCTCTTGGTCACCTACATCTACATCTACATGGTTACTCTGCAATTCACACTTAAGTGCCTGGCAGAGGGTTCATCAAACCATCTTCATACTACTTCTCTACCATTCCACTCTAGAATGGCACGTGGGAAAAAGGAACACCTAAATCTTTCCGTTCGAGCTCTGATTTCTCTTATTTTATTATGATAATCATTTCTTCCTACGTAGGTGGGTGTCAAAAAAATATTTTCGCAATCGGAAGAGAAAGTTGGTGACTGAAATTTCGCAAATCTCGCCGCAAAGAAAACCGCCTTTGCTTGAGTGACTGCCACACCAACTCGCGTATC